>NW_005354291.1:16248203-16256777 GCF_000412655.1 Myotis brandtii
ATATTTATCTTTCTCTGACTGGCTTATTTCGCTTAGCATAATGCTCTCCAGTTCCATCCATGCTGTTGCAAATGGTAAGAATTCCTTCTTTTTTTACAGCAGTGTAGTATTCCATTGTGTAGATATAACACAGTTTTCTAATCCACTCATCTGCTGATGGGCACTTATGGGAGAACATATTTGCCAATGTTATACTGATAAGGGTTTAATCTCTAAAATTTATAGGAACTCATACAACTTAACAAAAGGAAGATAAACAATCCAATCAAAAGAAATGGGCAAAGGACCTAAATAGACACTTTTTGAAAGAAGACATACAGAAGGCCAAGAGACATATGAAAACATGCTCAAAGTCACGAATCATACGAGAGATGCAAATCAAAACCACAATGAGGTACCATCTCACACCAGTCAGAATGGCTATTGTCAACAAATCAACAAATGACAAGTGCTGGTGAAAATGTAGAGAAAAAGGAACCCTCATGCATTGCTGGTGGGAATGCAGACTGGTGCAGCCACTGTGGAAAACAGTATGGCATTTCCTCAAAAAATTAAAAATGGAACTTCCATTTGACCCAGTAATCCCACTCCTAGGAATATATCCAAGAAAACAAACAAACAAACAAAAACAAACAAACAGAAACACCAGCCAGAAAGGATAGATGCACCCTTATGTCTATAGCAGCACAATTTGCCATAGCTAAGATTTGGAAACAGTCTAAGTGCTTATAATTCTACTCTTATTCCCCAACCCCCATCCTGCCACCCTCTGAAAAGAAACAGATTCAATGAAACCTTCTGATCTCCCAAAGTTCAACAACAAGCTTACAAATAAAGATATATAAGTACATGGAAAATAAATCACCTTGAATGAGATTCAGTAGAAACAAATAAAACAGATTTAGACTTTCAAGAAAATTAGAAATAAAGTTACAAGTTTAGAAATATGACCTAAATATGGATTAAATGTTTAAAGCATTAAAAGTCAAATGAAATAAATTAGTAATTACTTAGTCAGCAAGAGTACTACTAAATAAATAACCAGGCAGATTTAAAACATAACAATAAAGAATATAAAATAAAAATATAAGGATTTGAAATAAAAATAAAACCTTAGTAAATGAGATAAAGGCAAATTAGCCCCCGAAGTAGAGGCAATAATGCTAGGGTATAAGAAACAGTCTGAATGCAGGATAACAATGAGTTGGAAAATGGGAAAAGGGTGGTAAAATGTATATAAGGAGAACTCAAACTTGCTATTTTTACTTAATTGGAACTCTCAAAGGAAGACGGAGGGTGAAGAGAAAAGACACAATATTTGAGGAGATAATTTCTGAGATATTTTTCAGACGTATATTCACAGATATAGAAAAGTTAATGTATACCAAAGAGAAAAAACAGAGTTAGTTACATTTTAGTAATAACAAAGTACACCAAAGACAAAAAAGCACCAAAAAGTTACAGAAAGAAAACAAAAGGTCAGATAAAAGAAATTATATATCAACCATCAAAATAAATGCAATTGGTTACACTAACCAGTTTAAGGCCAGAGAATGTCAGATTTTAAAAATCAATTTATATCTCATTCATTAAAGGTTTAAAACAAAAACATGGAATGGTGAAAAGTAAAATGAAAAATAAAGTGATATACCAAGAAAATTCTAATCAAAACAAATTACACAGAACATGTTGCTACATAATGATAACATTTTAAATTACCAGTAAGTATAACATCTCTAAACTAATAATCTCATAATAAAATAGCTTCAATTTATATTGAGCAACATTTCATAGAGTTATAAGAAAAATATTTAAAAGCCATTAATTACTAAATAATAAGCTTTCTTTTTTTTTCTTTTTTAGTTTTTGTTTTGTTTTTTGTTGTTGTTGTTAATCCTCACCTGACTCAACCGATGATATTTTTTCCATTGATCTTTAGAGAGAGTGAAAGAAAGAGGGAAAAACAGAGAGAAACATCAATGTGAGAGAAACACATCAACTGGTTGCCTCCTGCACATGCCCGACCAGGGCCTGGGCCAGGGAGAAGCCTGCAACCAAGGCACGTGTCCTTGACCAGAATCGAACCTGGGTTCCTTTGGTCTGCAGACCGACACTTTATCCATTGAGCCAAACTGAGTAGGGCAAATAATAAGCTTTCAATATATCTTTCTTATAATTGCTTTAACACAGAAATTATCAACAATATATAAAAACTGAAAAGCATGGTGAATTAGCTTCATTCAATAAAAATACAACCAACAACCAGCAACCAACAATTAGCAAATAGACATTATTTTTAGGCCTACATGGTCATAGAAGTCATATTCTATGAAATCATATAAACCAGCCAATAAAATAAATTGAAAAAATTAAGTAGGATGCCAAGAAAAAATAATCCTTATAAAAATGGTCCCATGTGTTTTAAAAATACACTCACAAATAACTGTGAAATCAAGAAAAAAACATAATGGAAATCCAATTTTACTTTAAATTTTAATAAAATTTTATAACACAATGTATAAAATTTTGAACTGAGTGAAAGTGGTTCTTCAAGAAATTTTTGCATGTTAAATATTTATGTTTAGGGAACAAGAGAAATTTTTGTAAATATCCACAACCTACATTTTTAGCTAAACTTAGAAAAAGAACTAAAACCAAAATGCAAAAGAAAGAAGATGCAGATACAATTTCCTTATGTTTACAAAGGCTTTCTCCAAAACCTACTCATTACGGTTAATGTTGAAAATTAGACATATTCCTTTTAAAACAGGAACCAAACAAGGGTTTGCACTACCACCACCATGAATCAACATTTTCATGAAGGTTCTGTCTAGTTCAATAAATAGATAATTAAAAGATCAAACAAAGGGAAAATTAATTTACAAAGAATGCAGAATTGCACACTAAAGAGAAAAATAATCTATAGAAAGAACTAATCTAAGTCACTTTGTACAATTGACTCAGAAGACAGATTTCAATGAGTGCTGAATAAAGTGAAAGGGCAATATGATAACAATGTCAATTATTATTACTATTTTATTGCAGAATCAGGATGTGAAAGGAATGAGGAGAATTGGGAAGTAGTTAGAGGAAGCTGAATTGTTAAGTGAGGGTTTTGTGTTTTCATTATTCATGCTGTTCTTATTTTGTTTTTGGTTTTGTTTTGACACTTGAACCCCCTTATACGCTGAGGGAAAGCTTGACTGAGATCATGATCAGGGTTATATATCGTTAAGTACACCAGGCTACAACGCATGACCAATGATTTCTAGTCTAGTGATTTCTCTACTATCTTGTCCTGTTTTTCCTTATTAGTCATGGTAGACACTTGTCTGTTAACACGGTTCACGTTTCTTTGACATTAAATCTTACCCAATTATTCCATATTTGATTAAAAGTCAGATAAATTTGTGTCATTGTAGCTAACTTAACATAATAATACAAAAAATTACAATATTTCACATATCTTCTCATTGAGTATTTAAAAATCTGAGTAAATTTCCGCACTTTGTAGAAAATAAATAAACTTTAAGCATAAATATTGACTTAGTTTACAACATTAAGTGTATACCCAGTTACTAAGATGATTGCAATCATTCACAGTTACACTCCTGTTGCTCAATCCTTTTCTACAGATAATCTCTCTTCAAAAAGTAAGAACCACTCGGGACTGACAGAGCTAAATCCATCTGTTAAAATCTTTCATTATAATTGTGTTTACAAACATTCAGGCTTGTCCAAGAGAGATTTCCAGCCAAGCAGTAAATCCGCAGCTCTTGAGAGGGTGGAAGTTGTCTGTGGGTCTGGCTTTCCTCCATATTCACTGTTCTGACTGGCTCACAGTGGAACCTGTACTCAGTTTTTCTCACCTAGTACCTGCCATCAGTTCAGTAGGCAACTCCAATTTTTGAGAATACTCAGATTCCTCAGATGAAATATATAAAGCATTTAAATTTAAAATAAATATGCCATGTCTCTTTTCTTTCAGAGCAGGCCATTGCCCTCACAGGACAATATTGGAACACAAATTTAGTGACAGACTGATTTTTAAAAAAATTGCCAAACTTTAAAGATGATATTATGAGTGTTTTTAATCCAAATTCTATATCCAGTAAAACTATTCTTCAGGTGTGAGGGAGAAATCAAGACATTTTCAGCCGCAGGAAAACTAAGGAAATTTTATTGCCAACAAAAGTACCCTAAATGGCTAAAAAAGTTCTCAAAACAGAAATTTTCAAAGAAGGAATCTTGGAACATTAACAATGAAAGAAGAGGAACAGAGATAGTAAATATATGGGTTCAATATAGTAAATTATTCTTGTCCTCACTTCTTTAAAACATATTTGCAGTTGAAGGCAAACAATATAACATTGTCTTACGGAGTTTTTAATGTATATAGATATACATTAGATATAGTTCTTAGATATAATACATAAGACAAGTACAGCATAAAAGGGGAAGGGTAAAAACCTACATATTAGTAAGGCTTCTCAATTTCATTGTAAGTAGTAACATTTTGATTCTAAATAGAAGATGAAAAGGTAAGCACAAATTTAATAATCTCTGAAACAACCACTGAAAAGATTATGCATAGATAGTGATAAGTAAAATGGGATGTTTAAAATGGTTCAAATAGCCCATAAGAAGACAGTGCTATCTACCAAAAACTCACTTCATATATAATGATATAAGTAGCTTAAAAGTATAGGATTTAAAAAGATGGAGAAATTATATTGATATCAAAATGTCCATTTTAGGGCACAAAGAAGTTAACAGGAACAAAGAAGGGCATTACTTAATTATACAATTAATGATAATCTATGATAAAAGGGTCAACACACACACTAAAAAAGTCCTTAAAGTATACTCACAAAAGACTTTAAAACACAAGAGGCAAAACTGACAGAAGGAAAAGGAAGAAAGAAAAAAATCACAATTATTATTGAGGCCATCAACACCTCTGTCAAAACTAATAGAACCACAGAAAATAAGCACACATATAAAATAACACCATCAAACAATGGGATCTAATTGGTGTAAATAGAATACTTTTCCCAAAATAGCAGAATACACATTCTCCTAAAGTTCACATTGAACATTCACCAATATGGACCATATCTGGAGTTAAAAGACAATAGATTTAAAATGACAAAATCACACAACATTTACTCTATGACCTTAATGGTATTAACTTAATTCAACTAGACATTAAAACAGAAAGAACAGCTCCATTTAGTTTGAAATTAAACAACACAGTTCTAAATAATACATGTCATGGAAGGAATTGTTCCTCCCGCAAATGAATTAATGTTGAATCCCTAACTCCCCAATACCTCACAATGTGATGGTATTTAGACATATAAATTTTAAAGAGGAAATTAAGTTAAAATGAGACCCGTTAAGGTATGTCCTAAGCCAATCTGACTGATGTCCTTATAAAAAGGGATCGGGAAACATAAGCTCCAAGGATGTGCTTGCACAGAGGGACAACCATATGCACAGGCAGCAAGAGGGCAGCCATTGGTAAGCCAAGGAGAGAGGCCTCAGAGGAAATAACCTTGCATGGTACTTAGATGTTGAATTTGCAGCCTCCAGTTTATTTAATGAGGAAATAAACTTCTATCCTTTAAGCCACCCGGTGTATGGTATTTTGTTATGGCAGTCCTAGCAAATAATCACAATGTTAATTAAAGAGCAAATCTCAAGGGAAATTAAAAATAAGTTAAACTGAATGACATTAAAATGCAAGATTATTGGTAAGATTTAGGTAAATCCGTACTTACAGGTAAATTTATAGCATTAAATGCTTATATTGAAAAAAAAAGAGCTCAAAACAAGAACCTGTTTCTATTTTAAGAAATTAGAAAAATAATATAAAAATATAACCAAAGCAAGAAGAAGGAAGAATAGCACTCTGACAAAGTGCGGGGTGGGGGGAGGGAAGGGGACACACAAATGACCAATATAAGGACACGAATGAGGAGTTATCACTACAGACCACATAAGAGATAAAAGCTATACTAGGAGAATGCTGTGAAAAACTTTACTTATAATTCAACAGCATGATTTTCAAACTACTTTGTTCTTGTATAATATAACAATGGACTTTATAACTATGATCTCTGTTACAAGTTTTAGTGGCCAGGTTTGGAACACAAAGTAAGGAGCCCTATTCATTTTTCTCTATGACATTTCAGTAGAAACCCTGAAGCAATACATTCTGAACAATCAATGGAGTAGGTACGGAGAGTATAGATGGAGGATTATCAGAGAGGTTAAAGATAAACCTAATTAATCACTCAAATTTTTAATTCTATAACTTTAATGCTCTCCTATATTCAGGACCAGCTGGACCTTCTTAACTTGGCTAATTCAATTGTAGATGTAAAAATCATAACGTCTCTCTTTTCTCCCTGAAGCACCAACAGACAAATACATTAAATTAAAACAAAATTTTACACCAGTTTTCCAGGTAACTTCATGGTTCAGGGAGAGTGACTATTGTGATTTAAAGAATTCATTCATTCACTACTCATTCTTTATACCCTACACTGTCCATTACACTAGAGTCAATTTCATTTTTCTCTTTTTATGGTCTTTAGAAAGAGCTTAAGACTGGGTACATACACTAAAAACACGTATTTCTCTTCCTCCTCTGCATCTCAGAACATTATAAGAAGCATAAAGTTGGTATTTTATATCTATATATATAAAAGCCTAATATGCAAATTGTCCTCGCAGGAGTTCGACCAGGAGACCGATTGCTCACTGTGACATGTGCTGACCACCAGGGGGTGGTGCGGAATGAAGTAAGGCCCTAACAGCCAGGAGCCAAGAAAGGGAGGCCCTGGCCAGCAGCTGGAAGGAAGGCCCCAGCTTGCAGCCGGAAGGCCCCAATCGGCCCTGGTCGTCAGCCAGGCCTAGAAACCCTAACCATGCACAAATTTTATGCACCGGACCTCTAATATATATATATATATATCCATCCTAAATTAGGTTACAGGCTTGAGAAATTAGAAGAAAATCTTTTCCACTCCTCATGGAGTTTTTAATTCTCCTGTTATAATTTTGATATAATAGTGATTAATAAAGTGATTTCTTTTAAAAATGTTTTTATTGATTTTAGAGAGAGAGTAAGAGAGAGGGAGAGAGAGAAACAGATATGAAAGCGATCAGGTAATTCCTGTATGTACCCTGACTGGGGATTGATTCCAAAACCTGTTATGTGCCTTGATTGGAATGGAACCAATGGCCTTTGGCTACATGGGATGATGCTTCAGGGCTACCTTTTTTTTTAACAGAACGTTTTATTATGGGTCAAACGAGGATGTGGATTTTCATGTTGTGCATTTAAACTAGAAGTGAAAGCAAGACAATGGAAACATATTCAACTAAATAGATGCCTGTCATTATCTAGGTTAGGATACAGAGGTATAGCATATTGTGTATGTGAAAATTCTGAACTTAAATGACAATTTTAGCTATAAACACTTCAACAATATACAGATAACCAAATTGGAAACATTGCCCTTAGTATCTCTCTCAATGTTCTCAAAAACCCTCCTGCAAATATTATCCAAGAACCAGAATGCTTTCATAAATGAGCCATCACATACACATTTAAAATATTTCACTGTTTGCAAATATGAAAATAATGATGATACATAAAAACTTTCATTGAGTCAGTGTTTGCTTCCTTAACCATTAGCAATATCAATGTTTTTAGTATAATACCCATGCAGCCAAATGACAAATAAATACTTCTGGCTGTACATCTATTAAACATAACTTGGATCACAACACTATCATTTGAAAAGTATACATATATAAACCATAGATCAAAATAATGTTCTGTTGACATTTTTGGAAGATAGCATTCCCTGAGGTAAAGTGATTTCATAAAGCCATAGTCACATGAAAAGCCTTTGTTCTTCTTTTTGTATGTTCCATTTACTATAATGCAATGTTTGTCAAAATTGACATGAAAAGTGATCCCAGAAATAGAAAGTATGCCACGTACAATGAAATCTGGCTGAGATATTCCCTGGCTCACCTTTGACTATTCCAATCATTTGATATTCTCAGAATTTATACTTAACTCTGTAACACCATTTCCAGGAGCAAAATGAAAAATTATAACGACAACAACAAAAGAAAAAGCAAAGAGAATGGTTGATTTAATTTTAGATGCCAATAACCAAAAAAGTCGACTTGAAGCTATAAGCTATAAATATATTTTGCAAACTACATTTTCCAAATATTGTTGCTTTTCTGACTCCCAAGCAAATATTTTTCAAAGGAAAGGAAAGATTACAACATCATTCATTTTCAGGGAAATCATTCAGGAGCCAAAACTTTTGACCTATTCTCATCAGACTAAAAACAAGTAAGAACATAAACAAAATAATGGACATTGTGTAAGACTCAGAATATTATTTTTATGCAGGAATATCATATATATATATATTAGAGGCCAGGTGCACAAATTAGTGCACGGGTGGGATTCCTTAGCCTGGCCATAATTGGGGCCAATTGCAGGGGCCAGCCAGCTAGAGAGAGGGACCACAGGGGGTT
>NW_005354291.1:16256810-16276962 GCF_000412655.1 Myotis brandtii
GCCTCCCCCCTCAGGGCCAATCAGGAGTGTTGGCCAGCTGGGGGGAGGGACTGCAGGAGATTGGCTGGTTAGTCCCCCCGATTGGGGCCAATGGGGGGGCTGGCCGGCTGGGGAGAGGGACCATTGGGAGATTGGCTGGCAGGCCACAGGAGGTTGGCTGGCCATGGGAGGTTGGCTGTGGGAGCACACTGACCACCAGTGGGCAGCTCCTGTGTTGAGCATCTGCTCCCTGGTGGCCGGCCAGTGCACGTCATAGCGACCGGTCATTCGGTCATTCAGTCATTCAGACGTCCGGTTGCTTAGGCTTTTATATATATAGATATTCTAGAGATTAATATTATTTGATCTTGTCCATCTGAATGTTCTTGCTTACTCTTTGGACAATTATTATAAATTAGCTAAATTGAGGATACCTATGCTGGCCTACTTTTTCTGCTTGTTATCTACTGTAGAGATCATTTATCATCAGTACATTCAAAAGGTGAATGCCATTTAAAATGATTTTTTTTGTATTGATAGGTATGCAGATAGATATACAAATATGTGTATATGTATAAATTGTCTTGTTTTATTTAAGCAGATTAACTTTTAAGTTTTTAGGTTTTAGATTTATCTATGATTTAAGTTTTTAAAATTTTCTAAGATAGCAAAATTAATTAAATATCAATTAAAGATTTATGTTGAACTCTGTTCCAGATTGTATTCTATTTGCTAAAAATAAAGCTATAAATAAGACTGTGCTTTGCCATCAGAGGTCTCATTTTTAGGTGGACAGTCCTCACAGGACAACATTAAATAAAATGGGGTCGGTGTTTAATAAAGGCATGACCTTGGAGCTAAGGAAGCAGAGAAATGGGAAAGGTTATTTCTATCTAGGTCTTCCACCAAAGGCTTTCCTCAGGAAAAAATGTGGGAGACGGAGTTAATCTAGGAGTATTGGTAGTAATCAGGTGAAGAACTGTGAATTATTTCCAGACAGAAAAGCCTTGTTAGCAAAGACAGCGTGTTAGTTTCCTATTGCTGCTGTAACCAATGAATTGGCTTAAAACAACACACATTTATCGTCTTGAAGTTTTAGAAGTTAGAAATCCAAAATGAGTTATCTGGGCTAAAGTCAAGGTATCAGAAGGATTGGCTCCTACTGGAGGCTCTAAAGGAAGATTCCTATCCCTTGCCATTTTCAGTATATAGAAGCCATCTGTATTCCCTGGCTCATGGCCACTTCTTCTATCTTCACAAAGTATCACTCAAATGTCTGTGTTTATCATCATGTTATCACTCTAACTTTCCCTGTCTCTTTCTGAATCTTCCTAAACTGTTATGATTATATCGGGGCCACACATTCATCCGGAATAACCCCCATCTCAAGATCCCTAACTCAATCACATCTGCAAACTCCCTTGTGTCATATAAATTCCTGGGATTAGGGGTGTAGACACATTGGGGGGCCATTATTCAGCCTACCACATATAGTTTGGCAGGTGTAGGCACAGGGAATTCTACATTACTAGAAAATATGACAATTTGGAATGCAGTTTGATGAATCTGAAAAGGTGGTTAAAGACTAGATGGAGTTTTTCTCAAAATGATGGCCAGTAACCATTCCAAGTTCAAGGTCTTTGATTCATGGGAGAAGCACAGCTCAGAAGACATGAGAAGCCCACAGAAGATGTCTTTTTCAAAAATGTCCTCACCTTCATAATGGACCAAAGCCCGAAATATGCACAGTTTGAATCTTTTGCATTTCACGGAGCTATATAATTACACATTCATATGTTGAATTTCAGTGCCTCCTGTGCTCATCTTTTTGGCTTTGTGGCATCCTTTTAATTAAGAAGCTTCAATTGGACTTAAAACATAAATGATGCTCCTGCCAAAGGAAGGCTAATTTATATTATGGCTAGCTGCACAAAGGAACTCTTGCATAGAGAAACGTACTTGGAGGTTTGAGTCATCACATGGCATATGGGCTTTGTAATACAGGCATACTGAGCTCAAATAAAGCAGAACACAGTTATTTGGCTTATTGACTTCTGTATGTTTACTGTGAGTAGCTATTTCATTTAAGAAATACATCCTCATTTGTCAAACTAAATTAATATATTTATTTAGAGTTATTTTAACTTTGCCCATTTGTTTTAAATAAAGTTATATAAAATATTTTTTAAAAAACAATGTCACATATTTTTGTTTGTTTGTACCATTCAATAATGCTTTAGTAAAATAATTAGTCACTATTTGGTGTTATATGAGCTTTTTTCTTTGAAAGTGATATATTATTTAAGTTTGAGCAAATTGAAAATTACGTTATTAAATGCTTATCTTAGAAAACAGAAAGTCCTCAAAACAATAATCTAATTATTCATTTTAAGAAACTAGGAAAATCAGATCAAAATGTACCCAAAGCTAGCAGAAGGAAGAAAATGTAGAAGAAAACAGGAATTAAGAGAATAAAGTCCAAAACCTGACTGCCTGATCTTGATTCATAGCTTCATCACTTATAATCTCTAAGACCTTGAACAAAGTACTGAGCCTTCCCTTCTCTCAATGTCTGCAACTGCAAAAAAAGAAAATAATAGTGTCTACACTAAAGGGCTATAAAGAGAATGAAAAGCTCTTAAAAATGTAAGAAACTGAGAAATGAAATGAAAACTACTTACAATAGTGCTTGGCACATAATAAACTGAATCAAAGTAGGCTGATCATATATTTCAGTTTGTTCAGGGTAGTCCCAGTTTAGAAATTATTATGAGTTTTTAACAATGAAATAGTATTAATAATTGCATCAAAATAAGCTGCTTCAGCCATGGCCTCATCTAGGAGTCTGAAAGACACATGCAGTAAAGAGAACTTCACTCTTCATGTGGAAAAAATAACAATGATCCATCTCTGTTTTGCTTTCAGTAAAAAGTAAGTAACAATTTCCCCCTCAATGACAACATATGGTGTGCTCTCTGATAGAACAAAGTATTAGGCAATCCTGTATCTGTGAGCAAGTTGAGGACCATAACAAACTTTTTGAGATATAGTAAACTGCTATATTAGGCAATCCTGTATCTGTGAGCAAGTTGATATTCTAGTTAAGGACCATAACAAACTTTTTGAGATATAGTAAACTGCTAGACTGTAAGTTGGAAGGATCAATGAGAAACATTAAAGTTATAGGCAAGATATAATAAGATATGTGTGGGAAATAAGGGCTGAGCTATCCTGTCTTAAAACACATATAGTATAAACTCTCTTGCTATGACAATATTATATGAACACTAGGGGCCCAGTGTACGAATTCATGCACCTTGAAAGGAATTGTAGGCTGCAAGGCTGCTGTGGGCACAGGGGCAGGTCTCGGCCCATCCTCCGCACCCCTACCCAGCCCCTCCCACCACGGCCCCCCGGTCCTCTCTCTGCTGGCAGTCCTGCTCCCACCACCGCCACTCCCACGCATTGACAGTGCTGGCCCTGCTCACACCTGCTGACGGTGCTGAGCAATTGGGGCCGGCGCCAGCAGTGGGTGCAAGCGGCGGCTGCTGCCCTGATCTCCCCTCAGGAGCAGGGGGAGGTGGAGAAGCCCTCAGGGGCAATCGGGGCCAGCAGCCACCATTCGCACCTGCTGACGGTGCCCAGTGATCGGGGCCGGAGCTGGGCGCCAGCAGCGGGTGCGAGCAGTGGCTCTAGTGCAGTGATGGCGAACGTATGACATGCATGTCAGAGGTGACACGCGAACTCATTTTTTTGGTTGATTTTTCTTTGTTAAATGGCATTTAAATATATAAAATAAATATCAAAAATATAAGTCTTTGTTTTACTATGGTTGCAAATATCAAAAAATTTCTATATGTGACACGGCACCAGAGTTAAGTTAGGGTTTTTCAAAATGCTGACACGCCGAGCTCAAAAGGTTCGCCATCACTGCTCTAGCGCCAGCAGCAGGTGTGAGTGGAGCTAGCGCCAGCAGCGGGTGCAAGCACCAGGCAGGACCACGGCATGTGGGCGCAAAGAATTTTCAGTCTGGTGCCCCCAATCACCTGTTCCACCATCCTCCTGCGGCCGATGCCTGCCATGTTCTGCACTCTGCCGCCTGCTGCTGACGCCCACTATGTTCCGCGCACCCCCTGGTGGTCAGCACATGTCATAGCAACTGGTTGTTCGGGCTTTTGGTCTATTTGCATATTAGGGTTTTATATACATAGATAGATTGAAACATTCTTAAAATATTAGTACACCAAATGCAAGCATTGTATAAAATATAATGTATTATGCTCAAAGTGTACAAGTTTGTTTAACATTTTACAGATAAATTAATATACTTATCATTCAATGACTATCTTAATAGACGTGGAAACTATTTGCCAAAATTTAAAATATAATAAAATCACTTATCAAACAGGAATAGAAAAAATTTCTTCAATGTTGCAGTTATTTATAAAAATGCATATAGCACACATCATTTGCACTGTGAAAGCATTGAAAGCATTCAGAAACTTGACAAAACTATTGGATCTCATCATTGTCTATACTACATGGTAAGGACTATTATATTAATGTCAAGGCACTAAAGGCAAGAAAAAGAAAATTCAAATGGAATAAGGTCATTATATGACTACCTATATAGAAAATTCAAATGACATTACTGATTAATTATGACAAGAAAATAGGAAATTTTAGCAAATTTTCAAAGCGATGGGCTATAAAATCAAAAGTCAAAAGTCAATGGCATTTATTTCTCAATCAGGTGGAAAACAATTTTTTTAAAACAATGTATATAATATGATAAAAATGTGTAGCTATCATTTTTACCCTAAATTATCTATAGATCCAAATCAATTGCAGTCTCTATGGAATTACTTTCATTTATTTCTTTTACTTTTTTTGGAAGGGGAGGGATGTGTGCATGAAACTTAAAGGAATGATGTTAAATTGATATAAAGGGACAGCCAAATAATACTAAAGAAGAAGAATATTGGGATGGGATGGTGTGAAATTTTCCCTGACAGTGATCAAGAACTATTATAAAGCTACTAGAGGCCCAGTGCATGAAATTCATGCACTGGGGGGGGGAGGGGGGTCCCTCAGCCCAGCCTGCACCCTCTCCAATCTGGGATCCCTCTCACAATCTGGGACTGCTGGCTCCCAACCGCTTGCATGTCTGCCTGCCTGATTGCCCCTAACCACTTCTCCCTGACAGCCTGATCACCCCCTAACCACTCCCCTGCCAGCCTGATCAATGCCTAACTGCTCCCCTGCCGGTCCGATTGCCCCCAACTTCCCTCCCCTACCAGCCTGGTTGCCCCCAACTGCCCTCCCCTGCCAGCCTGGTCATCTCCAACTGCCCTCCCCTGCCAGCTTGGTCCCCCCCCCCAACTGCCCTCCCCTGCTGGCCTGGTCGCCCATAACTGCCCTCTCCTGCTGGCCTGATTGCCCACAGCTGCTCTCCCATGTCGGCCATCTTGTGGCGGCCATCTTGTGATGACATGGGTGTGGCCATCTTATGACCACATGGGGGCAGCCATCTTGTGCAAGGGAGTGATGGTCAAGTTGCATATTACCTCTTTATTATATAGGATAAGTAATACCAATATGGTATTTATTCAGGTAGAAAAATTGAACAAGGAACAGATGTACACACATATGGACACCTGACTTATAACAGTATTTCACTTAAGACCAGTTAAAAAGAATAGACTTTTCAGCAAATACTGTTGGCAGAATTGGTTATCTCTAAGGATAAAATATAAAATTGTTCCCTTAACTGACACTAGAGGCCCAGTGCACAAAATTTGTGCACTCAGGGGGTCCCTCAGCCTGGCCTGCACCTTCTTGCAGTCTGGGAGCCCTCGGGGGATGTTCAACGGATGCAGATGTGGGAGAGGCTCCCGCCACCGCTGCTGCATTCACCAGCTGTGAGCCCGGCTTCTGGCTGAGCAGCACTCCCGCTATGGGAGCTTACTGACCACCAAGGGGCAGCTCCTGCATTGAGTGTCTGGCCCCTGGTGGTTAGTGCACGTCATAGCGACCAGTCATCCCGCCGTCAGGCTGAAACCGGCTCTCCCACATCCCCCAAGGGGTCCCAGATTGAAAAAGGGTGCAGGCTGGGCTAAGTAACCCCACCGGTGCATGATCGGGAGTGGGGAGGGATGTGGGATGTTGGCCAGCTGGGGAGGGACTTGACCCCACTGGTGCATGATCGGGAGTGGGGAGGGACGTGGGAGGTTGGCCAGCCGGGGAGGGACTGCAGGAGGGCTCCAGGGCATGTCCGGCCCATCTCGCTCAGTCCCGATCAGCCAGACCCCAGCAGCAAGCTAACCTACTGGTCAGAGCGTCTGCCTCCTGATGGTCAGTGTATGTCATAGTGACTGGTCGACCAGTCGACTGTCTTCCCCCTGGTGGTCAGTGTATGTCATAGCGACTGGTCGACCAGTTGACTGCCCTTTGGTGGGCAGTGCACATCATAGCGAGCAGTTGAGCGGCCTTAGCATATCATTAGTATATTACGCTTTGATTGGTTGAATGGCCAACTGACGACCGGACACTTAGCATATTAGGATTTTATTATATAGATATCTGTAAGGTAAAATTAGCAATATTTAAATGGCAATTGAGGAAAATATCTTTATAAATTTAAATAGCAAATAAATTTTTAAACCCAATAGCAATGATTATTTAAACTACATTAAGTACCAACCATTGTAGAGAAAAAGAGAAACCCCACCTGGGAGAAAATATTTGCAACACATAGAAGTGATGAGTGTGAGTATCCAGAATGAATATCTGCTATAAACCAGGTAAAAAGACACAATCTGATAAAAATTAGAAAATGAATAACCAAGTATTTAACATAATAGGAAACCCAAATAACCAATAAATGTGTGAGAAAATTTCTATTCTGATTTGCAACCAGGAACATGCAAATTCATTACATGAGGGACTATTTTGTGCCTATTAAACTGGTAAAAACAAAGAGTTTGGCAGAATCAAGTGTTGGCAGGGATATGCAAGCAATGAGAGCATTTAAATACTGCTGTGGGAATTGGGGACCAGTGGGCACTTTGGGGGGAAAATGGCATCATATAGAACATTTGAAGATGTTCATAATCTATAATCCAAGAATTCCACATGTGTACCAGTAGATAAGTGGAAGAATATTCCCAGTAGCACTATAATGACAAATATTACAGCATGAATCAAAATATTCATCAATATTAGAATAAAAATGTGATAAAGTCATTAATTAGAGAAGTGGGTACACATGAAAGCAATTATATAGATGGATATTGGGAAAAATGATTAAAGGATAAAAGCAAATTATATACACTACACAATTCTTTATCATTCAAAACAAGCTAAGTAGCATTTTGCTTAGAAATAGCATTTTGCTTAGAAATAAAACATGCAAAGAAATGAAATAATAAACTTAAAATTTAGGTTACTGGATTAAGGAAGGGTGAGAGTGGTAAGGACACAGAACTATGGTAATGATTTCCATGTACATAGTCCATTTTATCATTATTTTTATGCCTTACAACATATACTTTAAAGTATGAATTTGAATTCATTCGCTATTTAATGCATTGAAAATATTTATTCATCAACATCTATTTTAAGTGATAAAAGGACTTAGCATGCCTTTCAATGGGCTGCCATAGAGAGATGCAAGCTTTTGTAATGTCTTGTCTGTTAGGTTTCTTGGATGTGTGAATCTCATTTGACTTTACATAGCCCTGATGGAGCTCAGAGCTTATCCAAGGCATCATGTTTATTTAACAATGTCAAGCAATTAAAAAAAATCTTCACCAACAAAGTTATTCTTTCATTTAGTAATTTATTCAGCTGTCAAGCAGGTACTATTTTTAAGTCCCTTCTGTATGTTAGGCAGAGAAAGGCCATTGCCCTCACACTGTTTACAATTTTAGCAGCAGAGATAAGACCTGTCCAAAGACAGCTCTTTTGCAAAGCAGTATGAGAGGAGTGCTGCCTGAGGAGCAGAAATGCAAGTGCTCCAAGACTTGAAAGGTGGAAGAACAATTGCTAGGGGTATCATGCAGCTGTTTCAATACAATAGCTGCGCTGGGGAACTCACTATGCAAGTTTCTAGGGTTGGGATCAAGAACTTGGAAGAAAGTCTCAGGAAGGAAATTGGAATTCCGTAATATGGAAATGACTGCAAGTGAGGCTTCTTATAAATAACAGCTGTCAGTTTCTCTCTGGTAAAGCAAAATCCTGTCTGAGACAGATGGATAGTGTCCATCATCTCATCTGCGAGTTTAATTTAGATTGGCATTCTGACCCCAGCTAACTATGTAAGCTTTGGTCATGTGCTGTAAGTTCAGGCACGCAGCCTGCTGCATATTGTACCAACAGAGATAAGGTGGTAAAGTTGTGTGTGCATGTGCATGTCTGTGAGTGTGAGCACACATACATGTGTGTGGTGAGTGAAAGTATGGAAATATATAGAAGTATGAAATGGGAGTAGAGCTCTCTTCTCAGTAAGTAAATAAAAATGCAGCAAGGAGTATTCAGTATGCTGGGCTAAAGGATATTCTGTTGGTATAGACCAGTGATGGCGAACCTTTTGAGCTCGGCGTGTCAGCATTTTGAAAAACCCTAACTTAACTCTGGTGCCGTGTCACATATAGAAATTTTTTGATATCTGCAACCATAGTAAAACAAAGACTTATATTTTTGATATTTATTTTATATATTTAAATGCCATATAACAAAGAAAAATCAACCAAAAAAAATGAGTTCGCGTGTCACCTCTGACAAGCGTGTCATAGGTTCGCCATCACTGCCCTAGAAACATTTGCCTGGTCTCTAATTTCCTGCTGGGCATCTCCACAGGGTTTACCAATAAACATTCACACTCAATATGTTCAAAAAGAAATTTCTGAATTTGGAATGTATCCTCAATAAACCCCATTTTGCTTTACTTTTATTTTCATTGACCTTAAAATCTTTTCTGTGTCACCAAAAAGAACTGAAGTCCGGTAACTCCAGCCAGTAGTAAAATCAGAAGAGGCAACGTATGGACTCTGTTGTATGGTATTTTGGTAAATTCTACTCGACTCATCCCATTTTTAAAAATTAAAACCTGGATCATTTTTCAGTTGCTCATCCTGAAGACCTACAGAGACATCTGCACAGACTTCTTTGCACTGACCACTTAGTGCCAGTGGCTAAAGTATGCAGTTTGCCTCTATATAGATCCTTTTCAATCATCCGGTCCTTGGCATTTTCATTGACATTGCATAGGTTAACTAGTATGATCACAGGACTCTTCTTGATACATGTACAGTTTTTCTTTCTTTTTTTTGTATAATTTCTCTCTTCTCATCTAATCTCTTTTAATATCTCCCAAAAAATATTATGTCTAAAAACTAAACCCAATTGTATTTTACCCCTGTAGAAAATCTTTGAAATCCTTCAGTAACAACTAGTGTTTTTAAGGTAAAAACACTGCCATCCAAATACAGCCTAATCTAAATTTCCTTTTGTCAGGTGTTCTATTCTCTAGTGCAAATGGGCAATTTAGCAAAATACCATACAAGAGAGTCCATATGTTGCCTCTTCTGATTTTACTACTGGCTGGGGTTACTGGCTCAGACTTCGGGTCTTTTTGGTGACACAGAAAAGATTTTAAGGTCAATGAAAATAAAAGTAAAGCAAAATGGGGTTTATTGAGGATACATTCCAAATGAGCCAGTCCAGGAGGAGCGTGGGAGAAAAAAATGGTGAGAACTACCCATGGCTGGGCTACTTTAGCTCACTGGGAAGTCAGAGAAAAAGAGAAGAGCGGACCTTGGAACAGGTTCAGGGGTTAGCCTGGAAGGGACTGCAGCTGCCCATCTCCTCTGGTTGCAAGTCTCATGGGGTCCATTAAAGGTTGTGCCTGCGGGGGAAGGGAAAGGGAAAGGAAATGGCATGACAGTGCTCCCTGGAGAGAGGGTGGAAGAGAGAGAGAGAGAGAGAGAGAGAGAGAGAGAGAGAGAAAGAGAGAGAGAGAGAGAATGGCAGGAGAGCATGTCCCCTCAACTCCTGGGCTTAAAAGAGGGATTTTCTGGGTGGAGCCTTTCATTTGCATTCAGGGATGATTATCAGAAACTATATTTCTTGTGGGCATGCCCTTACCCATAATGCATACAGAAAAACACATGGAGGGGCAGGGTCAAAATCTAAATGCAAATATTATTATAATTAGTTCAGGGCCCCAGGAAGGTCACATTGAGGTCATGTAATTTTCCCTGAACTTATGCCAAGTCAAGAACCAATTGCCTCTGAACCTGCCTGCTGGAGGTCTGTTGGCTGCTGGTGGCCCTAGTGAGGCCCTCTGAAGGCAATGTTGGTACAACCCCTGTTCAGGACCCCAGAGCAGTCCTCATCCCAGCTACTCATGTCTTACTTTCTGCCTAACATTTTTGCTCATGTTTCTTCTACATGCAATTTCCTCACTCCATATTTATCTGTCACTGTCATATCTACTTTTTAAAAAGACTTTGGAACTTCCTCAACCATAAATCTGTCATCTCTTTAAAATGCTTTTTGTATGTTTTATTAGCCACTTAGCTGTTCTCACTAACTTGTCTCCATATAAGGGCTGTTCTTTCTGTTGTTCTAAATTATAAGCTCCTTGTGGTCAGAAACTGTCATATATATCAAAATCATTCCAAAACCTACATATATCAGGCACAGAAACACAGAGATTGAACAAATAAATAAGACAGAGTTTTACACACATGCATGTAATCAGGAGAGAAGCAGAAAGTCTGAGTAATAGGAATACATAACATATTTTATTTTGAATGGGTAATAGTATCAGTGAGGCATGATATGCTCTTTTAGTCTATGATTAATTTCTTTAAATCATTCTTCCAAGAACATTTCTATTGATTTCTTTACTCTATTTCCCTCTGTATTTGTCTCTCTCTCTCCACATACACCGCCCCTTTAGATCTTTATTATCATTAGATATAGTGTCGAATATTATATATAGTACAATTCTAAGAGAAGGTTGTATTATTGGTTTCTGTACTTATGCTAATTAAGTAAATTTATTATCTAACAATAGATACTGAACTGAAATTGAGGTATAGAACCTAGAAAAAGTTCCCTAGATGAGGATGAAATTTTCGTTCCTTGACATTTTGTGATATGTGTGTGTGGAAATGGAAATGAATAGGTAGCTGACAGAGGGAAAGCCATGAGAAAACAGGAACTTCATTGATGCTGGAGAGATGTCTATGAGCTACTGTGATTGGTCATGTCCTCTACAAAGGAATTTACAGATGAACTTATCAATGTCATGTCATAGTCCTGCTCTGACTCAGTCAAAGCAGTTTATTATGGCAGTTCAAATAACAAGGCCTGGAAATACATGAAAGTTTTCCACTGATTTCATTCTTAGGAACATGTTTCCATTACAAATGGGGCATGTATCTGTACTTTTAATTTAAATAACACTAAGTCATTTGGCTTGCTTCACTTCCCTTGATACCACCTGTCCTAATTACTTACTGGGTTCCCTTAAACCCCTTGCAGAGAGAAGAAAGTGTTTTTTAATTTTCTCTGTTATCTGTGAAATGAGCATTCACATGTTAAAAATCTTAATACTGTGGTAGGCCTGCTGATGTGGGTGTGGGGTGGAGGGGGTCAATGGGGGAAATACTTTCAATAATAAAGTTAAATTTTAAAGTATATTTATGGGCATTTTATTGCTACTAATTATGAAATAAAGAGAAAATATTAAAAATATCAAACATTGGTTTACAATGAAAGAAAAAAATAATTAGAGCTTTCTTTGTTTTTTCAACATTTTAAATCGTTGGGCCCTTTTTAAATAAAAAATATAAAACCAAATGCTCCTTAATTTCAAGTGTTTAACTTTCATAATATTACTAAAATATGTATAGACAAAACATATTTTACTTGCAGTTCTGAAACTCCATTTAATCACATTTTCAAATAAAAATACTAAAATTTCTCACTAAATCAGTAAAATTCAAATTAACATTAACTTAATATGGCATACATTTTTGGAATTTAAAAATATTACCAATGAATTAAAATTTTTTAAATGATCCTTTATCACTTTTCTCATATTTTTTGAGTATGCTGGACCAGTTTTGGGTTTATAATTTTATTATTGACTTTTTTTTGCCTTTAAAAATAGTAATAATTTTAACTATCAGAGAATTACTTTGAAGATCCAAATAATTCAATCATGCTCATAAAATACAATGAAAATAATGTTGTGTGAAGTCTTATTTTATATTTAGTATCATAATTACTTGTATAAAAATTAGATCTATGCAACGTATCTGTAGGTAAAATGATTACGAGATTGTGAAGTATGGTAGCAACCATTTCAGGTGGAAACTGTAGTTTAACTCTAACCCTGTTGTTCGGCTTAACAATATAAAAGTTACTTTGATTTTCTGAATTGTATAAGTCATCCCATTCGATTGAATGCCTTATTGATTGAATGACTATCCCATTGATTGTGATCTTACTGGTTATCGAAGCACATTCTTCTGTACCTGGGAACCAGGACAGCACAATTACCCTAAATTGTTTTAGTGGCCACAGGTGGTGCGTTCCAGTTGACTCAGTGGTCCTAAGACCAGAACAGTGCAATTGCTCTAAATTGCCTCGATGGCTCTAGATAATGACTTCCTGCCAACTCAGTGGTTCGAGACCCGAGGGCTCTAGATAATGTATTTCTGTCAATTCAGTGACCCCGAGACCCGAAACTGTAATTAACATGCTTAATTCTGCTTCTGTAATCCGCTTTTTTTGTGAGCTAGGTGCCTCATTCCAAACCCTGAGATGTGATCAATACCTTTGTGATTTTTTGCCTATATAATCCTGGAACTGTGACCAAATGGTACTATGAGATTTGGGAATGTCCCCTCATAGTCCCGGATTGCAATAAATGTGACTCTTTAATTCGACTTCTTGAGGCGTCCTTCTGTGATTCGCGGGGTACATTACAACAATTGACTGCTACAGTGCAGGTTCTGCTGAGTTCTGCAGAGCTCAGAAACCATGTGTTATTTGATGACTTAATTTCCCCACTGCTCTTCCTTATGTAAATGACTGTAAAATCTTTATTTATACAGCTTGCTCTGAGGTAATTTGTCCTTTACTTGGGGCCAACGCAACTGCAAATTCCAGAACAGTAATAGGGCAACTGAATATGATCATAAATTGATCATACACACAATCTGTGATGCTTATATATTTAAGATTAGCAAAATAAATGTAGAAAAGTCAATAATAATTTTAAAACTAACCCGTAAATCTTTAGGAATAATAAGTGTAGTCATTCCTTCCTTTATACCTACTCCTTGGCACTTCCTCATTTTCCTAGTCCTATTAGAGTAAAAAATACATACATAAAATGCGAAGTCATTTAAGATTTCTCCAAATTCAAGTGTTATTTATAGCTCAAGGTAGATCCAACTTAAAATGAGAGCTTTACTGTTTTACACAGGAAATATCTACTTAGGTCATTTCCCAACGGTGACACAATGCAAAGTAAATTAAACATGTCTTGAATATTTGAAGAAAGGATAGATTTGGGGAAGAAAATGAAGCCTAAGACTTGTAGAAGAGCTGGGTTAATTAATTAATTGATTAAAAAACAACTCACTAATCCAATAAATGTTGTTTGATTACTTATCATAAGATATCCCCTAGGACAATTTTGTCACTATAGAGTTTTACATATTTTGATTTCAATTCCTTGGAAATGTTACCACAAAAGGTAATCAGGGGAGGATCTCCTCTCCATAATTCTATTTCTATTATATTTGCATTGTTTCCCCTCTTCTCAATAAGCTGTAAAGCCAGTAAATATATATATTTAAAGCCAGTAAGTAAAAATTAAAAAATCATATATAAACCTATAAATATGTTTTAGCCATAACAAAACTAAAACAGCTAATTCCAATCAATTCTCAAATAAATGCTAGAATGATATCCACTTTATAAATACTCAACAAATGACTTATTAATAAGACTGTATGAATGACACAATGATGCAACATGGTTTCCCAATCAAAATTAATGTAGAAAAGGATGCCCTAGTTTTATTTTATTTAAAATTAAGTTAATCTCACTGGAATTTAGATATCTTACTGGCTAAAAAAAAACATCCCATCACAGTAGTACTGTAGATTAAATGACAGATTACTTGGGTAAAAAATATAAACACTTACATTAATTCTAAAGAAATTTTAAATAATCTTCTATCCCACAATGTATTCAACTGATACTGAGTTTTTGGACTAGAACCTGGATTTTTTGTCCATTGGAATCGAAGATTGGATCCATGGACAGAAAGTGGTATAGCAAATGTTGAAATTTATTGAAGAACAAGTACAGACTCCCACATGGGAGAGGGAAAGAGTCCCACAGAACTGACACCATGTAGGGAGGGGGAAGAGTCCCACTGGGTTCCTTTTCCCTATGGCTGCAGTTCCTATGTCCTGATATCCCCTCTGATTGGTCAATATTCCCCTTCAAATTGGTTACTATAGTGATTCCTAAGGCCCTCCTTCCTCATAGTCCTTCCATTCCTCTGGGCTTTCTTCTTTTCCATCTGAATGAAGGGCTTCCTTCTCTTTAGTTTGTAAATATAAACCTTTCTTGGCTACTTCTAGTTCCCTTGTCTTATGTAAATGCAACTGTTGCTGCTCCCTTGTCTTATAGAGATGTAAGTGCACCTGGATTCCTTGTGTTATGGAAATGCACCTTCTCCCAGTCTGCAGCCCTGTGCTTTTCCATGGACCCCAATTCCAAAAAATCCCTAAGCCTGCCTATGTTCCCCCAAAATTCCTGCTTCACAACCATCCCTTGTTATATCAAAATTTAATTAACAAATTAGAGACCTAATTATCATCTACTACTTATGTTCTCAGATTGTTGTCTAAAAGTGACGTTTGGTATTGCAATATATTCTACACATTGTCCAGAAAAAAACAATATGTAATTCATTATCAAACATTATAGAAAAGACTCAAGTTCTGAGGCTATAGGTGAAAATGTTTGTGAAAAAGGGCATAGAAGAGCAATCCCAGATTTCAGAGCAAGGTAAAAAAACAGAACTTTGGTAAAAAGAAAGTGCATGCATTATTATTACTTCTATCAAGTAATCACTGCAAGCAAAAGCTTTTAAAACTAGCATTGGAAAAGGATGGCCACAATTTATATTTTTCTTCCAAATATATTTATTTCAGATTCTTGGCAGTCTTTTGTTTGAAAAAAATAAACTTCTGATTTAATAATTTTGAAAAATAATATCTTCAGTTTAACTCCACATTTATAAAGCAAGTGGCGGTAAAAGTAAGATTTTAGTAGGACTGGTCAATATCTAATGGACATGAAAGCAAGATATTTATTCAGTTCTGAAACATAACCAATGTTTAGATTATAAGAACAAATTTAATCTTAGAGTCCAGAAAATCTAGATTACTCAAGTATCCTATTTTAGTTTAGCTGTTTTTTATTCCTAATAAAAATGATATGGAAAAGAAAATGTATTGTTGATATTTATAAACTTTACTGAGAAATGACTGACCTTAAGGTCTAGATTAAGTTCTTAGGCAAATGACTTCTTAAAAGCAAGCTGTTGTTTTAAATTATGTTGAAAGTCTATCATTGGCAAGAGAGGTAAGGGAAATGATAGGCTGAATAATAAGAAATCAATCTGTTGCACTAAGGTGTTAAATCCCCAGATGAGTTTAATTGTTGATGCTTCCTTAATGACACCATTTTATACTTTGCTGCTTTCTATATAGCCTTTTAAGGTTTAGGTTATTATTTTTAAATTTGCTGGCCACCTTCCTCAGTTATACATCTTTCTTGAGTTCATTGACTTATTGAAACTACCTCTCAGAATAAAATATGGCCAGAAAACATTATGGCATATGCAAATTCACAGCCATATATATTGTTAGAGGTGAAAGATATTTTCACAGATATATGAAACTGTTAGAAATACTATTGAGTAATCAATTCAACTCATTGTTATGAAAGTATGATCTATTTTCTCCCATTTGCTCCAAAGCAATATTACTTTTAGTAAAGAACTTTATTTCAAGGCATTTGACAAATTTGCACACTATTTTACACAGTCAACAGTATTTTCCTTTACCTTAAATTGATTGTACCTCTGCCTTCAGGTAATAATGTAGAGAGATAAACTAATAATGATAGTTATAAAAAGGAAGGGGAACTTAGCAATTTCCAAATAAATTTGATCAAGCAGTAAAATCAAACTTTATAACTCATGCCAATATCTGCTTTATCATAGATTGGATTAACGAGATAACCATAATCTCTACTCCTACTTTTTTCATACTGCAAAAAATCATAGTCCCCCCACCCCCCAAAAAAATGAACCAACACAATGATCTTTAAAGACATAAATATATTACCAACAAACTTACATGCATTATAAGATTTTCTTTTTTTTACCATCAGTATCTCTCTCCCTTTTTGTTATTTTATTTTATTGTTTAAAGTATTACAAATAGTAGTACATATGTCTAACCCACCCCCAGTGTCTTGTATCCCTTGGTTATGCTTATATGCATGCATACAAGTCCTTCAGTTGATCTCTTACCCCCCCTCCCCCACGACAACACTCCCCAGCCTTTTCATTTGCCAAGATCAACAAGCTCTGTCATGAGGAGTCAATCAAACTATTAACAATTAAACAGACAAATGTAAGCTATTAAAACTGCAAGTATTATAGTTGATCATGTTGTCCTTTTACCTAAAACAAATCCACTTTACTTCAAGCCAAAATATTGAAATAAACTCTCTCTCTCTCTCTCTCTCTCTCTCTTTTCAATGATGAATTTTGAATATATAAAAACAAATCACCTTTTATTTTTTTCAATCCTCACCCAAGGATATTTTTCCATTGATTTTTTTAGAGAGAGCCAAAGAGAGAAGGAAAGACAGAGAGAAGCATCAATGTGAGGAAAACACATCAATTGGTTGCCTCCTGCAAGAGCCCTGACCCGGGGCCTGGGCAGGGAGGAGCCTACAACCAAGGTACATGCCCTTGACCAGAATCAAACCCCAGGCCCTTTGGATTGCAGGCCAATCCATTGAGCCAAACTGGCTAAGGCTAAATAACCTTATTTTTATATGGATTATTTCTTTAAAGAGATCAAAGGATTTTTTTTAAATGTAATTTTAGCAATGCTTACAACACCCACTAAATTATTTCCTAGTTGAAGGATAGAAAATTCTAGTTGTATAGACAATCTTAGTTCTCTCTAACAAATATAACTGCCTCATATTACATTTAATTAACTCTTTAGCACTCTGCTTTACTGTGCCTTAATATGAGGTCTGAGATATATTTTGAGAAAACTAAAATAATATAAACACAGCAAAACTATTTTATTTTAAATGCAATTTTATTGTTTTCAGAGAAGAAGAGAGAGAAAGAGAGAGATAGAAATATCAGTGATAAGAGAGAATCATTGATCAGCAGCTTTCTGCATGCCCCACACTGGGGATGGAGCCCACAACCCAGCATCATATGCCCTCAGGAATCAAACCATGATCTCCTGGTTCATAGGTCGATGCTCAACCACTGAGCAATGCCAGCTGGACAACAAAACTATTTTTAATGGTTATTGAAATTGGCCACTCCATATATGTACCTTCATGAGTCCAGGACGCAGATGAGAACCAGCTGTCCCTACCTCTAGCATCAGGCGTTGGGGTATCGGTATCTTGGTGGAAAGACATGATGAAAGGGAGTGAGCAGTTGGAGGAACAAGCCATTTCACATCACTGTGTAAAAACAAAAAGCATAAGAGTCTTCTTTCTAGAATGGTGAATCAAAATTAATTTCCAAAATGGTATTTTTGGGGGTAACAGTTGTATGAAAATTATTAGTAACATACTTATCTATCATCAGAAGTAGAACAACAAAGGATAATGAGAAACGTGTCACTTCTTAAATGTAAGGTCTAATTGAATAATCCATTAATTTGATCATTTTAACTTTAAAATATTTTATACTTTGAAAAGTTAGATCAATATTCAAATTTGTTTTGCACTTCTAATAAAGCATTGACACAAATGTAGCTTTGTTAGTTACCAGCTGCATAATTATGGTTATGTGTCTTGCTTCAGTTTTATGAAACATAAAATAAGGTTTCAAAATACTTCTTTCCTCACAAAGAAGTAGAGGTAAAATACAAGTACAGGAGAAAATGTTAACAGTGGCTAACACCTAATCAATGCTAAGTAAATTGCGGATTACTAATAGTTGATTATATATATACTAGTGGCCCTGTGCACAAATCCGTGCGTGAATAGCTCACTGAAGCTTGCCTCAGCTGGCCACACCGCCTACTGCTGCTTGTAGCTCTCCGCTGCACATAGCTCACTGCCCTGCCCTCCTGTAGCTCTCTGCTGCACATAGCTCGCTGCCCCGCCCTCCTGCTGTTTGGTCATTACGTGATGGTGTCCCAGACTAATTTGCATATTACCCTATTTATAGATTCACAGACTATTTCACAGTTTAAAACTGAGACATCTCAAACATCACTTTTCATATAGATTTTTTTAAATGAATGTTATATTACTGAAAGTTTTGGGGGACTACTGTGTAAATGCAAGGTCTATGTTACCAACATTTTAAAATTATAGAAAGAGCTATCACTAAAGGCAAGATTTATTTTCTATTTAATAGAAATAAAAAAGTAAATGTCACTATTCAACTGAGGTGACCAAAAAGAGGGGGGGGGGGCAGAGAGAGAGAGAGAGAGAGAATATACAAGTGAGCCAAGCAGGTGTGTGGGATCCTGCCAATATGCTTTGCTCTCGGCTGGTGACCATTTGGAAGCTTGAGCCCCAACGTTATTTTGCAAAGGGCTTATAAAATGTGCAAAACCAACAGATTTCCCAAGCACTTCAATTTGTAGTACAATCCATTTACAAAAGCCTGGAGAGAAAAGAGTTAGAAATAGTCTTTATTAATACACTAAAAATAGTAACTAATAAAATATTAACAAGAACAAATCTATACTAAATGCAAACAGCAATCTTCAGTAAAACAGGCAGCTTTCCATGAAAAGGGAAGTCAAGCAGAAAAGAAAAATTCATGAAAATCAACAATAGGTACTCCTGAGATCTGCTCTACCAACATCTTGTAAAATGACAGAAAAATCCCTTTTCCAAACTGTTAATTCATGACTATGGAGTTTAACAATATGTATGCAATGTAATACTAAATTGAAGGTCAAATATCTTATGAAGAAGTCATTTGCCTTACTTTAAAAGGCAAATTTGTGGATTTGAGTATTTTTAAAGATGATGAACAAAGCAAAACTGAGTCTCCCCCTTTTATTTTTTTTGCCTGTGATGAACTAGGCCTCTTATCTATACTGTCTCCAATGCCCCTAACTCCATAAATCAGTTATTTTAACCATATTTTACAGCTGAGTAACCTGAGGCTCAGAAAGATTAAACAGTTTGCCTCAGAATCTCAACAAATAAAATGTGCAGGATTAGAACATAACATCTGAAACAATGAAATATTTATTAATTCCAATATGCACTGCTGTCCATTATTGGTGAATAGTATAAGCAAAATGAAGAAGCAGACCCATAGATTGGCAAATATGCAGGAAATTATATTTGTGGTATTGATGAAATACCAATTGGTGGAAAATCCAAAATTATTAATCACTAGAATTACCTTAAATTTTTAATGTTAGACATTACTAGCTTCCATTGATATTATCATTGTCATATGAATCAATTAGCTAACACCCCCCTGCCCCCAAAAAAGTTGAAGCATTTCTAAGAGTCTCTGTGATTTGCTTCTAAAGTGCTCAAAATAATGCTTGAAAAATCTTAAATATTAGTGACATCAGACATTATTTCTTGTATATTATTGACAATTGCTTCATAATTTAATTCATTATTTTGATACTAATTTTGATTTTAAATGTATATTCTTTACTATATTAAGAACTTTAGTTTTTAATAACTGTACACTGATGATTTATTGAACTGCTATGAAAACAAAAAGATATATATAGATATTTATATATAGATATATCTATCTATATAGATATATATAGATAGATATAGATATATCTATATCTATCTATCTATCTAT
>NW_005354291.1:16277224-16283601 GCF_000412655.1 Myotis brandtii
GATATAGATAGATAGATGTGCTGATATTCTATAATATTCAGTCATTACAAATGTTACTGGTTCTATAGATAGGTGCTAGGGCAGCCTTTACAAATATCAATTTGGTTTAGGGCAGTGTTTTTAAATATCTTACTATAATCAATTTGACACCAATTTGTTGAATTTCATTGCATTTCTCTTCATAAAAAAATAGATCTTTTCTTTGCTATATTATTGCATTTTGTTTGGGGTTTTTGACAGTGTTACACAAGCCTTGAAAATAAATGGGAGAGATTGCCCTTTCTGGGCATTATGAGGTAATAGGTATAATATTTGTCCTTCCAGTATAGGCAAGTAGACAACAAACAAAACAACAAATAAATAAGCAAATATTTTTACATACTGGACTGTAGGGAATAAAGGATTAATTCCTGAGGGGAAAGAAAAAAGCCTGATATTCTGCCTCGAGGATCATTCTAGACCAGGGGTGGGCAAACTTTTTGACTCGAGGGCCACAATGGGTTCTTAAACTGGACCGGAGGGCCGGAACAACAGCATGGATGGAGTGTTTGTATGAACTAATATAAATTCAAAGTAAACATCATTACATAAAAGGGTACGGTCTTTTTTTTTTTTTAGTTTTATTCATTTCAAAGGGGCCGGATCCGGCCTGCAGGCCGTAGTTTGCCCACGGCTGTTCTAGACCTTAAGACTTAAAAGATAAACTCAAACAAAGCACAGTGGATTCACTAGTTTAGCAAAGACCAGTTTTAAACTGCTGCCAGAGCTGGAAATTGTGGGCCAGTGTCTTAGAAAGAAGGAACATATACAGAGAAAAAAAATTCTAGAAATCTGCACATGGTTTTCCTTGAATCTTTCTCTACATACCTTAGCTCCACATGCCCGTAAAGCTACACCAGGCCGGGCAAGAAAGGGCTATTAGATTTACGGTGAGCTGATCAGTTCCTAGAGACAATACACTGCTGCGGGACAGCTGAGATACCACCAAAGTGGAGAGATCTTGCTGTGCACTCAGGGTCTCCAGTAAAGGACCCAGAAGGAAAACCTTTGCAGGGTTAAAACTAGCCATAGTATTGGCCACTTTATACTCACCATGATGAAAGTTACAAACAAGCCTCAAAAGGACCAAGCTGATTCTTTAGTAATTTAACGGTCTACCTAAATAACATGTACTAGGTTAGAGAACAGGAACAGAATACAGACAGACATTAAACAAGGTAAAAGTCAGGTTCAGTATTCAACCAATAAAAACTAAATATGCCAAGAAGTAGGAAAATGTGTCCTATAAACAGAAGAAAATAAATCTTAGGAATGTGAGACAATAGAATTAGCAGACAAGGACTTTAAAAAGATGCAATATTGAAAAAGATGTACAAAGTTAGAGAAATTTGAACACATGATTTCAAAATTTACTACAAAGTTACAGTATGCAATACAGTGGCACTGACATGAGTATAGATAAATAGATTAATGAAATGGAACTGAGAATTTAGAAATTTAGGTGGTAAAATAAATAATTGGAGAAGAGCTACTCTGTGGAGAAAATGGTGATTGAGAATATGGTGAAAGAATCACCCTTGATTCTTAAAAATTAACATAAGCCCTAATAATATATGAAAACATGGTGAAAAAATCTTCATAATTTCTTTAAGTTATCTTACTTAAACAGGACAGCAATAGCACAAACCATAACGATCAAATTGGATTTCATTAATATTAAACATGTCTGTTCTTTAAAAGATACCATTAATTAAATAAAATGTCAAGTTATAAATGTCAAGTTATAGTATGGAAATCTATCCTAATAAAAGGGTGATATGCTAATTAGACCGGGAGACTGGACATCTTCCGACTGTCTGACTTCCTTCCTGACAAAGCCATGGTGGTGGGGGCCGAGGCAGAGGCAGTTAGGGGCCATGAGGCCGGCAGGGGAGGGCAATTGGGGTCCACAAAGCTGGCAGGGGAAGGCAGTTGGGGCCCATGAGGCTGGCGGGGGAGGGCAGTTGGGGGCCATCAGGCCGGTGGGGGAGGGCAGTTGGGAGCCATCAGGCTGAAAGGGTACTGCCCTCCCTTGCCGGCCTGATCACCCACAACTGCCCTCCCCTGCCACAACCCGCCTGCTCCGCTGGGACCCACCTCCTCCGCGCGAGGTGGCGGAGACGCCAGGACCGGCCTCCTCCATGCCACGTGGAGCCGCGGGACCTCCAGGCCTCACCCTGTGGAGCGGCCACTGGGCCCCGCCTCTCCTGTGCATGCAGCCATCTTGTGGTGGCCATCTTGTGTCGGCCATCTTGTGATGACGTTGTGCACGAAGGTGCGAGGACCACCTAGGCTTTTATTAGTATAGATAAGTCACATCATTTAAAGATGACTTTTAGATGAAGTCAGAGAAAGTCAGAAATAATGAAATCTTGTGGTTGAACCAGAATTAAATATTGGCATTTTGACCTAAAGTTGGTACAAAAATATTCTCCCCATGAAAATCTTGTTAGGCATGACTTTTAACTCAATACAGTTCCTCCTTATTCTCTGCTTTACTTCACTGTTTTAAAATGTGGAAGATATCTTCCTCCTGATCAAATATATATTTACCACCTACAAAATATGTTCAATGCTCCATATTAGAGATCCAGTCCAACTTCTAATGACAACTATGTTGACTTAGGAAGACACAGTGAAAAATGTACAATCTTTCTCTATATTCTGCTCTACCTCTATTTCTTTTTCTGCTACAAAGAGACAGGATACAAAAGCATTTCAGTAATTATAATATCTACAGTTAAATCAACACCTTGGGATTCTGACCTTTCATTCTTTAACATTTTAATTTTTTTTCTTGGGGACATTTCTTTGAAAAGTAGTGAACAGGTACATTATAATATCAAGAAACCTTTTTCTACATGAACTAAAAATACATCAATGATAGACTTATTTAGGTCATATTAAACTTACTTCTGATGCTAAAAATGGTTATATATTTGGAAGTTTTTGCCAGGGAGTTTCCTTACTTGGTAGTGGTTTAAAATATTACATGTTTCTAGATTTATAAGATGGGTTAATAACTCTGCTTAGGAGCAAAAAATGAGCTCGATGGTCTATATTATCCAAACTTTCTCACTCTTATCTCAATTACAATGGCAAATTTGTGTATGGAAAAGATGAATTCTTGCCATTATTTATTTATTATTAAGATCAATAAATACCAATTATGGCATACATCCAAAATAAGGGTTTGCAGAGTTCAACTAATAACACACTAGTCTTAGTTTAAATGTTATCTATTTTGTAAGTCAAAGTAATTTGATGTAGAAGCTTGTATCAGTTTGTGGATTTCCACATGTGCAATTTAATGTGTTTTTAAACTTAGAGTAATTATTCTAATATGACAATAGAAATCTGTTCAGTCAACATATAATATAATATTTTTTAATGAATTGTTTGATATTTAAGAGAATAATTAATGTTTTGTTTCATTAACTTGAAATAATTTAACCCACATTGTCACCAAGGTCGTTTTTGGTAACACTTGACATATTGCCAATGAAACAAATAATTAAGCAGTTTTGTTGAAAATTCAATGAACATATATAATCAACAAAAAATTTCATGGAAGAATATCATTGTTATTTTTTCATATGTAGCTTTTGTTATATTACCTTCTTATTATCACATCTGTTTCTATTTCTTAGTCATTTCCTTAGGTCAATATTTACTCTCAACCACCATATATGTGCTGCTATTATTGGCAAATGTATTATACATTTCTTCATGATACAGGCTCTAAAACGTTAATTACATATTGTTTTATTCAATTGGTTTTAATCTCAATTAAGAGGACTAAGGAGGAAAATGTTGACTCATACCGTCTTTTATAATTACACAATTACCTTTACTGGTGCTACTAGTATTTGTTTTTCCCTGTGGATTTAAAATACCATCTCTGACTTACTTTCAGCCTGAAGAATTTCCTTTAGTATTTCTTTTAAGGTAGGTAGGTTAGCTAGTAACAAATCTTGATATTGTTGTTGTTATTATTTGAGTTTTAATAAGTTAACCTACTGCTGTCTGGTCTTATTTGTTATCGTGAGACGTCCATTAATATTATGGTTCCCCAGTAAGTGATGAGTCATTTTTCTCTTACTGCCTTCAAGATTTATTTGTCTTCAGCTTTTAGTATTTTTATTATGATATGTATGTTTGTGGAACTCTTTTCATTTCTCTTTCTTAGAGTTCATTGACCTTCCTGAATGTGTAGATTATTTTTTACAATAAATTGTGGAAATTTTCAGCCATTATTTCTTTAAATATTTTTTTCTGTTTATTTCTCTCTGTTTCCTTGATTTCTGGTACTCCCAAGATGCACATCTGGGTGTGTTTAGTGGTGTTTTAATTTCTCTGAAACTTTACTGTTATTCAATTTTTTTCTATCTCTTCAGGATGTATGATCTTTATTAATCTATTTTCAATTTTACTAATTTTTGCTTTTGCTGGTTCAAGTCTACTGTTGAGTCCCCATGTGTATTTTTTTTATTTTAGTTATTGTACTTTTAAATTATACAAATCCATATGATTTTTTTAAATAAATAATTTATATCACTTTATTGCCATCAGACTTTTCTTCTTTAATGATATTTTTCTTTATTTCCTTGAATATGTTTATAATGTATAAAGTGAAACCTTATTTCTGTTACTTTCTACATTAGTCACTCTCACAGACAGTTTCTGTTGCATTCTGATGGTTTTTTACTAATTACATATTAGTCATAATTACATATTTATTTATGTATCTCAGAAATTTTCTGGGAACTGAATTTTTTAGAAAATGTATTGTAGCAACTCTGAGTACTGACCCCTCCAATCACTCTAGTCTTGCTATTTTTATTTGCTTGTTTATTGGTTTAGACTCTGGCTGTGTTATTTTAGTGAAGTCTATCACACTCCCTCAGTATTAAGCTTTTGATATTGCACCTAAGAGGCACCCAGAGTTACCCTGAGATAACAATTGTTTTTTCGGCAGGATTTTCTTTGGCTATCTGTTTCTTTGAACAATGTTGAAATCCACCAATTGCTGTTGAGATCCACTCTTGAGACCTACTAATTGCTGGCTGATTGTTTCATCATTTTCAACTATGTACTGGGTCATGGATTACTAGTATATCAAGCATGTCAAATTCAAAGGCTAACACAGGCCAAATAAATGAGGCATGCGGCCTGCTGGCCCCAAGTTTGACATTCTTGCTCTACATACCTACCCAATCAATTTCGGTTTCCTTTGAAGGAATGGTTATAGAAATCAGTATTAGAGATTTTTTTCAGACCCAAGAAAGGCTCTTCATAGCTATCTCTTCCCACATTCTTCCTGATAAATGAGGCAGCCAAGAGTTGAGCCAATATCTTCAATGAATCTGTTAATCTCCTTCCATGTTCCATTCCCTACTGTTTTTTTAGAATACCTTTAGACTTGAAGTTCTCCACACTCTCTTGCAAATGTAGTTAGTTACTTTTGAAAGAGACCTAGATATATGAGTTTATGTTTTACTAGAGGCCCAGTGCATGACATTCATGCATTGGGGGGTGGGGAGGGGAGTCCCTCAGCCAGGCCTGCGCCCTCTCGCAGTCCAGGACCCCTCGGGGGATGTCTGCCTGACAGCTTGGAGCAGGCCTAAGTGCTGCCGCAGAGGTGAGAGAGGCTGCTGTGCTCACCATCCATGAGCCCAGCTTCTGGCTGAGCAATGCTCCCCCTGTGGGAGTGCATTGATCACCAGAGGGCAGCTCCTGCATTGAGTGTCTGCCCCCTGATGGTCAGTGTGCGTCATAGCGACTGGTCGTTCTGCTGTTCGGTCAATTTGCATATTAGCCTTTTATTATATAGGATAGTTTTTTTTCTTTCCTTTCCTTACCCCTAGCAAAATATCTGAGCTGTATTTCTTTCTTTTTAAAAAAAAAACATATTTTATTGATTTTTTACAGAGAGGAAAGGAGAGGGATAGTTAAAAACATTGATGAGAGAGAAACATTGATCAGCTGCCTCTGCACACCCCCCACTGGGGATGTGCCTGCAACCAAGGTACATGCCCTTGACCAGAATTGAACCTGGGACCTTTCAGTCCTCAGGCTGACACTCTATCTACTGAGCCAAACCGGTTAGGGCTGAGCTATATTTCTTGAGCTGGAGATAGCAATAGAGCATTTCTCTCTGAGTGGCATGCCTTCTCTAGGAACTGAGTGGTAGGGGAGGAAGGGCAGTAACATCAGGTCTTTTTAGTTTGCCTTTCAAACAAGGAACCACTGCTTTATGGTCTTGTGGAACACGAGAATCCTCAGGAGCCCAAAGTCAAGATAGAACCTCCTCCCACCAGTCGGGGGGGAGGTGGGCG
>NW_005354291.1:16303122-16345622 GCF_000412655.1 Myotis brandtii
CCAGTCGGGGGGGAGGTGGGCGGGGGGGGGGCAAAAAAAGGGGAGAGGCCTTATCTTTTCTGGAATTTAGGCTCAGCAAATTATAGAGGAAGATGAGATATGCTGGCATCCTAATAATCTAAGGAAGTTATTCTTCCAACTGGGAGATGGGAATAAAGAGATTCCTGTGTTCTTGATTGCATTAATTATGATTGAGTTGAGAAAAGAAATAGTGGTTGAAATATTATAGTCCCTCACTGTTATTATTGAATTTTAGTAGATTTTCTAATATATATATATTTTTTAAACTGGCTATATGTTGTTAGCACTATTTCCAGATACTTATATGGCTGTGTCTTGTTTTGTTTTGAATATATACATATAATTTTATTCTGCTGGGATGTGGGTCCACGGAGCTCTTCATACTGTTATGCCAGTGACTCCTTTAATAGATAAATTTTCTTTTTTTTAATTTTTTGAGCAATTGTCTCATTTATCTCTTTAACTTGGTCTTTTAAAAAATATTTGATAAGAGTTGTGTGTTATCACTAATACGGATGCATTATTAATTAAATCGTCTTTACATTTGGAATAGCATATTATATGATTATATTAATCAAGAAATTTAAATATCTTTATAAGCACCGATAAATTAATGACTAAAACATAAATGGTTAAAATGCAGTAATCTTCTAGTTTTAGAGGTTTTCTGAGGCAAATATGTTTCTAATAAGTGTTTAATGGTCTTCATTAAGCTCTCTTAGAACATAAAAATCATCTAAAATTGCTCCAATAATTAGTCTTCTTAACAGCAGAATGAATACAAGTAAAATTGATCATTTGCCCAGATTAAACAATGCAGCCTCCAACATTTTGATGACTCTCACTAAAGACAGAAGATGTAATCATATACACTTTTTATGGAGAGAACAATAATCTCAAGAGAATATCAATTCTTGAATACTCTTCTTTTAGACAATATCATATCAAGCATAATATGATATATTTCAACCCAAGGACACATAAAGAATCAGCACAGTAGAAAAATGTTTGCTTTTTATGCAGCTAACATACCATAAAAAGGCCAGAAATAAAGTGACAATCTAAGCTGACATTGTTAGTATTGTAGTCACTTGGATGATTATGGCCTTTTGAAAGATGGACATATTTTGACCATTTTAATCAGAAGAGACATGGTCAATTGACTTGTAGAAGGGTTTGAAATAGAGTTTCTGATTCCTCTGCTCTATTTTTTACCAAATTATAGGAGGACAAAGACACTTATGACTTATTTCAGAGATTTGAAATTATTTTATGGGCATTTGAGTTGCAAATTGTCTATTATCATGGAACTTAACTGAGGCTGCTATTGCAAAAAAGGTTTTGTATTTCATGTAGAAAAACAGATAAAGTTTCAATCAAAACTTAATATTGGCTATCTATTTCCTAAAGCAAAATGAATTTTAAAATAATTCTTTTCTTAAACTGAACCAATGCCAATTAGTCAAAGTACAAATAATACATGTTCTTATTAGTTCTGAGGCTGAGGTAATTCAGAAGAAAACATCAAAAGTTCAAAGGATGCTGATACATTCCTTCACGAGTGACTTAGAAGCGCACCAATGAGACTCTCAGGGAAATGGTGCAGGGCGGTTATCTGAATCTGCAGTGTATCATACAAAATAATTTATATATCACTCAACCTTACTTTCGATTGGGCTGTTTCTGAGTCTTTGCATTTCTTTTTGTATATTAAAATTTTATTCATCCAAAAAATCTGAGCATCCTTTCTAAGACACGATTTAGTCTTCTTTGGAAACTTTTGTTATTCATAGCATCTTACTTATGACCTTTAGCATATTACTTACTTATGAAAATTAAAATAATTGTCTTGAGAAATTCTTCTTTCTAGTTGCTAAAAGGCCTAGAGTTTTACCCCCTATCATGCACAAATTAACCATCTCTTGAAAACCAGGTAATGATTTTTTAAATGTGCAATTTAAAATTTCAAACCATATTACCATTTTCCTCCCAGAAGCTTCACTGTCAGTGACTTAGTAAAACCATCATTAATCACAAGATAAGCTACAGTCATGTGGTGATTGTAATTTGGTCCCACGAAACCAAAGACAAATGATATGGAATACTATTAGCAATGATAGCTTTAATGTAGACATTCATCATGGACTCAGGTTCACTTGATGTGACTTTGGGATAAAAACAGGGGAAATTGCCTAGCTGTTGAAAATTATATTGCTATTAAATCATAATTTTGACAAAATTGTACAAAATAAGAGTGGTAGAATTTGTGTTTCCCATTTTTCACTCTTAAAAGACAAAATTGCAGGGGGCTTTGAATTACCCAGATGCAGTGCAATTAGAATAGTGCATACTGATTAGTTGCTATCTATCTAATTACTAATAATACAATTTGAGGTTTGGGGAAGCTGTCTATATATAGGAGTGGCAAGGTGGCTCCAGTTCATCAGAACAGATAGGCTGATAACAGAGGCTTAGGAGACACTCACACACACACACATACACACACACACACACACACTCCACACACACACATGTAAACACACACATATGCGTACAAATAGATTCTTTTATCAGTATAATATTTTATTGGTCAAGACTTCTTAAATATACTGCCTTATAATCTTCTAAAGCAGTGTTTCTCAACCTTCTGGCCCTTTAAATACAGTTCCTCATGTTGTGACCTAACCATAAAATTATTTTCATTGCTACTTCATAACTGTAATGTTGCTACTGTTATGAATCATAATGTAAATATCTGATATGCAGCAGGATGGTCGACGACCCCTGTGAAAGGGTCATTTGACCGCCAAAGGGGTCGTGACCCACAGGTTGAGAACCACTGTTCTAAAGCAACACAATAGAATTTTTAGGAAGAGATGCTTGTTAACTAATTAAACTCAAGTACTCTTCAGTGGTAACAATAGAAGCTATTTATGTTTTCAAGGACATACACATTTATTTTAAAATAATTTCTCAGTAGGGAATCCATGATGTGAACTGAATGCAGTATCAAAAGTTTGATTGTAATTCACAATTTGGTGTAAATGTTGACTATGGACTATAGCATTCTCCTAAAGAATATACGAGTTCAGCTTTAATTCAAATGGAAAAAATAAACTATGGCTGCTATTTTAAAAATAAATGTAGGCAATATCATTGTGTACTTTATTTCAATATTTTATTTCATTTATTTTGATTGTTTCTGCCACCCAGACCTATCGGTGTAGCTTGTTCAATTACATCTGCCTCTGTCCCTATAAATTTAGTTATTTTCTTCAGTTGAATTATCCAATTGTACTCTATGACCCCAGAGATTAAATTAATTCTGTGTCCCAACTGGAGTAGATGGGCTGTTAAGCCACAAGATTTCTGTAGTATCAGATTTGAAATCTGATCCACCAAATCTTCTGGTCTTTGACAGTTGAATTCAGTAAGAGGAATAAGAATGACTCTAAAACTTATTTCCTTGAATACTTTTAAACTAGAGGCCTGGTGCATGAATTTATGCATTGGTGGGGTCCCTCTGCCTGCCCTGCACCAGTGCATGAATCCGTGCACTGGGCCTCTAGTACGCATATAAGATCTTTGGTTAATCTCTTCCCGCTCTCCCCCCTTCCCTCTGAGATTCATCAGTCTGTTCCATGTTTCCATGCCTGTGCATTGAGCATCTGCCTCTGGCGGTCAGAGCGTATCATAGCTACCAGTCGAATGGTCGCTTAGGCTGTTATATACATAGATATGTATAATTTTATGGTTGAGAAAATGTGTCAATATTTCAGTTGTGTTGATGCTGTATGAAAATATAGATAATCAATTTCTAATTTTCTATGGATCTATATATATTTCATTTAGTTTAATTGTATCTATACTTTGCCTGCTGATTTATTTGGTTGGAGAGAATAGTCTTTACTTCTTAGGAACCTTCAAGAACAAATGCTACATTTGCTTGAACATATGTCTTACAATTTATCTTATGATCAAGTTCTAAACATCATGAAAAGTTGGTTTTCAAAAATTTAGACTACAGAAAAGTGAATCTTTTATAAATTGTTGAAAAATTTTTATGGCAAAAGAAATTTGAGCCCTAACCGGTTTGGCTCAGTGGATAGAGCGTCGGCCTGCGGACTGAAAGGTCCCAGGTTCGATTCCGGTCAAGGGCATGTACCTTGGTTGCGGGCACATCTCCAGTAGGAGGTGTGCAGGAGGCAGCTGATCGATGTTTCTCTCTCATCGATGTTTCTAACTCTCTATCCCTCTCCCTTCCTCTCTGTACTGATTGCAGACATGCTATATTTTGTGAACTTGGACAAAATATTTAACTTTACAACAGATATTAATGATCACTGCCTTATTTTGCGAGGGCTGCCATAACAAAGTACCACACACTGGGTGGCATAAACAACATAAATTTTTCTCACAGGTCTGGAGAACTAGAAAGTCAAGTTCAAGGTGCCATAGGGTATGTTTCTTTGGAGGGCTCTTTCCCTGGCTCGCAGGTGTCCAATTCCCACTGTGCTTCCATAGGATTCTCCTCTGTGTATATGTACGTATTCTGTTGCGAGAGCACCTCTAGTGTTTCTCTGTGACTCCAACTGTCCTCTTCTTAAAGAAAACCAGTCCAATAGCTTCCCACTGTGTTTCCATAGGATTCTCCTCTGTGTATATGTATGTATTTTTTTTGCGAGAGCACCTCTAGTGTTTCTCTGTGAATCCAACTGTCCTCTTCTTAAAGAAAACCAGTCCAATAGGACAAGGGCCCACCCTAATGACTGCATTTTAACCTATCGTATTTTAAAAGTCCCTATTCCCAAAATATAGTTGCATTCTGAGATACTAGGCTTTGGGGATTCAACATATAAATTTGGAAGGATGGGTATAATTCAGCCTATAACAGGTACCTCAAGGTAGCACCAAGGATCTAGCACTGCAATAGACAGAATCTCTGTCATCCTGCAGCTTATACTATTCTTCTTAATATCTCTAAATTCTCAATTTTATGTTAGATAACAGTGGAGAGCAATTAAGATAGATCCTAGCCCATAGCAAGTTTCAACAAATCAGCATGAGATTTGTGATAATAAGACCTGTTGATAAGCATGAGCAAGTCAGATTTAGAAATCTTCACACACCCTTCTCCTGCATTTCCAAATGAGTTAGTTTCCTTCAGGCAATGACAAGGTTGCTGTCCAAGTGCTTTATTCATAGGGCATGTGCATTATTTGACAAAATCTTACTCAATTTGTTGCCTTTACTAGTTACACAATTAAAGGAGTCATTGAGTTATGCAAATGACATAAAAATATTTCTTCTGATTAGATACTTAAGTTCCTCTTTGTTACTTCTTGAAGGAAGTTTAAATTTCTAGTTGTTTATGTCTAGTAGTTAATTATATTTGGGTCCAAGGTAGAATGGTACTGACCCCTTCTGGTTAACTGTATTACAAATTCCTGGGAAATGTTTTTTCAATTTGTGATATCTCAGTTCAAACAATTTCTTCAACATGGACATCTTCAGTGACAAATAGCATTCCTCGTAAGAGCATTTCCCCTAAATCAGTGTGCATATACATTTATTCAACAAAAACAGAGCTTGTCCCTACTATGTACATGAAATGTATTCAGTGTTATAGATACGGAAGTAAACAAAATAGACTCAAATCTCTAATTTCATGTAGCTGATATTTCAGTGTTGACAAATAGAAGCTTTTATGTGGAAGATACACTGTTTATACCCACTGCTCCACTTCCAAGCAATATTAACCATCATTGCAATTTAGAAGAAGCTATAGTGGTCCCAACTGCAAAGTAAAGTATAACACCATGTTTAGACATTTTGTATAAACTGTTGTCTTTGAAACATTATATTAAAAAAGCACTGTTGCAAATATAGTTTTGTACAGAATTATCTTTTTTTTAAAAAGACATTTGAACATGATAAATTTCCTTAAATATACTCTCAGGTAAATATCAAGATGCTTTATGCTAAATCTTAGCAAGTGTACCTTTGAATATCACCTATTTCTACCTCCATTTAGGGTCATTCCTGACATTCCTAAGTTCACTCAACTGTATTTCTTATATGTATTACTGCAAGTTTTCAGTCTTATAATAGATTCAACACAGAAAAGATGTCTTTCTGTTTCCAAATTATCAACTAACTTTCACTTCTCACTACCCTCCACATTATAGTAGAGTTTTCAGGGGGGGTAAATAAGAGGAACTTTCAGTTCCTCAAACATGACAATCTGCACCCACAATACTCAACTTTATTTCAAACAGAAAATTCCATTGGAATCTATTGGTGACTTTATTTTTCATTTTTATTTTTGGTGGTGGTGGGAAGCAGTTTGTAGTTATCAGTCTCTCTCACTAGATGCACTAAACTGTGAGATACTAAAGGTGGGGATTATCTCTTTCCTTTTTGAAAGCTCAGTTTCTATCATAGTTCCTTCCTCCTCCCCCTTCTTTTATTTAAATAATAGTTGAGTCATGTTCTGGGTTATAAAACACATCTGAACAAATTTTTAAAAATTGAAATTTTACAAAGTATATTCTCAGACTGCAATGATATTAAAGTAAGGATCAATAATAGAGAGATAGCTAAAAAAATCCTTAAATATTTGGAAATAAAAATATACACTTCTAAGTAGCACATGGGTCAAAAAGAAGTCTCAAGAGCAGTAAAAATGTTTTGAACTAAACAAAACTGAAAACACGTGGCATTAGAAATTGTTGAATGCAAAACAAAACAAAACAATTCTTAGAGGGAAATTTATAGCATTAAATGCATACAATAGAAAAAAAAATCAAGAACCCAAACTTCCACCTTAGGAATATAGAGAAAGAAGAGCAAATTAGGCCTACAACAAGCTAAGGAAAGGATATAATAAAAATTAGAGCTAAAATCAACAAATTGGAAACAAGAAAATAAAGAAGAAAACCAACAAAACCAAAAGCTAATTATTTGGGTTGATCAATGAAATTGGGAAACATGTAGACAGGTTAACCAAGATAAAATGAGAAAAGGCCCAAATTACAGAAATATCAGAAATAGAGGGATGGGCAGATGGACCTCATACTCTTGGGATTCATTCTATGATTTATTACATGACCAAGTAAGAGTTAATCCTGGTATGCAAGGCTGGCTAACATTAAAACCAATAAATATTATAAAATGTATCTACTAATATCAGAAATAGAGGGATGGGCAGATGGACTTCATACTCTTGGGATTCATTCTAAGATTTATTTCATGACCAAGTAAGATTTAGTCCAGGTATGCAAGGCTGGCTTAACATTAAAACCAATAAATATTATAAAATGTATCTACATATTAAAAAGAAGGAATAACATATGATCAACTCAATTCACTCAAAAAATGCATTTGACAAAATCCAGCACACATGTAGGATAAACATCTTAGCAAACTAGAAATAGAATGAATTTTCCTTGGTTTAATAATGAACATCTACCAAAAAACCTACAGCTGTTATTATATTTAATGGTGAGAGAATACACATTTTTCCACTAGATCAGGAGCAAACCAAAGGTGTCTTCTCTTCCACTCCAATTCAACATCATACTAGAAGTCCTAGCTAATGTAATAAGAAAAAAAGTAAACAGACTATTGAAAAAAAAGAAATAAAACTGTCTTTATACACAGATGACATCATTGTCTCTATAGATAAAACCTAAGAAATACATAAAATCTCCTTGAACTAATAAGCAAGTAATGAAATTTGGCAGGTAATAAGGTCAGTATTCAAATGTTAGTACCCTTTATTATTAGTAATAAATTTTGAAATTTTAATTAGAAAGTACTATTTATAATAGAACACCTCAAAATAGAATATTTAGATATAAATTTTTAAAAAATATTATCCAGGGTCTGTATGCATTAAACTATGAAACTGATAAAATATATAAAAGATCGAAATATGAACAGATATATTCTGTTCATTACCAATATCATTAAGATGTCAATTCTTCTAAACTTGATATGCAAATTCAACAAAACCTTATAAAAAAATCTCAGCAAGAGCCATAGCTGGTTTGGCTCAGTGGATAGAGTGTCGGCCTGTAGACTGAAGGGTCCCAGGTTTGATCTGTGCCCTGAAGTGTCTAGGTTTGGTTCCAGCCAAGGGCAAGTACCTTTGTTGCAGACTTCATCCCCTGGCCCCAGTCAGGGCGCGTTCGGGAGGCAACCAATCAATGTGTCTCTCTCACATAGATGTTTCTCTCTTTCTGTCTCTCCCCCTCCCTTCCACTCTTTCTAAAAAATAAATGGAAAAATATCCCCGAGTGAGGATTAACAAGAAAAACAAAAAAACTCAGCAAGCTACTTTGTTGATATTGATAATTTAATATTTAAAGTTATATAAAAACTAGAGGCCCAGTGCATGGATTCATGCATCATGGGGTCCCTCGGCCTGGCCTGCAGACATCCCCCCAAGGGGTCCCAGATGGCAAAAGGGCACAGGCCAGGCCGAGGGACCCGACTGGTGCACCATCGGGGCTAGGGAGGGACTGAGGGAGGACTCAAGGGTGTATCTGGCCCATCTCGTCCAGTCCCCTGATCCGGCCGCTGATCGGGGCCATCTCTCCCAGTCCTAATTGAGGCCGATCGGGGCCGTCTGGTTGGGGAGGGACCTTGGGAAGGCTCCAAGGCGTGTCTGGCCCATCTCCCCCAGTCCCCATTGGCCGGACCCCAACAGCAAGCTAAATTTCCAATCAGAGCCCCCTGGTGGTCAGTGGGCATCATAGCGACTGGTTGAATGGTTGAGTGGTTGCTTAGGCTTTTATATATATAGATGCAAAGTACCTCACATACCTAATACAACACTGAAGAAGAACAGAGTGGAATGCTCATACTGTCCTGTTTCAAAATTTACTATGAAGCTATGGTAACCAAGATATTAATGAAAAATAAACACAGAGATCTATGGAACAGAATAGAGACTCCAGAAATAAAAACCTACAGATGTATAGTCAACTGATTTTTGATGAAGGCACAATAGCAATTTGAAGGAGGAAGGAAATTCTTTTCACCAAATGGTGCTAGAACAATTGTGTTCATGTGCAAAAATATGAAATTAGGCCTATATGTTACATGTTACAAAAATATATATCAAAATAGATTTAAGCAGTTATAAAATGCTGAAATATAAAAGTTTTAGAAGTAAAAATATGAAAAAGTCTACATGACTTGGTTTAGTAATAAGTTTTTAGATAAAATAGTAATATCAGGATACATGAAGACAATAAGTTGTACTTTATTAAAAGTAAAAATCCACTGACATTATGCTAAAAAGCACTGAACAGGAAAAATACTTAAAAAAATATAATAAAAGCCTATTATGCTAAGTGTCTGGTCGTCCGGTCATCCATTCAACCAATCAAAGTGTAATATGCTAATGGTATGCTAAGGCCACTCAACCACTCACTATGATGTGCACTGACCACCAGGGGGCAGATAGTCAACTGGTCAACCAGTCCCTATCTGATGAAGATACAAACAAAACTTAACAACAATAGGAAAAATAATTAAGCTGTGTGACTTTCTTGTTTTGGTTGTAACATATTACTGCAAACTCAGAGGCTTAAAGCAGAAACATTTATTGTTTTAAAGTTTTGTATGAGAGTCCAAATACAATCAACAGACATGAATTCCTTTGGAGTCTTCAGGGAGAATCTGTTTCTTTGCCTTTTCCACCTTCTAGAGCAGTGGTTCTCAACCTTCCTAATGCTGCAACCCTTTAATACAGTTCCTCATGTTGTGGTGACCCCCAACCATAAAATTATTTTCATTGCTACTTCATAACTGTAATTTTGCTACTGTTATGAATCGTAATGTAAATATCTGATATGCAGGATGTATTTTCATTGTTACAAATTGAACATAATTAAAGCATAGTGATTAATCACAAAAACAATATGTAATTATATATGTGTTTTCCGATGGTCTTAGGCGACCCCTGTGAAAGGGTCGTTCGACCCCCAAAGGGGTCACGACCTACAGGTTGAGAACCGCTGCTCTAGAGGTTAATCCTTCTCCCACTTCACTCCAACCTTTCCTTATGTCATCACATTTCCTCTGACTCTGATTCTTTGTCTCCCTCTATTAAAGTCCTAGTGATTCCATTGACCCTACCTAGATAATTCAAGTTAAACTTCCCATCTCAAGATTTTTAACCAAATCACATCTACAAATTTTTTTATTTGCCATTTAACAGGAAATTTGGATGTACAAAACATAAAATGGGGTGAGTGAAGGGGAGGCTTTATTTTATCACACAGCTTAGTTAAAAATGGGCAAAATATCTGAACAGACATTTTACTAATATATATATATATACTATCCTATATAATAAAAGCCTAATATGCTAAGTGTCTGGTCGTCCGGTCGTCCACTCAACCAATCAAAGTGTAATATGCTAATGGTATGCTAAGGCCACTCAACCACTCACTATGATGTGCACTGACCACCAGGGGGCAGACAGTCAACCGGTCAACCAGTCGCTATGATGTGCACTGACCACCAAGGGGATGATGCTCCAACTTGGTAGGTTAGCTTGCTGCTGGGCTCCAGCTGATGGGGACTGAGCGAGATGGGTCAAACATACACTGGAGCCCTTCCAAGGTCCCTCCCCGGCTGGCCAACCTCCTGTGTCCTCCCGGCCCCAATTGTGCACCAGTGGGGTCCCTTGGCCGGGTCTGTGCCCTCTCACAATCTGGGACCCCTTGGGGGATTTCGGAGAGCCGGTTGTGGCCCAATCCTGCAGGCCAGGCTGAAGGACCCCACTGGTGCACGAATTCATGCACTGGACCTCTAGTTTTATTATATTAAAAATTTGTGCACTCAGGAGGGTCCCTCAGCCCGGCCTGCAAAATAGCACAGCTATTTTGAAGACAGTTTGACAGTTTCTTACAGAGCTAAACACAGTGTTATCATAGCAATTACACCCCTAGATATTTACCCAAATATTGTAAAATGTATGTGCACATAAACACCTATGCATCGGTGTTTATAGAAGTTACATTCATAATTGTCAAACATAGAATAACTGAAGTCTCCCTTCAACAACTAAATTAGAACAAACCATGGAAGGCCTGGCTGAGTGGCTCAGTTGGTTGGAGCATTATCCCATTTACAAATTGTTGACTATTAAAATAAATTATAATAATGCCATCCCTGAATTTATTTATTACTTAAAAGTGGTAAAAAGAACCAAACACATCTTTTTACATGTATACTCTTTTTATTTTTTAAATCTTTGAGATATAATTACTGGAATTTATTGTTTTACATTTTGCTGAATCTACCATATAAAAATCTTCCTGCTTTGTGGAGAAAACCTCTGCCAAGGACTTTTTGTTTTTATGATGAATGTAGATTCACCATTAAAACACAAGATTTCATTTCAATTGTTGAATAAGATGATGCTTAAAATAATTCACTTGGTTAAAAGTAAGTGCCCAAGAAGGAAAGACACACGTGTGAATATTTTCTTATTTGATGGCACTTTCATTTGATTGCTAAATATAACTGTGCTAATCACTTAACATATAAAAAGTCAAATTAGTCTTGATATACATGTTGAACTGAGTAATGCTACTTTCTTCATATATGCAGAGTATTCAACATACTTTTAGCATAACATTAATGCATATTAAATTAAGCCAGACCTATTCTTAGGCAATAGAAAAAATTAGTACTATGACTTAAATTTTTTCCCATTAAATTCTTCAAATTATTATTGTTTTATGTTAGTCCACATACTGCTTGTCTTAAAAGACAGCCTTTGTAAACTCATAGGCGAATTTCATCAGAGGAAAGTATAAGTCCCCTAAACATTTGTGTTAGATTTAATTATACCTATAACATTACATTATCTGGCTCTTTCACTCAAGCTTTTTAGGATTTCCACTCATTGGAGGAAAATTTTCCATAAAAACCAATGCATAACTGCCAGCTGAAAATGTTGATTTATTCAAAAGCGTTTATATGTACCCAATGCAGCCAAGTCTTTAATAAAGAACCGGGAACCTAGTGACAGGGTTGTTTAATGGGTGGAAAATAGATTTTTACCTTCAAACCAATTAGATGCTATGATGGTTAAATCAGTATAATTCAAAGTCTGATCCATGGGGGAGCCTCATTCAGAACCAGCTGGAGGTGTTTGTTAAAAATGACTGCTGTGGCCCTATCCTGATTTAATATATCAGAGTACCTACATTTAAAACAGCTACGGAGGAAACTGTTGTATAAATGAAAATGTGACAAACACTGGGTTGGAAGGCAAGCTAGATAGTAGTGTCCTGTATATGCTAGTTTTCACTTTGGGGACATTTATAATTGATTTGATAATGTTCTTCTTTAATAAAACTCCATAAAAGGCTAGTTGTGCTGTATTAAGACATCACCAAACTCCCTACACATTCATTAAACATCCCATTTCATTATACTATCTCAAATAAAGTTGTTTGCAATTTATTATTGGAATATCTCAGAAAACATTCTAATTGGATTATTTTAAAGTATTTTTTAAGAGCATTATGCATATTTATCTGTATACTAACCACCAAAACCAGTTTTATATAGCCAAGAGTTCATATATATATATTTCACCCAAATTCACTAGTCTAGACCAGGAACTTAATTTTCAAAGCCCAGTACAAAATATATATGTGAGACTACTTGGTCATAAATTATTATCCATTTCTAAGCGATGGCAACAGAGAACTAAACATGGGAGCTAGTAAGATCTCATTAGTTTCATGTCCATGAAGCTGTCTCTACGAAGAGAATATTGATCTGCCTTCTACTATTGAATAGCCAAAATATTATATTTTTTAAAATATATTTTTATTGATTTCAGAGAGGAAGAGAGAGGGAAAGAGATATAGAAACATCAATGATGAGAGAGAATCATTGATCGGCTGCTTCATGCAAGCCCTTGCAACCAGGGCATGTGCCCTCAATGGAAATCAAACTGTGACCTCCTGGTTCACAGGTTGACGCTCAACCACTGAACCACACTGGTTGGGCCCAAATATTGTTTAAGAAAATTTAAAAATACATAAAGAGAAAAAAACTATAAAGACTTTTTAAAAATGAGCTATTTATATGCTTATTACTTATTGTTAACCTTTGAAAAATTTAAAAATTCTGTTTGAAGCTATATAATGGTATCCTGAAATTGTTCTAATTTTAAAGAACTATTTTTTAAAATATATTTTTATTGATTTCAGAGAGGAAAGGAGAGGGAGAGAGATAAAAACATCAATGATGAAAGAGAATCATTGATAGGCTGCCTCCTGCACGCACCACACTAGGGATGGAGCCCACTACTGGGTCATGTGCCCTGACTGGAATCAAACCTGGGACCCTTCAGTCCACAGGCCAATGCTCTATCCACTGAACCAAACCGGCTAGGGCAAAGAACTATTTTTTTAAATAAAGTAACTCATGAAGATGTATTTATTTATTTGTTTGCTATTTTAAGTGAATTCTCTAATTTCTAAATGTTTTTTTTACTCACCTCCCCACCTATTCTGACCAAATAAATCTGCATTATAGACAAAGGAAAAAAAATGCTTAGCATTCCTTCCCATGTAATAAATATTTAACTGACCTGAAAATAGAAACAATAGATGATGTCCAGGTGGGTCTTCTGCCTGCAGTTAAAGTAGAGCCAAATCTTTCAGGCCTGACATTGAATCTGTTAATGAAAATAGAGTAAATATTTGTAGAACATGAATACTGATGCAATACAGCCAAATAAAGTAGCATTTAGCTTCCTGTTTTTCAATTCCTTTGCCACTATAAACACATTTTAAAAATTCCAGTGTTTCTAAATACACACTCCTCTCATACGTTGCACATGGAGACACTTAAATAACTATGTAGTAAGGGTAAAATACAATAACCTGTAAGAACTCTGCCAGCTGGCACTGAAATGAACCTTCAAAATCATTGTTTTCCCTTTTCTGAAGGACTCCCTGAGGATTACATTGAAAACAATTCTGTCTTAGTGTCTAACATAGTTCATGCATCAACTCCAACCTACAGTGACACAGAATTCCTGCCGCGTGCTGCCCTGAACAATACACAGTGTACATTTGGAAGATAATTATAGCATTTATGTTCCACATATACAACATGTATGTCAAGATCTAGATCTTACTGACATTTAACAATGTAAGTTACAATGGAGAAAAGCTTAGGAAAATACATCTAGTGGACATGACTAAATATATGACTCCATGTAACAAAATCACTTCTCAGTAGTGCAAACAGTTGCATTAAAAACTGCACGCTTGAAATCTGTATAGTTATATTAACCAATGTCACCTCAATAAATTCATAAGATTTTTTAAAATAACTGTGCCAAATTAAGTGCTATTTTTAAAAGAAAAATGGACAATATCTTGAGATATTTAAATGATTCTACTCAAAAACGTGTTTTCATCTGGCTGGGTTGCTCAGTTGGTTGGAGCATCATTCCATACACCAAAAAGGTTATGAGTTCAATTCTGGTCTGGGCACACACCTAGGTTGTGGGTTCGATCCCCTTTGGGGTTCGTAAGGGAGGCAACTAATTGATGTTTCTCTCTCACATTGATGTCTCCCTCTCTCTCTCTCCTTTCCTCTCTCTCTAAAATCAATAAACGTATATCCTCAGGTGAGGATTAAAAAAAACTTGTTCTCTTTTGCCTTATATTCTTGCACTTGATATATCCTTTTTCATTATCTTTATTCCCATTTTTTGTCCGATATTATCTCATAAACTGGCATTCATTCTTCAGATAAGTAACATTAAAATATTTTATTTGTGTTAGTAATAATTTTACAACTATGTACTCTTTTGAGCATATTTTGTTTCTGTCTAAAATGGTTCATTATAAGTTTAAACAGGTGCAAAAATTGAATTTCAGCATATTGAAAATATTACTGTCTTCAAAACCGTTACATTACTTTTTTAAATGAAGCCAACTAAATCTAGTTACCAAAGTGTTTTGTAACATCTATTTTTACACAGATATTAATGAAGTCTTCTTTGCTAGATAGGATATTTATATTGTACATTTTCTTCCTAGTTTTACATTTAAGTTTTTCCACCTGATTTAATGCAAAGACAATACAGCAGATCATTTAAAATATATCATTTATTAGCCAAATATGCAGAAGTTTTAGTAAAAATGTTAAATTTTTTCATTTTTATGACTATCAGCTCCTAAGGGTTAAAATTATTGCTCTTGATTGATTATAATTAAAATTAGAATTAGTACACAATTGATCAAAAGATCATTAGTGTAGTACAACTTTTGAAACTACAGTAATAGATGATTCTGTGTTTTTGTTATAATCTATCCATGCATTCACCGATGAGGTTTACTTCTTGTTTAAATTACCATTATTTATATTGTTAATTTAAAAATTTTATGTGTAGAAGCACCAAATAGTCTAATATATTTATGAATTATTACAGCAGTGTCACTGTTATAAACCTTTGGATTATGTCAGAAAATTGTACAATGAAAAATCAGCAAAAAATTTTGTTAATGATCTATCAACTGTCAATGTGAATAGGTCCTCTAATTTTCAAGTTAAGACATTATCTAATTGCAAAAGTAATCTCATTGTTCAATGTCAATTTAAATGCCACATCTTACTGGAAACTTTCTCTGATTTCCCAGACTTCTTTATCTATTCTTCCACACATTGCATTGCTCTCTCTTTATCAGCACATGTATGTTGTCTAATAAATAATATGGTCTCCCGTTTAATTATTAAACTTCTTAAATATAAGGACCATACCATACATGATCTTTATATGGTCGTATTTATGTATGTTGAATAAATAAAATAATGCAGGTTCTTAAGCCTATTTTACTATGCACATTTATAATATTGCATAAGTGACGTAAGTATTATAATTTGATGATGCTCAAAGTTACTTGCTTTCTAAAATAAGGCTATTTATTCAGTACAAAATCTGTCATGCGTTTTCTTGATTATATGTTGCTGAATTGAGACATAAAACTGAATTTTGGAGGGCGTTTATTATAAATGGCTTCTGATTTTAATTAAAAAGCACCGTAGCATGAATTTAAGGAATAGTAGCATGTCATGATGAGTAGAATAGGTCTGTGGTCAGACAGATTTTCTGCCGCTGACTGTACATCTTTGGGTAAATTATTTAACCTCACTATGTTTCAGTTTCTCTATCTGTAAAATGGCAATGATAACAGCACACACTATATAAGGTCATTTTAAAAATTAAAGAGCATAGTAAGAAATGGAATTATTAGCTTGTGTCTGCCAGCACATTATAAGTCTCCAGTAACTGTCTTAGTCAGCTCAGGCACCCATAACAAAACAACACGGACAGGATGGCTTAAAACAATACACATTCATTTCTCAGACTTCTGGAGACCGGAAAGTCCAAGACTTCTGGTGAGAACCCTTGTCCTGCTTGGTACATATGTGCCTTCTCCTTGTGTCCTCACTTGGCAGGAGAGAGAGAGAGAGAGAGAGAGAGAGAGAGAGAGAGAGAGATGTTGAGGGAGAGAGAAAGAGGAAAGAGTGTTCTGGTCTCTTCTTCATACAATGTCGCTAATCCTATCATGGGGCCCCACCCTCAGGACTCTAAATCTAATTACTTTCCAAAAGTTCCACCTCTAAATACCATCACATTACAGGTTAGAGCTTCAATATATGGATTTGAGGGGAACACAAACATTCAGTCCATAACAGTAAATGATACTTCTACTTCTATTTCCTCTACTTTTTCCATCCCTATCATCACCCTAACTAGCACAATGGTACTTCGTCATTTTACCTAATGTGCATGGCCAATATTTTAAGCATAAAACAAACTCAGTTCAATGCAATGTATTCGTGGCTAGAGAACACACATGCATAAAGAAGCATAATAATAGGATTCCGCATGTGGTGCAGATGGTGAATACCAAATAGTATTATAAATCATAAGAGCATCTGCAGTCACAGGGAGGTTCAGCAAATGAAAACTTGAGCAAGATAATGAGGTAACGTATAAGATACATCTTGAAATAGGTTTAAACCAGCACTGTTCTCTGTGCAGTCCCATCCTTTGAAATTTTAATGTAAATTGGCATTAATGTTGCAACAACAGTATCCTTTCTGCAGGCTGGAAAAAGAGCCACAGGTAACTTCTTTTTTTCTTTTGCTCTTTATCCTTCTTTTTTTTTTAGTAACTAAGATTAATTAACGCAAGTTCATGGGACCGAACACAAAAAAATGTCTGTGGCCACATGCATGTGTGTGTGTGTGTAATAGTGTTGTATTTTGACTACCCAAGTCTCAGTTCCATTCTCTCCTTATTTGAGATTCATCATTTCTTTATTGAAGAAAGAGCTCCAAAATGTTGAAGGAAGTATTAGTTCCATTAGAGCAGTTACTTATAATTTTTAATAATTTATGATCATTAAAAAGAAGATACAATTTTGTTCTTATTTTCTCTATATAAATCCTTGATCAATTTCTGCATTATTTTTCAAAATCTATGTTAAGATAATGAGTTGTGTCATATTTAAATTACATTTTATCTAATGCACTGCTATTTATGATATAAAACTAGTGACCCGGGGCACGGATTCATGCACATAGAAAGGAAATTAATTAGAAGATGGCCAGTGAGGTGGGACTGGGCGAGACGGGCCAGACACACCCTGGAGCCAACCTCCCCTGGTCCCTCCATGGCATCTGTGGAGTGAGCAGGGTCCCTCTGGAAGGTGGGGTCCCTCGGCCTGGCCTGCGGGGATTGGGACGAAACTGGCTCTCTGACATCACCTGAGGAGTATCAGAGTGTGAGAGGGCACTCTGCAAAGTTGCTGTCGTACAGAGTGTGGCATGCAAATGCAAGTATGCAGTAAACCAGATTCGGGGCTGACAGTGCCCCAGCAACAACATAACCAACAGCCAAAGGGGGAATTGCGTGGCCCCACGAGGAATCAGGCTCCCTCCTCTCTGGTTTCAGGGTGTGTCACCCAAGAACCACCGCTGCCAAGTCACTTCAGTTCAGCAGCTCCTGCATTGAGCATCTGCCACCTGGTGGTCAGTGCACATCATATCTACCGGTTGGATGGGCGGAGGGACATTTAGCATATTAACCTTTTATATATATAGATATGTTATATACTATATATATGACAGCTATCAAGTATAAAATACATGGAATAAGTAGTTTTAAATTTAGATATATTTATTATTTTTAGTGGCCCTAGTAACTTTCAACACAGTAGACAAAGGGAATTAATTTTGTTTACTTTTTCTATGTGTTTTTATTTAAGTACATTGTAAAAGAGCTTAAAAAATACAAGTTAAATGTATTATGGCTCAACTATACAATAGGATACTAAGTAAACTAAAGTTTGTATAATTTGATTCCATACTCTTAAGAAAAAGGAAATGTTACCTATAATTATCTTTATAAAGTTTTTAAGAGATTCAACCCTTTTACTCTTTGCTTTTTACATTTCCATGTCATTTGAGATTTTATTGTGTGGTTTGCTTTCATTAATAGTAGTCACAGTACAACATACTTGTAAAACATGTCTTCACCAATATGTAATTAATATATCTCAATATAAAAATATGAAGGTACTAAAATTATATCTCATGAGGGCAACCAAAATCCTCGAGGGAAAATATATATTTTGTCCTTGTCTTCAAAAGCCTAGCTCTGTACCTGAACAGCAGTAGGTACTATAAAAATAATTGCTGCTCTCAGTACAGAGAATCTAGCCCTAGCTGGTTTGGCTCAGTGGATAGAGCATCAGCCTAGAAACCTAAGGGTTCTGGTTTTGATTCCAGTCAAGGGTTACAGGCTTCTCCCTGGCCCTGGCCCTGGTCTTGTGCTTGGGAATCTTGTTGAGGGAATTATATAGTCTCATGGGCAGGAGGCAACCAATCGATGTGTTTCTCTCACATCGATATTTCTCTCTGTCTTTCCCTCTCTCTTCCATTCTCTTTAAAAATCAATGGGAAAATATCCTTGGGTGAGGATTTAAAAAAATTTAAAATAGAGAGGATCTATGTTATGTTTTTTGACATCCTATTATGTCAATGCAGAGTAACAGAATTTCTGTGAATTTATATGTAACTTTAGATATTATGTTCCCACATTTTTAAAATACAGCATAAGAATTAAAATAAAACTATGGTTTCTTAACAAATAACTCTTAGAGAGAATATCTGAAGCCAGAAGTTAATATATTAGTTACAGTATATTCTTTAAACTACTGTATTGCCTATCCTATATAATAAAAGGGTAATATGCAAATTGACCAAACAGTGGAACAACCGGTCACTATGACGCGCACTGTCCACCAGGGGGCAGACGCTCAACGCAGGAGCTGTCCCCTGGTGGTCAGTGCACTCCCACAGGGGAAGCTCTGCTCAGCTACAAGCCAGGCTGATGGCTGTGAGTGTAGTGTCGGTGGCTGGAGCCTCTCCCACCTCCTCTGCAGTGCTAAGGATATCCGACTGTGGCTTAGGCCTGCTCCCCCGGAGGAGCGGGCCTAAGCCGACAGTTGGACATCCCTTGAAGGGTCCCAGACTGTGAGATGATGCAGGCCAGGCTGAGGGGACCCCCACCCCTTGAAGTGCATGAATTTTTGTGCATCGGGCCTCTAGTAATTTATATTACTAACTCATCAATTACTTACTACCCTATATGTATGATGTACTAAAATTACCTAAGTGACTTTGGCTTCAAAAGGAAGCAGATAAAAGTGAAACTTCTAGGATTGTGTGGTCTGAGCTCAGGCAAATCAGTGAATATATAGGGAAAAGGTGAAGGGTGTGAACAGTATCTTGAGTAAATGCTGGCCATTGGGAGACTGGTTCACACTGACAGTCTTGAAGTTATTTCTGTGTTATCTTGGTAAAGTCTGTGAGTGACATTGCAGAGGTCACTTAGGTCGTCTAGAGTTTCCCATGAAGATATAAGGCATAGAAAGTTGACTACTCAACTGGCATAGTTTGAATAATGACATCTCTATTCAATTTCCAGGCATGCTGTTTCCTTTTGGGAGCTTCTTGTTGAAGCATTGGACTGGTTGTTTACCAAAAGTTGATGCTCTGATACCAAAGGGAAATAAGAAAGGAAATTCATACTTACTTTAATTATTTCTACATGTTTAAGGCCTTGGTGATTCTTGAAAATATTATTGGTGCACATTTTCTCCCTGTGACATTAGTATGGTTCATAGTTTCAAAGTTAACACTTTCATTTTTGGTGATCAATATTGATTTTTTTTTACATTTTCTTAAGATGTAAAATGTAATTTTTTTTTTTTACATTTTCTTACTGTCTCACATGGGACTAAAATATTAATATAGTTTATATAAAAGTTTTGTTTTCTTGTGCTTGGGAATCTTATTGAGGGAATTATATAGTCTCATGGGCAGATAATTTTCCTTATATTGACTTTTTTTTAATTCATTTGCTTTAATGTAGCTGGGTAGTTAATTTTTAGCACACTGGTAGAAAAAGCCACAGCAGGAAGCTTTTGGCTCTCACTGAGATATGTAAATTACAGTAATAATCTTTGCATTAAAAGTGATAAAATAAACTTAATGGTTTAACCCTACAGTTGTTAACTACCAAAAAAAAAGAAAGAAAGAAAGAAAAAAATATGAATAAAACCAGAAATATTCAACTAAATTGTATAAGGCTATTTCCATACATTGTAATCTTCAATGATTCTTAGAAATCTCCTATGAAAACACAATGGAAAGATTGAAAACAAACTGGCCTGTTTCTTACCTGAGGTTTGTGTCACCATCAATAGTGTTATAATTGATTAAGGATCAGATGGATATGGATGTATAATAAACTAAAAGTCTGTTTCCTCTTCACACATACACATGCACACACAAATGAAAGATAACAAGTGCCTTCTGTACTATTGTAGAGAATGAATGCCAGGATATTTCTTTCTCTTATAGCTTGCCACCCTATCTGAAATTCTCTCTCTCTCTCTCTCTCTCTCTCTCTCTCTCTCTCTCTCGGTTCCAAATATAAGATCCTTGTGAAACATGTTGGGGAGGGGAAGCAGAAATGCTGATGATCATTATTGTCTATTAAAATAATTTCAAATGATTTTATTCTCAACTGGGATCAGAGCCTTGAAAAAAGGATGGCTATGTATTATCCGTGCACAGTGAAGAGAAGAAGGGGAGACATCAGGAGTTGAATGATTACCCAGATGTGGTCTATAATAGAGGGGAGGGCAATGTAGAAACACCCAGATCACGGAAGGGAAAATGATTAGTGTCATGAAATACCATTCCCCTATTGTATAATTTCATCTTTAGTTGATCCTGATCCTGACACTTTGGTGTCAATTAGAAAAAGATAAACAACAAGAATAATAGCAGTAATGGAATTTTGAGAGTACTTACTATGTATTTTTTTAAATGTCTGAAAATCTTCACATGTATTATTTCAACTTACAAGAACAGGTAGGGATATAAGAGGGAAATTATAGAGCTAATAGCATGAAACTAAAATTTCCCAAAGAAGCATTTTTTTTTATCTAACTAAAGTTTTCTAGTAAATCCACCATTATTTTGTATCAATAAAAAAATGTCTTAGATGCTCAAAAAGTAGCATGTCTAACAACTTTTCCAGTCTCAATTCAATTTCTGTCTTCTATCTACAACTGAGAATGGCTCTTTACAGATCATTGTGTTTAAAGAAAAAAAAAATTAGAGTAGGAAGCCTAAGGTGAATTTTCATTCCTTTTTGTTTAGAAAGGTGTACTTTGAAGCTCGGTAAATGGTTTCTCCCTTTAATGAGAATTCCAGCATAGCCAGGGCTGATTCAATCCACATTGCTGTGCTGGTTGTTTATGGCTAGTGTCTGTTTTCAATGGGTCGCTGTGTGCTCTGATTGGTTGGGACTTATTGTACCAGTTGTTGTATACAGTATTTTGAATAACACCTTAGAGAATAACTGACAGAAAACTTGGAAGTAATTGTCACCTCTTCTAAAAATCCAATTATGTTGGAACTTGTATCATAGTTGTGGGAAAGCTGTTATATGTATCCTTCACGAACAGCAGATGCCCATTTTACTATTGCTCCCCGGAGAAATAATAGCACAAGGATGCCCAAACTCTTAAGAGAATAAATCACAATATTTATCAAGCTTTCCACACTTGCTTATAGTGGTCATGTTTTGACACACTGAGATATATGTAGAGTTTTTCAATTGGTAGTTTTCACATTTTCTTACAAAGTGATGATTACTATCCATTTTAATAGACAGGCATCTCAGTCTCTAAATCTGTTTATATCAGTCCAGAAAAATATTCTAAAGGGTTTCTCCACCCACCCTCATTATTCAAAATTTATTGAACATCTATAATATGTTAGTTTCTATAATAGATGTTATGAATGGTTTTAGAAAGAAAAAAGAATTATGTTCTTGTTCTGTCACAACCTTCAGTATATGAAGGGATGTATACACTGTCTCCTGATTTAATTCTACATTTCTTTAATGGTTGGGTTGCAAGGAAAGCATTTAATTTTATAAAGAAAATATTTAATATGTTTGGCAAATATGTTCTCTCATACAGTGGTTCCCTTTTCATTCTAATGATGGTTTCTTTTGCTGTGCAGCAGCTTTTCAGTTTGATGTAGTCCCATGTGTTTATTTTTTTCCTTTTTTGATGTATCATAGAAAATTCTGCTACATGAGATTTTATAGATTTTGCTGCCTATGCTTTCCTCTAGGATTTTTATGGCTTAATTTCCAAAATATATAAACAACTCATGCAACTCAACAAAAGGAAGACAAACATTCTGATTTAAAAATGCTCAATGTCACTAATCATCAGATAAATGCAAATTAAAACCAAAATGAGATATCATCTGACACCTGTCAGAATGGCTGTCATCAATAAATCAACATACAACAAGCGTTGGAGAGGATGTGGAGAAAAGGCAACCTCTGTGCCCTGTTGGTGGGATTGCAAATTGGTGCAGCCACTATGGAAAAGAGTATGGAGGTCCCACTTCCGGGTATATATCTGAGGAAATCCAAAACGCTAATTTGAGAACATATATGCACCCTTATGTTCATTTGTGTGTTATTTACAGTAGTGAATATATGAAAGTGACCCAAGTGCCCATCAGTAGAGGGGTGAGTAAAGAAGATTTAGAACATATATAAAATGGAATATTACTTGGCCAGAAAGAAGAATCCAATAATACAATTTGTGACAGCATGAATAAACCTAGATGGTACTCTGCTTAGTGAAATAAGGCAGACAGGTACCACATGATTTTACTTATATGTAGAATCTAAAGAGCAAAATAAATTAACAAAACAGAAACAGACTCATAAATACAGAAAGCAAATTGAGGGTTAATGAAGGGAGGGGCCCTGGAGGGCTGGGTGAAAAGGAACATAGATTAAGAGGTACAGATTGGTAGTTACAAAACAGTCTTTAGGATGCAAAACACATTATAGGGAATATAGTCAATAATATTGTAATAACTGTATGGTGCCAGGTGGGCACTAGAATTATCAGGTGGATCACTTCATAAATTATATAATCGACTAACCACTATACTGTAGACCTGAAACAAATCTAAAATAATATTGAATGTCAACTATAATTGAATTTTTAATGAAATGATTGGTAATTATATTAAATTATTGATTCTGCTTTCTTTGCAGGTTGTGCCTTTCCACTGCCATGACAGGGGGTCCACTGTGAGAATTCTGCTGTTGATGCAAGCAGTTGCCTTTCAATGTGGATTTTATTCCTCCCAATAGCCAATATCTACTCAGCATTAAAGCTGCAAAGAAACTATTGGGTATTAAAGGAAGATAATTCTTTTGGGGGCTTTTAAGCAACAACTTTTAATTAGAAGTTGACAGCTTTTCCTGTTTCTTTAAGTGATATAGAAAAAGTGTTACCCAGATATGTTAGTGGTTGTTCATTGCTAGTATAATAGGTCACTTTTGCTGAGCACTGCCCACATGTCAAAAACTCTCCTAACCACTTTATACATGTATTATCTCATGTAACCACTCCTGCCCCCAAATTCTATGGGGTAAGTAATATTTGCACGCCCATTTTATAGAGAGTAGAACTGAGGTTTAGAGATCTGCCTAAGATCACACCAGTGTACCTTCATGCATAGCTTCTCCTCTTTTGACTCCTTACTTTCTTGGGACTTTAGAATCTAGAATCAAATTTCTCTCTTGAAATCATTGGTGCATTGCAAGATTGGACCAGAAGTAAAAGCTAATGTATACTGTTTTTAAATATATATATCATGAAGCAGTAAACTAAAAAAGAACAAAAATTAATTCATTAATCACAGGAAAGCAGTCACAGCTGTTTTGGATCAAGCTGGATATATTTACCAGAACTAGCACAATTATTTAGAACAGAAAGCAGAAGTAGAGCCATTGACTGAAACTGCAGGGGGAATTTTGGTAGGCAGAATATAATTGCTCATTATTTTTATTTGTGTCTTCCCGTTTCCTTGTTTCCTTTTCCTTTTGTTCTTTAATAATACTCAAGGCTTTGCATGAAAACACATTTTTTTCATTGCTTACATAGTTATCCTGGTCCTGCATCTTGACTCATTCGGAAGTCATAATCAGTTTCTAATATCATTATAATGTCCACAGTAACCAGTTGGGGTATCATAATCATAGGATTATGATTTTAGTGGAAGTAGATGAACTAAGAAATAAAACACTTACTTTCATGCAAATATTCTAAGCAATAAACTAGAAACAATAAATACAAAAAGATAACCCTGTTGCTATTTTGAGCTTTTAAATGGAAATCTTCCAGGATATTCAACTGCCCTACAAAGGTTTTATTGAAACTTGGTTTTATTAGTGCATCCACCAATATTCCTTTTTATGCCAACACTAGAGGCCTGGGGAATGAATTCGTGCACAGGTGGGGTTCCGCCTGCTTTAATTGGGGCTGATTGGGGGCAGGCCTGCCAGGGGGAGGAGACGTGGGAGGTTGGCTGGCCAGCCCCACCCCCGATTGGGGTAGGGGGGCCGATCAGGGCCGGGCGGGCTAGGGGGAGGGGCCATGGGAGTTGGCCAGCTGTCCCCACCCCCAATTGGGCCAGTTGTGTGCATCATAGCGACCGGTCATTCCAGTCATTCTGGTAGTTTCAGTCGGGCCTGTCACTTGGCTTTTATATAGATTTGTCCTCATTCATCTTGCTTATAATGTGAAAAAATTAAAAAGATTTTGATTTATTAAAAATCAGTATTTTAAATTCATATTTGAAAGACTACTTGAACATTAAAGATGTTTTCTATCCAAACCATTTAAAAATAAAAAAGAGATAATTATGTAAAGTTATTTTGTAACTTAATGTACGTCTGAGATACATTAACAAAGCAGCAACAGGCTGTTGATGGATTTTCTCAATGCTGCATGTTTAATGACAACTCTGCTCTTAACCAAAACAGTAGAATCATAAGATTGTTTTACCAAAAACAATCTGACAAGCACCTGGAATGTTCATGTGCTCCATTGTATTTCATTTTAAATAAATATGTGAATGCAATTACATTACCTTTTCTAAAATCATTGAATTCATTATCAGATATTGTTTAGATCAGGAGTCAGCATACTTTTTTTGTTCTGCAAAGGACTTGATAGTAAATATTTTGCTTTTGCCAGCCATGTGTTCCCTGTGGCAACTAGGTAACTGCTGTTGCAACATGAAACTGCTGTAGACAATAGTATATAATGAAATTTGCAAGTTTGTTTTCCCATAAAACTTTATTTTCAAAAGCCAGCGGTGGAGTAGATTTGGCTTGAGGGTGCTGGTTTGTCACCCTCAAGGAAAAAAGCCCTGCTACCTACTACCCAATTAAAAATGTTCTGAACACAAAAACTGCCTCAAAACAAACTTTTGTTAATATTCACATTAAATAATTTAGTATAAGATTTCTTTTTTCAAGCATTATATGAATTTCATATATGGTGTTATATTAGTACTAGAGGCCCGGTGCACAAAATTTGTGCATGGGGGGGCGGTCCCTCAGCCCGGCCTGCACCCTCTCCAATCTGGGACCCCTCGGGGGTGTCTGACTGCCTAAACAGGCAATAGGACATCTCCCTCGCAATCTGGGACTGCTGACTCTTAACCACTCACCTGCCTGCCTGCCTAATTGCACCTAACCCCTCTGCCTACCTGCCGGATCACCCCTAACTGCCTCTGCCTGCTGGCCTGATCACCCCTACCATTCCCCCCTGCCAGCCTGATTGCTCCTACCTTGCCCCTCTGCCAGCCTGATCAACCCTAACTTGCCCCTCTGCTGGCCTGATCACCCCTAACTTGCCCCGCTGCCAGCCTGATTGCTCCTACCTTGCCCCTCTGCTGGCCTGATTGACCCTAACTTGCTCCCCTGACAGCCTGATTGCTCTTACCTTGCCCCCCTGCCAGCCTGATCGACCCTAACTTGCCCCTCTGCTGGCCTGATCACCTCCAACTTGCTCCCCTGACAGCCTGATCACCCCTAACCACCTCTGCCTCAGCCCCCCACCTAAGCTGCAGTCTGTCCTCCCTCCGCAGGAGGCAACCTGGTGGATCAAGGGAAGGCGCTGCCCCCATTACCCTGCTGCTGCTGCTACTATCAGCCTGAGCGTAGGCCCTTCACAGCCACTGCAACTTTGTCCAGAAGGACATCCAGAAAGATGTCCGGAAGGTCATCTGGAAGATGTCCACCCTAATTAACATATTGGCCTTTTATTAGTATAGATTATCAAAATCAGAAACATTTTATTAGTTTAAAATTTGTGAGTTGTTTTTCACCCTCCCAGGAGAGAGATCTAGCTAAAATTAAAATATTATTTATACTCGAGTTTGGGATCTGGTTCACAGTATGTGATGTTACTTGATAACCTGAGAGATGAAAACAAGCTCTCCTCTAATTCTTACTAACTCAAAAGTCCTAGGTCCAGTCAGGAAACTTACTGCATAAGGTGGACTGTGCTTTTTGAGATGGCAGAGAATTTTTCTCATTCTTTTCTTGAAAAATGTGTTGGACAACTAAAATTCCTGTTATCCACCACAGTGATCTAGGATGACCTCATTGTAATGCAATACAGCATTCAAAGTAAACGGAGTATAACCAGGGCTAGAGATAGGAAGAGTCCTCTTATCAGTGGGGATTGTCCTGTTGAGGTTACATTCTTGGTCTTTCTGTTGTTTAAGGTGACCTTCAAAGATGACTCAGTTGGGGAGAGGCGAGGAACATATCTTCCAAATGAAGTCCTGAGAAACTGTCATGTTTTGTCTGCTCAGGTTGCTCTAACAAAATACCAAAGAGCCTTAGTTGGTTTGGCTCAGTTGATAGAGCATCAGCCTGTAGGCTGAAGGGTTCCAGATTTGATTTCAGTCAAGGACACATAACTCAGTTGCAGGCTTGATCCCTGGCCCTGGTTGGGACCCATGTGGGAGGCAACTGTTGGTGTTTCTCTGTCTCTGTCTCTCTCCCTTCCTTCCACTCTAAGAATCAATGGAGAAATATCCTCAGGTGAGGAGTAACAAAAAAACAGCAACAAAGAATGGGTGACTTCAACAACAGGCATTTATTCCTCACAGTTCTAGAAGCAGGGAAGTCCAAGATTAAGGTGCTGGCAGATGTAATGCCTAGTAAGGGCCCAGGTCCTGAGTTGTAGACAGCTATCTTTTCACCATGTTCTCTCATGGCCGTTCCTTAACGTGTGCTCATGGAAAAGAGAGCTCTGCTGTCTGTATCCTTCTTGCGAGGGCACTACTCCCACACTGAGGGCCCCGAGCTCATGACTTCATCTAACCTTAACAATCTCCCAAGGCCCCACTTCCAAATACCATCACAGTGAGGGTTAGAGTTTCAACGGATGAATTTTGGGAGGATTCTGTCATCCAGCTAATAACATGTAGCTTGCCAAATATCCATTGTTTAATTAGAAGGCTTACTGTTTGAGCTTTCTAACCAAAACCAGAGTCATTACCTAGGAGTGTCCCTTGACATGTATCCTTCAAGGCAAATACGGTTCATTTTATAATATTCTTTAAAAACTCCCATTATTCTTTGATATATCTTTGCTGCTTCTTTCTAGAAAGATGATTAGATGTTAAGAACAATATTATTGTCCTTGATGGTGTGCTCAGTGATTAGAGCATCAGCCTGCACACAGAAGGTTCAAGGGTTCACTCCCTGCCCTGGATTGGGGCACATGTGGGAGGCAACCCATGTGTCTCTCTCACTTCAGTGTTTCTCTCTTTCTTGCTCTCTCCCTCTCTCTCTCCCATCTACTCTTTCTGAAAAGCAATGGAAAAAATATCCTTAGGTAAGGATTAACAAACAAACAAACAAAAAAAGAACAATGTTATTGAGTAGCAAGACAGTCTCCATAGGCCAATTATTAGGATTGAATTAATCTATGAATTCAACAGTTTGAGTCTTATGATGTATTAAAATTTAGGAATTATCATGAAATAGCTTTTTACTTAATTCATTTTTTTCTGCATTTATAAGTAATATATATTCTTTTTTCTACAGATAGCGCTTTTTATTATTTTGGTGTTGCTACTTTGTGGCTATTTACAACCTGTTTTCAACCTCAGCAAACCTGTTGATTTTGTGTAGGTGCCCTATTGTAAGATACTATATTGAATGGAAAGTTTGCCAATTTATTTCCATTGTATAAAATAGTAACCTTTTAATCTTCCTCCACTCTAGACCCTTTATTTCTATTTCATTCTAAATGCCTGAAATATAAGTTTCAACATGAATTTGAAAACTAATAATGACAATAGATTTCATTTTAGGATTGCTAATTTTAATAGATATTCTACTGACATTTTATGATGTACTATAATGTTCTTTACTTAAAGTAACTTTATTTTTAAAATGAAATATTATTTTTTAATTTTCATCAATATTTTTTAATAGAAATGTGTGTCGACTTTATCAAATAAAGTTGGTCAAATGGAGGATGCAATGCTTTTGTTAACTTACTGATATAGTACATAAGTTTAGTAGCTCCCATATATTGAATGTCTTTACACTTATTTTTTAAAATTGTTAATAATTTTTATATCATGCTTCTCTTTGTATGCTAATTATCCTGGGTTGCATATTTATTTTTTTCATATTGTGATTTATGTAGTTAATCTCTTATGACCTGGAACAGTTTATAAAATATCAGTTAATTTGTTCTGGGAGAAATTAAATAATTCATCAATGACAATTAATAAACATTTTTAAGTTCCTCGGTGTTATTCTTATTGATTCATTGACTTCTTTGTATGATATGTAAAATTATGCAATTACTTAGAAAATAATTTCATTCATGTTTTCAACTTTAGCACAAAGTAATTGTGAATACAATTTTGCACAATTTATTGTATTTATGATCATTTCTCTTTACAACAGAGATTTTTCTGGCTTATATATTTTGCTAATTTTTTAAAGCAGCTAATATTGGGTACATAAATATCATCATTTTATGGTGGAGTCATAATGAAAATAAAGCAGGTGAGTAATGAATACAATGCCCTAAAGAAGGCATAACTTAGAATTTGCACTCATGAGTCACTGTCGACCATTTCTGGTGCATTAGTTTTCTCCTGCTACTGTAACAGATTAATACAAACTTAGTGGCTTAAATAATACAAGTTTATTACCCTAAAATCTGTAGATCTGGAGTATTACATGGATTTCACTAGGATAAAATCAAGATGTAAGCATTGTTCCTTTCCTTTCTGAAGGTTCTAGGAGAGACTTTGTTTCCTTGCCCTTTCCAGCTTCTAGAGGTCACCCACATTCCTTGGCTTGTGACCCCTTCTCTACTGTCAAAGCTGGCAATGGTCACTCAAGTTCTTCTCTCATTGCATCACTCTTTCTCCTTCTACCACCCTTTTCCGCATTTAAGGACCTTGTAATTAGAGTGGGTCTACCAAGATTAATCAAGTTTTTAACATAATTAGATCTGCAAAGTCCCTTTTGCCATGGAAGGTGACATATTCACAATTTTGGGGTGGGGGTTTACTTTCATGGGCTATTTTTCTGCCTACCACATGTTTCCTTTTATATTCATGTTTTTGGATTCAGGTTCAATTGCATATCTTTTGCAAAAGCAAATAATATACATGAATCTGATTCTTATCCATTATTAACTCTCTTTAATCTTTGTCAAATTTATCTTTTGATTAGTTTCTAAGCGTGTTCCAAAAAGTAGTTTATTGGGGTGATATTTGTTAATAAAATTATATAGGTTTCAGGTGTACAATTCTATAATACCATCTGTATATTGTATTATGTGTTCACCACTACAAGTCAAATATATAAATTAAATAAAAATTTTTAAAAAGACATAAAAATGCAGTTTAGCTCTCCATGGTTGGCCAGAGATCTATCTACATTAGTTCTTTCACTTGGACACATTTGTGTTAAATTATAAATATCCCCTATATTAATACACAGATTGTGTTGACAGAATTTGTTTGCCTGAGTTGACCATCAGTTTAATCAGACTAATTACTTTATTAGCTCAGTAAATAATTTAAGGTTGGGAAAACATTTTATAATGTCCCTTAAATTAAAGAGAAAAAATGAGCAGACATCACATTATGAATAAAACAGAATACAAGCCCTAACCGGTTTGGCTCAGTGAATAGAGCATTGGCCTGTGGACTGAAAGGTCCCAGGTTTGATTCTGGTCAAGGGCATGTACCTTGGTTGCAGGCACATTCTCAGTAGGAGGTGTGCAGGAGGCAGCTGATCAATGTTTCTCTCTCATCGATGTTTCTAACTCTCTGTCCCTCTCTCTTCCTCTCTATAAAAAATCAATAAAATATATTGAAAAAAATAAATAAAAGAAAATACAATTTCATTTTCAGGTATTATATACTTTAGAAAAATGTATTTATCAAAGCTCCTTTTAAAGGTTGCACTTAAATTAGTAGTTTACTAAAAACCATCTTTAAAGACAAAGTGAACTGTTGGAAAAATGGTTTTTTAAAAATCCTGCCATCTAAACTGAACAATGATATTTATATAGATGCAGCACAAATCCAAATATATTAGAAGTCTTAGAAAAATTATAGGAATGTTTCTATGAAATTTGCGCTGTTAAAGAATCAGCTATTTGTGCAGATTAAAATCGTATTTTCTATGAATTTGCCTTAGAAAATTTGACAAAAAACGTAGCAGCCATTTAATATGCTTTTTAGTGAAGTTCTAGGAATGTTCTTAACATTATGTTGTTACACAGGTTTTTAGTAATATAGATATTATTTTATCTATTAAAGCAAAGTTCTCATTACTATAGCTTTAAAAAGAATTTGTGTAGGTAGATAGGAAAATGGAAGATTTAGAAAATTCAAAAAACGTAGCAGCCATTTAATATGCTTTTTAGTGAAGTTCTAGGAATGTTCTTAACATTATGTTGTTACACAGGTTTTTTGTAATGTAGATATTATTTTATCTATTAAAGCAAAGTTCTCATTACTATAGCTTTAAAAAGAATTTGTGTAGGTAGATAGGAAAATGGAAGATATATATATATATATATATAGATATATATATATATATATGTGATATATAAGTTGATAAATATATACACAAAATAATAAAAACAGGTACTCAAACACATGATCATAGCATTATTCACAACAGTCAAAAGTTATAAAAAACCCAAATGGATCAACAGATCAATGGATAAACACATTATGATATACAATACAATGCAATATTATTCAGCCATAAAATGAAATAAAGTAAAACAAAGATGAACTTCCAAAACAGCTAAGTAAAAACAGCTAATCACCAAAGGTCATAAATTTTCTGATTCCACTTATGTGAAATATTCACAATACACAAATCTATAGACACAAAACATAGATTGGTGGTGGCCAGGGGCCGGCAGAAGAAGGTTTTGAAGAGTGAGGGGATGGGGAGAAACTGATTAATAGGCATGAGGTTTCACTTTGTAGTGATGGAAATTTTTTGAAACAAGATATAAGTATTTCACATTGTGAATGTTCTAAATGCCACTGAATGATGTTAAAATGGTAAATTTTATAGTATGTGAATTTCACCTTGATAATTAGTATAAGCAATATAACTTCTCATTTAAATAGAATGTATTTATGCTCTTAGCTTCATAACTTTGATGATGGCTTTTGCTCTTAGTCTTCATATGTCCAAGCTGCATCCATAAAAGGCCTTTCCTCTCTGATGCTGAGCTTCAGTGACTGAAGGTAGGTGTTTTGTTGTTTCCTAAATTATAACCATCTCTCCATCTGTATCTTCCTCACTTATGCTTATGTTCCATTTGCATGTAACTCTCATCAAAAGCATATTGAAACTTGGAAGTGGTGTTCTTGGCCCATTTGCCTACACACTGAACATGAGAATGTATTCTGTCGCCCCCACACAAGGTATGGAGGTATGTATGCTGCTAATTTACCTATGACCCAGACTTGACCTGAGGATATTTTGACATAAATGTAATTGGCTTTCAGATTCAAAGCACAAATGAAAGTTCTACTGCAACCTTCCAGAACTTGGGGATCAATTTCAAATCCAAGGGAAAGACAGAATCTGGCTCATCACATTTTTCTCTATCCTCTAAGTACTACCACAGAAAATATTTTTAAATAAACAAACAAAAAAATCAAGATGTAACTCTTCCTTTTATTCCAGAATTTTAATCTGCTCTGAGGCAATATGTGACATTACTGACTATGAAAGAAATGCAGAATAAAAAAAATACTCTTTTTCACACATATAAAACTGAAAAAACTGTATTCACAAATTAGTAGAGCTTTGTTGGTTTTCTAGAGTTAGGTTCTTAACAATTTAATGTTAGTGCCATGGATGATTTCAAAACCACTATATTATATATCTACTTTCTGTACCTATATGCTGAAAAAGAAAACCAAGAAGTCAGAAGTTGGAAAGAGAAACACTGTCTTTCCTTGAATAACTGCCAAAAAACATAAGTAACAGCACATCTTTTTGTCTATCCCAAATAACTGAAGAATGTAATAATCCTATATAATAAAAGCCTAATATGCTAAGTGTCCAGTCCTCCGGTCAGCTGTTCAATCAATCAAAGCATAATATGCTAATGATCTGCTAAGGCCACTCAACCGCTTGCTATGACGTGCACTGACCACTAGGGGGCAGATGCTCAACACAGGAGATGCCCCAATTTGGTCAGTGTGCTCCCAGAGGGGGAGTGCCACTCAGCCAGAAGCCAGTGGCGGGAGCCTCTCCCACCTCTGCAGCAGTTGGACATCCCCCAAGGGCTCCTGGAATGCGAGAGGGCACAGGCTGAGCTGAGGGCCTCTCCCGCCGAGTGCACGGATTTTGTGCACTGGGCCTCTAGTATTGATATAAGATCTATGACCTTGGCAAAGCACAGTTTGATCAATTCGGTTGATGATCACAGGTATTGTGTTAATAGCTCCGTAACTATTGATTAACTTCTTTGCAACACATCATTATAATTAACACCAAAACTTCCTCTCCTTTTCTTCACATATTTACATTTGGGCATTTGCAGATCCTCCTATCACATGGAATCTACTTTTTCCCTCTTGATTCTGGGTTTATCATGCTATTTATTTTGACCATAAAACATTAGCAAATGTGACACAAGAGGAGACTTGAAAATAACTTGCATAGTGAGCATGTTTTTTGCAAATTCTTGACTAAGTTTAGCTGAGATCAACTAAGCCTGGGTGAGAATTGAACCAGCCAGCTGAATCCAGCTCAAGTAGCCAACCCATAAAATCTTGTATTAAATAAATACTTACTTCATGCTACAAAGTTTTGTATTGCTTTCTTATGCACCAAAAACTCACAAACCTACTGGTCTTTCTCTTCTACAACTTACTTATCACTGCATCCTAATTCACAAAGATAGAATATAAATTATAACAATTGTCATTTGTTGAGTACCTATATATATCAGGTGTATTGCTAACATTTTATACATTTTAAAAAGCCTTTCAAAATTTGTGTTATTGACTGAATTGTGTCCCCTTAAATCCATATGTTGCAGCCCTAACCTCCAATATCACTTTATTTGGACATAGGGCCTTAAAGGAGATAATTAAGGTTACATGAGGTCATATGGGTGGGGCCATTATCTAATAGGACTGGTGTTTTTAGAAGAAGAGTAAGAGACACCAGGAATGTACACACACAAAGAAAAAGCCATGTGAGGACACAACCAGAAGGCAGGCATCTACAAGCCAAGGAGGGAGGCCTCAGAAGAAACCCAATCTGCCAACACCTTGATTTTGGGACTTTGTAGCATCCAGAATTGTGAGAAAATACATTTCTGTTGTTTAGGTCACCATGTCTGTGAGTTTGTGGTATTTTGTTCTGGCAGCCCTAGCAGACTAAAATAGTTTGTATTATTGTGTTTTATTTGCAGAAGAGGCAAATAAGTCTGAGAGGTATTTATATAACTGCTCCACAGTAACCAGCTAGTATTACACAGAGACAAGATCTTAGACTAGTCATTTTGATGGTGAAACCCAGGTTCTAAACTATATAAAGGAAACAAAGTTATTTTCTGCCTTGACAACACCAATATTAGCATATATATGATCAGAACCAAAAAACTTGAAGCAGATATTTAAAAAATACTACTTTTATCAAATAAAGTAAAACAAAATAAAAGATGAAACACAAAACATGCACAAAAATAACTAATAAAAAGAATAGGAAGAACGGCAAGTAAAAGGAGGAAGATTATAACTTATGATCCATTGAAAACAGACTCTGAGGACCTCTTTAATTTCCTTTCTTCATATAAAGCTTTATAATTACAGTTTTTGTCTATTATGTTAACTTTCTACCATGTCATTTTTGGTTATTAATTCATTATGTAATTTTTCCTCCTAAATGTTTCTGCTTATATTCTGTCAAAGAAATGATTGATAGGAGGTGGTTCCATTCCACTTCCAGGCCTCTATTGCAAGAGCTCCATACCCAGTTAGGCCAAAGAGAGTATGCTGTTTTCTTAATTTGCCAAATAGATTCTATTTTCCTGTCTGTTAATTAATTTTCTGACATGGGGGCATCAAACAGGGCTCTGAAAGTACCTATCAGTGCCTGGCTATCCCTGGAAAAATAATATCCTAGACAAAAGGTAGATTAGCAAACTGGTATGAAAATGAAAATTCAAATGAGAGAACTATTCTGCTCCTCAAATTAAACATTTCTCAAAAGAGATTGGTGATTAAAACCAGTAAAAACACACTTAATAATCTTTACTAGAGAGTTTGGGCAAGAAATAAAAGATGAAACACAAAACATGCACAAAAATGACTAATAAAAAGAATTGGTGATTAAAACCAGTATAAACACACTTAATAATCTTTACTAGAGAGTTTGGGCAAAAATTTGGATTATTTAAAAACTAAATAAATAGTGAGCATGATTACAACTCTTTCATTTTGGGGCACACAAGTCAGTTTTGCACCACAAAAGAAATTGGTGATTATAAAACTTGTGATACTGAAACCCAAATTGGGGTGTTTGAGTTCGAGTTCATTGTCTTGCAAAACTGAAGAATGGATTTGTGGACAAAAATGGTTAAGGGAGGCAAAGTTTACTGAGAGAAGCCAGTCCTGGGAAAGGTGCAGCTGCGGTTCCAGGAGCAGGCCAGTGACCAGAGCTTCTTTTCCATGTTACAGTCTGATGTTAAAGTCCCTGTGTAGAGCCCACATGGCCATAAGCCACCTGGGAGCAGGGGAGCATGTCTCCTGCCATGAACCCAAGAATCGAGAGAGAGAGAGAGAGAGAGAGAGAGAGAGAGAGAGAGAGGCCAGCTTTTTTGCATACATGCTTGCTAGTTTCTGATTAGTTCTTTCAAAGAATTTTGCCTTAGTAACATCCTTGGGATTGGTTTATATGCCTCACTGCCTTGTGATTGGCTATCTGCAAGCTGCCTGTCTTAGCAATATCCATACCTTTTAAAGTTCATGCCTCTTGTGCACACCACACCCTTCCTTTCCCATCCAGTTGGGATGCCTTAGTAACTCTGCTGAGTTGGGTTCCCGGTTTTACTTCCTTTCTCCCCTCCCCACATTGTCCCGATTCCTGACTACCTCGCTTCCTTCTGTCTCCTCAATACTATGGAACAGTTAGTATAATATTTTATATAGCCTATTTAAAGAAAATGCTATATAACCTATTTAAATAAATAACTAAATTATTTTTAAGCACCAAATACTTTTGTTTTTAATGTTGCATCAGTAAGCAAAATTTGTATTTAGTAGATTCTGATTTTATGCATCTTTACATTTTTGTTTTTAATTAAGTTGAACCTGACTATTTTGGTAACATTTAAAAAAACACACAATTCTATCAAGAGAAAGACTACAAAATTCTTTTAAAAACTAAGATTTCTACATGTAAATTTTCCACACTTTTGTAAAACATTTGTCTTAAAGCTTACAACACATTTTTGAAATAATTCAATCTTTTCCTCTCAACAGTAGCTATTACTTTAAATAGTTTATGTAAAATATTATACTAAATGTCCCATAGTATCACAGGTTTTATACTCTCAAATTTCTTTTATGGGAGAAAAAGGCTTATGTGCCCCATTAACTCCATGCATTGGTTAGTGTCTTCCTGTGCCTTATGTTCAGATAACTAGTGTAGGAGATTAGGAGTCATCAACAGTTTGAACTATGACTTGACCGTTTTTTGTGTGTATCGATTTCCTTACTAATTTGTGATAATTGTTCTTTGATAATGATCTTGTTCATCACAATCTGATTATACAAAATATGCATTCTTTCAGTTTATTCAAGAATTAATGGAATTAAGAAATAAAAAAAAGATTAAGTAACTTGTCAAAAACACACACAACACTAGTAAGAAGCAGAAAAAGGATTTGAAACTATGTTAGTCTGAATCAAAAATGGTGTTTTTAATTAATATTCTACTCTCCCGGGGTTGCTCTTTATTCCACCAAATATTTTTTTCACTCATTCTTGGTTCCACAAAATTTTACTTTGTTCTAAAATAATTTTAAACATATATTATAATAAAATGTGAACAATTGTCTTTAGAGTAAAATATAAACTCTAAATGCTATCCTCAAGTTTTGAAAATTGAATCAATGTTTCAAAAAGGACAATATTTCAAGCTAACAGCATTTAGATGGCAGAATTATTAAAAAATGAATTTCTTTTTAAGGATTTTCAGCAATAGAAAGTTTCATTTTTTAAGTCATAGACTTACACATAAAATTGAATGTAGATGACATTATGCCCGTTGAGTCACATGTACTTTCTGGAACATCTGTGATTACATTGTGGAAGTGTCTTGAATTGTTCTCAGGAGACCAGCTCACATTTTCAGATCTAGGCTTGGCCAAAAATTTCTGTGAACTCAGACTGGACTCTGATTTTGCAAATCTTCTGGACAATAACTGAAAAGGGAGAAGGCCCAGAGTACTTGAGCCTCCTCCTTAATTTGAGAAAGAACTCCTGCACACAGTATATTTACATTTTCCTGGAGGACAGGGAAGAGAAACATTAGAAGAGATATGAAGTGGGAAACTAAGTTTCAAACTCTTGGAAATCTTTAGTGACAAAATGAGACAAAGAAATAGAAAAGAAAGACCAAAAAGAATATGAATTTTAAAAACTCCTACCCCGGCCAGTGGTTCTCAGTAGGTTAGAGCATCATCCCCTATACCAAAAGGTTGAGGGTTCAATTCCAGTCAGGGCACATACCTAGGTTGCAGGATAGACCCACAGTCAGGGATATACAGAACTCACATCGCTATTCTCTCTCTCTCTCTCTCTCTCTCTCTCTCTCTCTCTCTCTCTCTCTCTTCCCCTAGCTAAAAAATCACTAAGCATATTTGCAGGTGAGAATTAAAAAACAAACAAAAAACAGCTTATGTGTGTGACTAAGAAAATAAAATTGGTAACTTTTGCCTGGCCACGGAGGCTCAGTGGTTGAGCATTGATCTATGAATCAGGAGGTCACAGTTCAATTCCAGGTTAAGTCACATGTCCAGGTTGCGGGCTCTATCCCCAGTGGGGGTCATGCAAGAGGCATCCAATCAATGATTCTCTCTCATCATTGATGTTTCTATCTGCTTCCCCCTTCCTCTCTGAAATCAATAAAATATATATTATAATTGGTGACTTTTAGTATCTTCAATCATAAAATGCAGATAACACTGTCCTTTTAGAGGTATGGACATCTAATATAATGTCTGTGCCTCAATAGGCAATTACACACTTCCAGGTCATCTTGGCTCTACAGTATTATGCTGCTTAATGAGGTGCTGATCAAGGATGAACTATATTTACCACTGGGGTCTCATAAGATTATAATAGATCTGAAAATTCCTATCTTCTAGAGACCTCATAGCTATTGCTACATCCTAGTGCAAGGCATTAAAAAAATTTTTTTTAATAAGTTGAGTGTAGCCTAAGTGTGAAATGTTTACAAAGTCTACAGTAGTGCACAGCTGAACGCCCTAGGCCTTCACATTCACTCACCATAACTCTGGCTCACACAGAGCAACTTCTAGTTCTGCAAGCTCCATTCATGGTAAGTGCCCCATACAGTTGAACCATATTTATATTTTAGACCATATTTTTACTGTACTTTTTATGTTTAGATACACAAATATCTACCATCTTGCTACAGTTTCCTACAATATTCAGTATAGTAACATGCTGTACGGTTTGGAGCCTGGGAGCAATTGATCCAACCATATAGCCTGGGTGTGCCATAGCTGTACCATCTAGGTTTTTGAAAGCACATTCTAGGCTGTTCACACAATGACAGAATTGTCTAATGACATATTTTTCAAATAACTGTGTAGAGGTTGAATGGGTGGGTTCTTTGGAAAACATTTAAGAATCACAAAAAGTGACAAAAATAATACCGATTCCCTAGGACCTTATAATTTTACAAACAGATAACATTTTACTTCATAGTACATTTTAACCAGGAACTGACATTGGTACAAAGCTATTAACAATACAACTTCTCAGAATTCACCAGTTGTTATGTGCATGTATATAGTGTGTAGTGTATCTGTAGTGTGTGCAGTGTGTGTGCTGCGTGTACGGTGGGTGCATGCAATGTGTGTGTATATATGTGTGTGTGTGTGAATGTGTGCTTTGATGCATATACTGTGAAACATGTCATAAAATTACATTTATGTTCATGCAATCACTATCAAAATCAGGATATAGACTAGTCTATCACTACAAAGAACTTCCTTATTCCAATCCTTTTAAGCCCCATCCTTTACCCTAATCCAAATGCTTAGCCATTTCTGTCTGATCTATTGTTCATCACTATATTTTGTCATTTCAAGAATGTGATATAAATGGAATCATGCATACAGTATATGAACATTTGTAATTATTTTTCCCACTAAGCATAATGCCCTTGACTTGATCAAAATTGTTTTGTGTATCAAAAATCTGTTCCTTTTATTGCTGAGTCATTTTCCATTGTATGGATGTATTGTGGCTTTTTAAAATCATGCACATCCACCCCTTGAAGGACATTTGGGTGGCTTTCAGTTTGGTATATTGCAAATAAAGTGTCTTTAACCACCATATAAAGATTTTCATATGAATAAGAGTTTATTTCTCTAGGATAAAAGCTCAGGAGTGTGATTGTTGGGTCGTAGGGTCAGAGTATGTTTAGTTTTCACAAAACTGCCAGGCTTGTTTTCCAGGGGGGCTGCCCCACTTTCCATCTCCAGCAGAATCCGATGGGAGAAGCCCTTACAGAGACATTTGCAGATAGCTGCTATTTTAAGAAATGTAAAATACAAAATGATTTCCTATCTGACTTCTTGGACAAAGGGGAGTTAGTCAGAAAAATATATCTGGGGAAAATTGCTCAACTGAATACTGACACTGTGAATGAAGGAAGTATATGATTCATTCTTATGCAAAATCCTGTTTCAATTGATTGTCTAAATTGACATGCAATTTGGCTGCTTAGAAATTTATACATTACTTTCTGTATTAATCAGACCATATTCTTGTTTCTATTCAAAATAGACAACACACATTATTGTGTGAATTCACCCTAAAAAAAACCAAACTTCTTAGTATCCTCAGAGTCTTGTAAATATGGTCATTCATTAGCAATACTGGGGCAAGGAGACTCAATGTAGTGGAGGAAGCATTAGCAAGATTTGGAATGTAACACAATCCCAGCAGGCAATTAAGAGTTGCTTTAAAATAGTTTCTATTTAAAGAACCCAAGTGTAACACATCTAGTATTTTCTTCACAGTGAATAAAGACAGTCACTGGGAACATCTTCATGGCTGCATTCAATCTTCAAGGGAGGCATCTTAAAACATAAAACTAATTTATTCCTAAATCAATGGCAAAAAACCAACAACACACACACAAAACCTCAAACATGTTAATATAATATTCATTTCTTCTATTTGGTTAATTCCAAAATCATAGACAAAAAGAAATTGAAGAAGAATGAGATGTCCAACCAAATGTTAAACTAGCAAGTGTTGTTCTTTACAGTTTAGCATCATTTGTGATAATGGAATCAAAGATTTTAGTTATTTCCTTTTTCTTGAGTTCTTTACAGTTTAGCATCATTTGTGATACTTAATGGAATCAAAGATTTTAGTTATTTCCTTTTTCTTGTAATTAAAATACTTCAAGCAAGGGAAATCATCCCTTCATGAAAACCATTTATTTTAAAACTTCCTCTTTATTGCTCTACATATTTTCCCATATTAACCTTGTTTTGCCAACTAAAAACCAAATGAGCAGAAAGAAAAATACTCTTCATCACAATAAACAACTATACAAAAGTATGGATTTTCTCTTGTGAAAATGATAATAGAGACTTTGAGAGCTATTGTAAATATAGTAACTTTCAAATAGCCAATAAAAGGATTGAAAAATGAAGAACATTACACATGCTCTCATGGGCCATGGAGGTGAGGCATGGAATGAGATGGGCCAGCAGCTCCAGGGAGCACAAGGCCTCTTTTTTTCATCTGCTTTTTCATCAGGTGAGAATGAGGGTCATTGTTTACCCTCCACTCTTCTGACTTTGTGTCCTAACTCATTTTTTTTCATATTTCACTTAAAAAAAATAATGTTTCATTTTGTAGTCATGTTGTGCCAATAACTTATTTGTTCTTTCTCTAAATTTCACTTGTATCTTGGGGAAATTGGAAGTAGGCACTTTCAACAAAAAGCAATAAGATTTTCTTGACACACTATTAATAGCAATAATCAGCACAACCAATTCCACCAAGAAGGAAGAGGTTTTCTTCTATAATGGCACAGACACCAAGAATGTTTTCATTTATGTTGTGCACCTTCAAGGTAATCACAGAAATAAGATAAATGCATCCCTTTCACTGATTATATTTCCCAAGGCAAGTCTATTATTATATCTGAACCACTGTAACTTATCCATTTAAAACCAAATATAGATATTCTTATGCACTAGGGTGCCTTTCCATGAGGATTAGAAATTGTTTTATGATAGAAATTTATACCTAAGAATTTATAAGCGACCATAGTAAAAACATTCCTTTCGTTACTGCGATACTCAACAGAAACTAGACCGTTTAAGGAGCATTGTAAAACATGCACTGCAGTGCCAGGTGTTTATCAGACCACTCTGTGGACACTGAAAGCCCAAGTTAAGCACATTTGACTGCATACTGTAAAACACTTAAGATCAAACTCAGGATTGGATGTGCTAGACACAATTACTGGTGTCAGCACTTTAAATATAGTTCTTGCTGAGAACACCTTCAAGATAGCTGTTCAGACCCATTCATTTTGCCAAGTACAGGCAATAATTGGTAACCATCAGTGCACCTACAAACACCAGGCTCCTCCGAGAATAACCCAGCATGATTAGCTCTCAGCAACTGGCTGCACTTTTGCTGACTTCTTGTGAGTGGTTTTTCACACACAGTCACAGATAAAGCCACTGTAACTGAACACAGCTGATGACTCATTTCATGGCTTTCTGTCTCTTTTAAAGCTGTGTACTGGTTCTGTTTTAGAGAGAACAAGCAGCTATTTTTAATAAAAGGGTGGGTTTAACTACATTATTCAGAAAAAGATCAAGGGGCATCTTTCAATCTTAACCTGTTAAATGCACAACATTTCTGGGTTTTGTTCCATAAATATAACAAAGGTTTACTTAAAGGAACTTCAAAGTGACCTTCAAACCTATCTATAGACTTTTGAGTGTTGCTTCAGAGTAAATGGAGAATTCAAATTGAGTTTCTCTGCAAAATGTATTTTGGGAGGAGACATTTCTAGAGATTATGGATGGTTCAGAAGCAATTTAATGCTGGGTACACTTGGGGTGCTGTCCGATAATGAATAATGAGGACACTTTCATGTTCACTTG
>NW_005354291.1:16346842-16361039 GCF_000412655.1 Myotis brandtii
GGAACAAAGATGGTGTTGGAAAATATTTGCTCTATGGATAGACAAATCAGGGGTTTTGACATAAAAAAAATGTGATACATATAAGCATGTAAGTTCATTTGCTATCTTTGGCCCTTCTTTTATAATACATTACTTCTAGAGACAATGAATCTATTTGTATTGCTATGAAATAATCTTACAGATTTATGATTCTCTAGTGTTTATGTCTAAATAGTAAGAATAGCTGTTTTTGTCAGAATTGTTTTTCATATACTGATCTTAAAGTGTACACAATATGAATTTGTTCTAGTTTTAAAATACAGATTTCCTGATGTGCAGATGGTGTTTTGTTGAGTTGCACACTTGAAAACTGTATGATTTTTGTGAACAAATGTCACCCCAATAAATTTAATTGAAAAATAAAATAAATAAAAGTGAAGACAATAAATATAATGCAGATACCCTTTAAATTTTCTTCAGTCCTTAAATAATTCATAGATCCTCATTAACTTTGTAGGTACTATGAATCTGTGTAAATAATTGTGAGATTTAAAACTCTTCTTCTGGAGTAAGAGAAACTAATGAAGCCTATAATTAAAATAATTGAAAGGGAGGTTAAAAAAAACCTATGCACAAAACAAACATATATAGAACCTTAACAGTAATAAAAAGCACACATGGCTTTAGGCTTTATAGTTCACTTTTATTAAACTTTCAAGGAATAGATAGCCTCTCCTTCATGCTCAATGCTTAAGAGATTTAAGAGTAAGAAAATATCCCCAACAGTTTTGTTTTTAAATATATTTTTGTTGATTTCAGAGAGGAAGGGAGAGGGAGAGGGAGATAGGAACATCAATAATGAGAGAGAATCACTGATGGGCTGTTTCCTGCACACCCCATCCTGGGGATCAAGCCCACAACCCAGGTATGTGACCAGACCTGGGAATCCAACTGTGACCTTCTGAGGGTCGACACTCAACCACTGAGCCATGTAGGCCAGGTTTTTCCAATGGTTTTGATGAGTTTGGTAAATTTTTATTACAAACCAGATTTAAAAAAAAAGACATTGAAACCCAAATGTGGTGGCCGGGTCTGAGTTCTTTGTCTTGCAAAATCGAGGAATGAATTCACAGACTAAGACAGCGGGCAGAAGCAAAGTTTATTGAGAGACAGACAGACTCCCTGCAGCAAGGAGCAGCAGGAAGGGACCCCCAAAGCATATTACCAGTGAAGCTCTTTGTCTAGGTCAGTGGTTCTCAACCTTCCTAATGCTGCAACCCTTTAATACAGTTCCTCATGTTGTGGTGACCCCCAATTTCATTGTTACAAATTGAACATAATTAAAGCATAGTGATTAATCACGAAAACAATATGTAATTATATATGTGTTTTCCGATGGTCTTAGGCGACCCCTGTGAAAGGGTCGTTCAACCCCCAAAGGGGTCGCGACCCACAGGTTGAGAACCGCTGGTCTAGGTATATATGTATACTTTGCTAGCTTTTGATTGGTCTTTTCAAGGTATTCCTTGTAATATCCAGTCATTTCAGAACTTGAGTCCCCACAGGCTTGAGGACCTGATTTGGGACTATCACTTCACTTCACTGTCTCCTTCCACTCCTCCCTGCCCCACCTTGTTCAACCCTAAGTCATCCTGTTCCAGCGGTTTTTTTGGGGGGGAACCAGGCGCAGCCAGCAGTAGCTAACAAGCTGCTTCATGTAGCTCCTAGAAGTCTCCATTTAACTTATCCTCTCTGGTTCCCTCCCTAACTGCTTAGTGTATATTTATCTCCTCAACATCATGAGAAGAAAAACTGTGAATGTAGATACAGCTATCTAAAATAAATTGACAGCAATCGAAATCAAGTAACGTCACTCCAGTTTTAGAAAGGTGAAGGTATTTCTGAAAAAAGTGAACATTTTTAATATATAGTATTTAGCATCCATTTCCACAAGCCATCCTTACCACGATAAATGTCATTTCAAGGCCATCCTGTAAGACTTAGAATGCAGATAATCAACCTTTTTAGAATCCATGGCATAGGTCCCCTCAGTGCAAATTCTGTGATTAAAAAAAAACAAACCTGCCATGTAGCTCCACAAATGTGAACAAAAGGGCAGACTTCACATGGAAAAGGTTAAAATATAAGATTAAAGCTAGAAAGTTGATTATCTGGAGTTACCTTAGGGACATGTATTGTGGAGAAAAAACACAAAAAGATGGGAAATCATCAGTAGCATCAGAACTGCTTGGTTATCTCCAGTCACCAAGTCCAGATGCCGTGTTTCCCTTACCCTGTTCTCACAAGCAGACTGAGTTTGGTGCTTCACACTCCATTGCCAGACAATTTCTACACTTCTAGCAAGAGGTCTATGCCCTTCAGTAAAGCTTAGGTAACCTCTGGAAGTTTTGTCCAAATGTCTTCAATTTTAAGAAAATAAGAAGGTAATCCTCTTATCCATTGTTTTTTTTTTAAGCAGTATTTAAAGCATATCTATTTAATGTATGATCGAAGGCAGATTATTAGAATGCAACTTCAGTGTCAATTCAAGACAATTCTTTTTATGGTTGAAATTTCATGTTGTAATATAGTGAACTTTGCATTGAAGTTCGGTGCATTAACCCTTAGATTGGGTTTTCACTAATGGTTTAGTATACAAGCATTTAGTCAAGCCAATATCAAGTCTTCAGAAAAGGATTTTAATGACATTAAACTATTATCTTTTAAAAAAATATGTATTTTACTATGGTAAGAACACCTAACACAAGGTCTACCTGTTTAAAGTGTGCAATACAATATTGTTAACTATAGATACAATGTTGTAGAGCAGATCACTAGAATTTATACATCCTGATTTACTGAAACTTTATACCTGTTGATTAGCAACTCCCCATTTCCCCCACTGGCACCCACCCTTCTCTCTGCTGCTATAGTTTGACTATTTCAGATACATCATTCAAGAGCACTCATTTTAGATATGAAAATTAAGGATTGATCCTCTGCTAACCTAGTGCAATGAAACAGCTCCCTTGACCTTAATGTGCATGGAGTGTCACCACAGTAGCGTGAGAAAATCAGTGTCCACTAGAATTCCCTCATATGTGCAACTCTTCTAAGTGATAAAGTTTCACTTTATGTAAATAATCAACCTTTCTCTGATTACCTGTTTTGTATTTTCATTTTGCAATATTCTTATGGCAAAAGCATTAAAAATTTGGAGTGCCTTAGCTACTAAAACTTAGTCACTAAAAATTTTTATCAGCCCAAATAAAATTATGATATGATCCTTTCATACTCTGTACCTTGTCCAAAATTGAAAGTAGGGGGAATTCACCATTGACCTCCCTGGCCTCTTCACTGTGCTTTCTTTCTTTGGGTACTTGTGATTTTATAATGTTTTCCTTCCCATCTTTACAGTAACCTCTGCTCTCAGATAAAAATACCTGAATTTAATTTAGGAAACATTATGAAAGACTCATTTAAACATTTTGTGTTGTCATTCTCAGGGAGATTTGTATTTCACGAAGTTGAATTTCATCATAGAATATAGCTTTAACAGTAGTGTCAGTGGTATGATGGATGAGGCACTGTTTGGAGGTAATAATGGTTTTCCTACTCCCTCAGAAATAGCAGTATGTCCAGCCCTGGTTGGTTTGGCTCAGTAGATAGAGCATCGGCCTGTGGACTGAAGGGTCCCAGATTCGATTACAGTCAAGGGCACATGCCTGGGTTGTGGACTTGATCCCCAGTGGGGAGCATGCAGGAGGCAGCCGATCAATGATTCTCTCTCACCATTGATGTTTGTATCTCTCTCTCCCTCTCCCTTCCTCTCTGAAATCAAAAAAATACATTTAAAAAAATAAATAGCAGTATGTCCACACATGGAGTGTCTGTTCATGAGGTGAGTGCTCCTTACTATCTATAAAACTGTTGCATAGATACAGTTTTATAGATACTAAAGGTAGAGGAAAGTGAAAGAATACAGGCAGACTATGATAGAAGCAAATATATTTTAAAAGTTGCAGTTAATGGGAAACCTAGGTTTATTTAGTCTCAAAATATTTCCTTTCTACATGAATATTAACAATAATATGTCATGAATCAAAATGCAAAATTTACAATTGTCAACTTAAAGCTCAATCATTTCTCTCTTGTCCACGATAACTCTCATATCAAACAATAAAGTTTTGTTTCTTAATTTCTTAAAGCAGTGTTTAAATAAAATTTTCTCAAAGGATTGGCATTCAAAACTGAATTGCCTTTGCAGAAGGTCCATTCATTCTCAGGATTTTGGAGTAAGACTAACCAATATACCACTTCCCTGTTTTACAGGATTTCCAGTGTCTGCAGATATTGCACATCTGGCTTTTTGCCTGTGCACCTGATGCTATCTCGAGAGAAGTTATATAAATTAAAGACAGACCCCCAAATGCTCTTTTTTTTCATGCAAACCAACAGGATATATGTACATAAGACAACAAAAGGAGTTAGGGAAAAAGGTAAAGGACATTAGTAGTATTGAGCTAGGAAACTAACAAAATAATGACAATGTACTAGTAAAATAAATGGTGTGAAAAGAACAATAAAAATATAAATTAGAGTGGAAAAGATATTGTTTAGGCCAAGAAGAACTTTGAAATCACTTTCTTCTATCCATATATGTGACTCTGGTCATTAGTTCTTTTTATTTTATTGTTTTTTAACCTTTGAAAATAGTGAGAACTTGTCACATTTGCCAAAATTGATATCACTTGCTTTATTCTATTGTCTCTGTGTTCCACAGAATCATGGCACCTGTCAAATACAGAAAATCTGTGAAATCCATTGGTGTAGACAGACATCATAGTACAAATGAATTTGCAACATGTGACATATCATATAAGATGGAACAATTTAAACATCAATATGAATTATAACTATAACAGATTAGAACATCTGAAATATATTTAAATCCATGACTTCATAATGATATAATTTTTACATTACTTTTAAATGTGTCCTCAACAATATCTCTTATTCCCCATTCTTTTCTTAAAATTTAACTTTCTTTTAGGAAGTAGAATCCAGGTCTCCTCCTGGTAAAACTAGGTGGTTCTTTGTGCTCATCTCTACCTATTGAATGGGACCAAGGTGATGCCATGTGACTTCCAAGGCTGTCCTCAAAATGCCATGCACTCCTCTATTTTTCTCTCAGAACATTTTCTCTGGAAGTAGTCAGTCACAATGTAGAATTTTGACTGTTACCGCAGACTAGCTGGCTTATCAACAACAACAATTTGCTTCTCACAGTTCTTGAGCCTGGGAAGTCCAAGATCAAGGCATCAGCAGATATGTTGTCTGGTAAACACTTGCTTCCTGGTCCATAGATAGCTGTCCTTCTGCTGTGTCCTCCCTCACTTCATGGAAAGAATGAGTGAACTCTTTGAGGCCTCTTTTATAAGGGCACTAATCCTACTCATGAAGGCTCTGCCCCATAACCTAACCACTTCCCAAAGGATCCAACACCAAATACCATCACATTGAAAATTCAGTTTCAACAGGAATTAGGGGGCACAGACATTCAGTATACAGCAACTACTCTCAGGCTGACATGATGTTATGAAATTCAAACTGATGCACACGAGAGATCACATCCGGAGGCCCCTGTCTTCATGCATAGAGGCAGGTACCTAGCCAACATCCAACTACTCCTGCTGTTCCAGTTTTAGCTACTGTTTGACTGCAACTATATAAATCCCAAGCACCAGAACCGCCCAGCTGAGCCTTTTAAGTGTTTTTGCTCGACAACAAGAGACAACTCTGAAAAATCAACTGAAAACTAGCTGGAGAGAACTCTGATAACCAAGGACGGAAAGTGGAGACCACATAGAGACTGGCTCTTCTTGATCCATCCCACATGCATCTTTCTGGAAAATTCCTTCTGAAAAGTCTCACTTTTGCCCTCTGCCCTCTTCAGCGCCCCTGCGCTCAGCTCCTCAGCAGCTCAGGTCGTGTCTCTGCCACTAGAATCTATACTTGCTATGACACCTCCTCCTTGCCTCGAAGGGTGACAGTCCTTTTTAAGCACATCACGCTGCCACCCCTGAACACCCTGCCTGCCTTCTCTGCCTTCTCCATGGTGTTGCAAGAACAATTAAAAGTGCAACTCTGAACCCATCATTTTGATTCCAGACAGCAAGCATCCTTGTCACCTGTGGCTACCAGCGCCCCCCACCCCTTTCCGGTCACATGAGGCAGTCACTTAAGATCTTAGCTTTCTCTCTGTTCCCCAACCCATCCTGTCCCTAGCTTTCCCAGTATTTCACAATCCAATCCGCCACCCAGTCCCGGGGCAAATGCTGCCTCCTCCATGAAGCCTGCCTGCATGCTTTGGACATTCCTGAGGCAGTGACTCTTTTCCCAGAGCCAGGTGCTGACTGTTTGTTCCGGCAGGAACCACACACGTGCACCAGATGGGTGCTTGCGGAAGGGCTGGCTCTCAGCGCTGGCCGAGTGGCCACTCTAGGTTCCTCCCAGTTTAGAATGTCAAGTGCATTGTCTGGCTCTGTTCATTCTTTCCTGGTCTTTCCTTTCTTCTCCTGATTGTGGCAATTCAGTGCTTTCCTTCTCAGCGTTCTAAAGAGCCAGGAGTTCACCACCTTGCCAGAGGGGCAACCTGGGTCCTGTACTCTTGATAAAACAAGGACTCTACCCACTGAAGTGAAGACAACAAAAAAGACACTCCGCCTGCTGGTCTCTCTGAGCAAGGGGCCACAGAGGACCTGCTGGTTTGTCTTTAAGAGGCTCTTTGTAATCCTGATGAACAGAGGCGCTGGCGCTGACCTTAAGATCATGGCCAGTATTCTGGGTCGACCGAAGGAAAGAACCAGTGTTCTGATTTCTACCACCTGACACACTGGTGACAAGGCTGCCACTTTTTCCAGGGCCATGAGTTCTATGCTGATGCTGTGAGAGTGAGTGAGGCAATGTTACAAAAGTAAAGGAATAAAACGTCTAGGACACACACACTGTCTAGGACACACACACACACACACACAGCAAAATGTAAATGAAAGCAATGAATTAAACATGCACCCTGCCTTTTCTATACAAACTGTAGTTCAGTGTGACCAAACACCTAATGATGAAAGTTTTATGTTAGAAAAATATTCTCCTAATAATTGAAGAAATTATTGAGTTTATAAAGCTGTTTTCAAAGCCCTCGTGTATTAATGTATCTAGGCAGCGACTATCAATTGCTGATAACCAGTAACCCAAGCAGTATGTACCTCCTGATGGAATAATGCAATAGAAACTATAAAGGATTCTTATCAAAAACAAAAGCAAAACTTGTGTCTGATAAATCCTCTAGGTATGACTGTAATTTACAGGAACTATAGTAGCGTTAGGATTATGCAAAGTGATACCACATGTACATTAAAAGTATACTGAGACTCTGGGAGACTCTACAGGGCAACCAACTCTGTTCTTAACAAAATAACAACCAAAGAAACAGAGAGATGGAAGAGAACCTATAGATCAAAATATCTAATGGGCTTATCAACCAGTGGACCTTATTTGGATATCTGACAAGAATATAAAAATTAAAAATGTTTAAGTTAATCATGAAAAATTGCCCACTGAATGTGTATTTGGCAATAAACTGAAATTGTAATTCATTTAAATATTGTACTTTATTTTAAATAGAAGTTTTTTATTTTATAAATGTAGGCTGAAATATGTATAGACTAATATTACATTTGGGATTTGCTCCAAAACGTTTTGAGGGTGTGGTGGAAAAGAGTATTAGTAAAATTAGCCATAAGTTGATTATTGCTAAATCTAAGTAATAATACATAACAGTGTTTTATTATATTAGTCTCTGCACTTTTGCTTATATTTGAAATTTTTCATGTTAAAAAATAATGCTGTAAAATATCTGAGATGTACACTGTCCTTACAGGAAAGATTAACTTGCATTGTTGCCTATATTACATATGTTCATTGTTGTAAAGAATTATTGAAAGCATAAAAGAAGTCTGATATTACTTGGATATATTTCTTTTTATTAGAAATATAAAATAAATACAAATAAATAAAGAACTTTATGTACAAAATTATAGTTTTTGACCTAGTGCTAATTGGAAAAGGAGTTCATCTATTCCTGCAAGGTAATTTTTATAATAAATATGCCCCATATTTTCCTTATCTAGGATTCAATGTCTATGGGGAATCAATATCTCAAATTCAGAACATAAACTCTGAAGAAGAAATTAATTTCATACATATATATGTAATCCTGTCTTGGTGTTAATATACTTTAAATAAATATATATTTGTAACCCAGCACTATGTTTTATATGGAAAATTTGTCTTTATATGTTACATTTTCCCAGTTTCACTGGTTTATGTCTTTCTTCCTTTATTGTTTTACTCAACATTATTTTAATTCAAGTAGACAGTTGGCATATAAAAACCATCACTTTCACTCAAAGCAGGGATTTATTTGTCTTTGCTACTTAAGTATAATCATCTGTCAACTTCTATATATCTCTTTTTTGTTTGTGACAATAAAATCAGACTTAAGAAAAATTACAAAGTACTTTCCCCAAAGAAAATCTACATTTTATCTTCATTACATATTATCTATAAACATGTTATTTGTTGCATATAAAAAAACTATTCAAACAGCAAAAATAGGGGACAAAGAAATCTTTCTACACTGCTACTTTATGTGGATTTTGTCCACGAGTGATGAACCCAACTTTAAGCCTACAGGCTTTAGTTAGCCTACCACCTGTCCAATGTTTAGATTCAGTATTGCATCCTTGCCCTGGGAATGAGGCATCTCTCCAGGGAGATAGGCCCTCAAGAGAAAACTTGGGAGATTGGATGCTCTTCCTTTGGTATTTACCAGCCCATCTCTAGGGACAGAAAGATATTCTGCACAAGTTAAACAGGTCATACAGAGGTGAATGAAGTTCATGCAAAGGTAAATAGAGAAAACATCTTTTGGAATAAATTTAATCAAGGGATCTCCAGGGAAGTTTGTATTGTGTCCAAATTGATGCCTACATATCAGGCTTATAATCAACTACTGGTTTTCTTTTGAAACACTGAGTGCTTATATTTATACACATTCAAAATAATCTGTGTTAAATGAAGTGCTATTGAAAATAAATTTAAACTTTCTCATTAAAATACAGAGTTTGCACATGTCTCTTATTCAAGAGGGAATTTTAGTTTCCTGATGATAGAAATTATAGATGAGAAATCATTTTCAGTGAACACATTTCTAAAAATACCTTCCTTCCCAAGCACAAATGTAGTCATTAATAAATGAATGGAACAAAATTGAGTATCGTGATGCAACTGGTAAATTCCTACACTATGCAGATAACAACGAGTTACTCTAGCTATATATTTAAATATCAAAGATAATGAGATATGAAATAATAACCTACACTTACAGAGAATCCAAAAGTAATCATTATTGAGAAAGTCTTAAAAATAGTGCACAAAAAATCTTATTAAATACAGTAAGATAGTACCTAGGTATCAATCTGATTTAATACAATTTCTGACATAATACTATTATAAGAATCTTATTACAATTCTGTATAGTGTTAAAATATTTTAATGCTTTAAATACATTAATATTTTTATTATATCACTAGTATATTAAAAACACTTTTAATATACTAGTTATCTTTATAGTTGATATGGTTTATATTTAGCAACAACAAATCAACATAACATAATTCTTACCTAAAGATATTAATTATCTATGGATAAGTCAACTTGCATTCAGCCTAAAATGAACGCTTTGACTTGATTTTTTTTTTCTATTCAATCATTTGGCCCATCAACATCTAGCATAATGTCCACTATAGCAATTGGAAAGGCTGTTCTTTCCTCAGTCTCCTCTTGTGATCACTGACAGTGATGGAGGGAAATTCAGAAGTCTAAAGATATCCTTGACTTCCAACTCCATTTTTGGTCACTAAATACACTACCATACTCTACCATACTTGAATTTAATGTCTATAGCTTCTGAGAGGAAAAAGTAAAACATTTCACATAACAACAATAAATCTAGGTACAGAGTAAAAGTTTGTGTATAGCAAAGAGAATCAGAGGTCACTATGATGCCATACACATTCATTTTTAGTTCTTACAAGATTTCACTGTTTTTACTTTTGATCAAACAAGTAAAAACCAAAACACAACCCTATGAGTTTGATCATTTATACAGATTGTTTTGAGGCATTTTTATGTCTTGCTTGTTATCCACGTCTGCAAATAGACTGGCAAGTGATAAAACAAGTATGGCAAGATAAATTTATTTAAAGACTCTTTGCTCCTTCCCAGAGATCTTTGTAAACAAAATCAATGTCTGTAGAGAAAGACTGAATTCTCATGTGCTTAAGTTCAAGGACCTCAGAGACACACTGTAAGGTATTCTGAATTCAGTAAAAAGGAATTTTTAGCTAAAGCAAATGCATTTAGAATAGATAAAATGTAACATTTCCCTGAAAAATCCCTAGGCTTTCTATGGAAGTTGGAAAAATATGAACATTTATTTTCATCAACACATCAAATTTATGGACTCTATAAGAGGTATACATTCATTTTGAATACTGAAATGCTGTTTTTGATGCATATGAATATTTATTTGTGCCGTTTATCTTGTTATGTCAATTTGTCTTTGTATTTGAGATATTTTATGAAGTAGGAATAATAGTTTTCTATTATGACACATAACTAGTGAGTATTGGCAAGACATATGTTCAGTTCCCAGGAATCGACCAAAATATTTGTGACATTGCCCTAGCTGGTTTGGCTCAATGAATAGAGCATCAGCCGGAGGACTGAAGGGCCCCAGGTTTGATTCTGGTTAAGGGTATGTACCTTGGTTGCAGGCTTGATACCTGGCCCAGTCAGGGTGCATGCGGGAAACAACCAATCGGTGTGTCTCTCTAACATTGATGTTTCTCTCTGTGAGTCTCTACTCCTCCCTTCCACTCTCTCTAAAAATCAATGGAAAAATATCTATTAGGTGAGAATTAACAAAAAAAAATAGTGATATACATGATACTTTATATAGAGAGCAAGTCAGCTATTGAGCCTAAAGTTAAAATGTCTACACTTTCTAAGAAATATGAAATTTTGCAATTTGCTTATTTGGACTTTTGTTATTAAGAGGTTTTATTATTTAATTTCTTTAATTAATTATTGATTTTTCATTTAAATCACAAAGATATTTAGATTATAAAGAGGAAATAATTTTGTGTTTTGCTTTATTCTATGGTTTTATTCATTAGCACCTCAGTTGCCACATGGTATTTTTGCAATTATTAAAAATAAATCTTTTCAGTTTACAGGGTTTTTGCTATCTACTTTTTGGGGTGCTATCTTTTTCTTTATAATTACTAATTAATCTGTTGTTTTTATATATTCAGAACATTATATTTATTAAATTTTACACAAGAGGACTCTTGTGTATGATAAACTGTATGTTACATATTAATAGAAATATATAGCAATAATTTTAAATCCATTTTTAAAATTTAAATGTATTTCAGAATAAATGATAAGCAATTAATTTGTTAATAAACTGAAAACTAAAATCATTATAAAAATTAAATTATGTTCTATAACATATCTTATGATATCATTGGACAGTTAAAATTTCCTCAAGCTCATAAAGAGAGAAGATCAAATCCTATATAATAAAAGACTAATATGCAAATCAACCGAATGGTGGAACGACTGGTTGCTATGATGTGCACTGACCACCAGGGGGCAGATGCTCAACGCAGGACCTGTCCCATGGTGGTCAGTATGCTCCCACAGGGGGAACACCACGCCGGAAACCCTGAGCTGGGCTCATGGCTGGCAAGTGCAGCAGCAGTGGCAGGAGCCTCTCCTGTCTCCATGGCAGCACTAAGGATGTCAGATATCCCCCAAGGGCTACTGGACTGTGAGAGGGTGCAGGCCAGGCTGAAGGACCCCCTCCCCTCAAGTGCACGAATTTCATGCAATGGGCCTCTACTGTATTATAAGATGATTTTTAAAAAATGAGCAGCACAACAGTGTAATGTGATATAAATTAGAATGTTAATTATGTAATAGCATATTAATTATAAACATTTATGCTGCACTCTGCATTGGCTGAGGGATTCTACATGGATTGTTTGTTTATTTTTTTGATATACCATTATCTTCAAAATAAATTAAAATAATATCTTAATAATAATTGTATACACACTCAAAGATTTAAACTGTGTGTCTTTGGACTACTTAATTTTGCTAGAATTCAAATTTGTTATCAGTAATATTGAAAAAATCTACATCACAAGATTGTTGACAATTAACTGATATCAAACATATACTTAGTATAGTATATATCAATACATCCTAATTATGTTAATGAAATCATAACACATTAGAATTTATAATAAATTATTTTGTCATTGTCTAGACCTCATATTTTCAGAACCATTTTGTTCTCTTAGTATCAAAATAGTAATCATAGATGCTTATATTTTTAAAATCTTCCATAAGCTGATATAAAAAATATCAAACATAATTAGAATGCCATTGTATTCAATAATTGTGAAAACAGCCACAGGTGTGGTAAGAGCCAAAAATTAACTACATTGACTAATTCATTAACACTGATTTTACTTTCTGGCACTGATATGCTTGCTGCCCCATGCCTAGAACTTCCAAAGATTAATTAAATCTAGGCATTAAGATAACTATGTTGTTCTGTATTTTATTTTCCACCTTATTTTCCCCAACTCCTCACTGTGCACCTCAAAAATAACAATTATATTTTGGGGAGCAATTTAAAATGATTACAGCTGAGCCTAAAATTCACATAATGATATAGATGCATTGTTCTTTAAGTATAAATAAATTTTCCTGGTTTTCTAGGTATTAGAAAAAGACAATTGACATTTTCAAACCTGTTTAAATGCTTTGAAATTATAACTTGTATAAAGACAAACATAATGATTCATTTATTAATAGCTGTGGTGCATACTCAGCAAGATAGAACCTCTACTTCTCATGACTGCAAACAAAAATATTGAACTACCTCTTCCTCAAGCATCCAGTCAGAGGGTTATCTTCCCAGGTGGTGCATGACATGAGCATTTTTATTCTGAACTCAGCTACACATTGCTGAGCTTAGTTACAGGTGACTATGTTGGAGAGGTGAAGGCTCCCTTCTTTACCCATATTCAAATTGAGGTGGAATCTTTACCTTGTGTATGGTTCCTGAGATTACTGGGACCATGATCAGCCTTGCCCAACTCCTAAGATGGTGATTCCATACATGGAGACTCAGGAAAGACCTCAAGCTTTTTCTCTCCACACCCCTACCCATGGAGTACTCAGCAATCGTGCCACTCAGAGAGAAGCACCCATTGTCCCCATCTCTAGCTCCAAAGATGTGGCTCAGAGATTTTGCCTGGGGGAGAGTGGGGAGGAGGAAACAAGTCATAAAACAGATAGCTCCTAATTTTGTCCCAAAGGAACTGTATTGCATCAAATTGCTGAGAAAATCAAGCCTAAACCAACAACAAAAACAGTGAAAGTTTTGGTGAAAGAGAATTGGGAGGAGATTAGTAGGTTCATTAGGCATAGAAGTTAAATTATATGCCAACTGCTTTATATGAGAGAAACATAAATAAACAACTGGGAGAAACCCATCTAGGGTCAGAAATACCTCAAACACCCATCTCTGAAATTAATACCTCAATGTAGTCTAAATTTGATTGGTTTGTCTGGGTATCAATTTATGCCCTGGCTCATTTTTTAACATTATAGAGCAATCAGCTGGCAATTACTAAAACATAACAGCTGGATAAAGTCAAGAAAAGAGACAGCTGAATACAGCCTGGCAAAACCATTGTCAAACCAGAGTGACTATGGACAAACCAATGGCTGTGCCCTATATTAGTCTGCAAGGGCTGCCATAACAAAGTAACATAAACTGGGGGACTTAGAGCACAGAAATAGATTGTCTTACAGTTCTGGAGGCTCGAAGTCTAATATCAGGGTGCAGGTTGTGGGGAGCCGATATAGGGTTAAGCCTCGGACTGACCTGTTGGCAAGGTCACAAACAGGTCTTCCGAGTCTTAAACAACCCAATCCGAGAGGTGGCCCCTGACTTACACGTGATATCATTTAAAAAATAAAAAAGGGGGAATTTGCCAGAAGCTGGTCC
>NW_005354291.1:16361484-16368244 GCF_000412655.1 Myotis brandtii
TATGCTGATCAACTGAACGCTGTCTCCGTGTCATTCCTTCTTCGCTGACTCCGTCCACACCTTTGGGAACCCCTGGACCTGCTGGGGCTGGACCCCAACAGCAGGTCATGTTGATTCTTTTACGGGCTGTGAGAGGGAGTCTCTTCTATGCCTCTCATCTAGCTTCTGGTGATCTCACAATTTTTGATGCTCCTTGTCTTGTTGGGGAGCACATGAGACTTGGTTGGAACATTTGTAAGGAGGACATTCTGGTAAAAGGGAAGTGTGTGGAAGGCCGCCTGCCCTATTTATTGGAATTCTGAGTTAGGGGAGACTTAGGGTAGTGTTGAAGGAGGGGCCCCTAATTATTCCTTGACCTTTCCAAACAAGCCTGTGCGATCACCCCCCTTCCCCCCAACTTCCCCTGACTTCCCTCTTAGGTTGGATGCCACGTCAGCTTCGCTGCTTTGATCATTCAGGACAAGTCCTGGTGTTGGAAAGTTCTCAAGGCATGTAAACCTTCGAAGCTCAAGATCTGAAAGAGAATGTTCCCAGCTTGAGAAGAAAAGTTAACCAGCAGGTCAGAGGGCAGGGATTCCTTGTGACATTGTGGGATGGCTTGAGATTGCTCATAACTCATATGTATGTAGGTTTCGGGAAGTCATTGAATGTAAGCAGTGTTTATCGAAAGCCAATGAGGATGATAAGAGCAGCAACTGCTATTTATTAAGCCCTACTGTGTGTCAACCACAGTGCCTTCACATGCATTAAGTTTTAACTTGAGTCTTCAAAATACACTTCTTTTTATACAAATTTTATTTTTCAATGACAGTTTACATTTAATAGTACTTTGTATTAGTTTCAGGTGTACAGCATAGCAGTTAGACAGTCATATACTTTACAAAGTGGCCCCTCTAATATTTCAAGTACCTACCTGGCACCATACATAGTTATTACAATATTATTAACTATATTCCCCATGCTGTACTTTACATCCCTGTGACTATTTTGTGACTACCAATTTGTAGTTCTTAATCTCTTCACCTTTTTCATCCAGTCCCCCAAGCCCCTTCCCTCTGGCAACCCTCAGTCAGTTCTCTGGATCTATGAGTCTGTTTCTGTTTTGTTTGATCTTTTATTTTGCTCTTTGGGTTCCACATATACATGAAAACATATGGTAAAATACACTTCTTATATGTATTTGTTTATTGTCTGCTCTCAAGATTAGAAAGTCTGTTATAATCAAAGGACCCTTTTATTTACTGCTATATCCCCAACTCCTGGAAGACTATTACATAGTAGGTGCAGACAGGTAACATGTACTGAATGCTGTGCAGTGGAATGATGAGATAGATATTCTTCTTTGTTGTTTTACAGATGTGACAGCTGAGGCTTAGAGAGACTAATTGTGAAGGGTGATTATATCAGTTTTCTTTGGATGCAATAGATAGAAAATTAATTTTGATTTAAACAAATGGAGTTATTCTCCCCTCCCCCCCAAATGAGAGTTCTGTGGTACAACTGCTACTGATTCCATTTCAATATGCCATTAAGAACCCAAGTTCTTCCTCTCATCCTGCTCTGCCTCCGCTATCTTCAGTGTGTTGGTTTTTCTTCTTTATGGTTGTATACTCCTGGCTGAAAGATGGTTTTGACTGAGCGTGCTTGCTTCAGATAGCAAGTCTGTTTTCAAGGAAGAAGCAAGAGGATGGGGGCAACGCTGGCCATGTGTGTTTCTTTAATTGCCTAGAGGACAATGAAAACACATGTGTCCTCCCAAGATTATTCACCCTACTGATTGTATCTAAAAGATAAACTTTATCTCAAACTGCAATAAAAGCCTGGCTAGGCAGGCAATTGAGGCTGCCTGGTCCCTTAGCCTCTCTTTCACAGCAAACATGCCAGAGTAATCCATTCATCCATTGCTCAGGGTCTGCTGGTCAGCCCTGGCATTGTCTTGTAGAAACATCACTCTAATTTTTGCCTTCATCTTCATGTAATGCCCCCCTCCTACCCCCCACCCCCCGCAAATATCTTCTTTTTATAAGAACACCTATTGGGTTACAGATCCACCCTACTCCAGTTCAACCTCATTCTAACCTAACTAAGTACATCTGCAACTACCTTATTTCCAAGTAAAATCACATTATGAGGTACTGGGGATTAGGATTACAACATAATGAATTTTGGAGGAGAAAATTAGATTCATAACAGCCACCAGAGGAGCAACATCAGAGGTCAAAAATAAAGGGAGATATAAAATTCAAAGATAATAGTAGAAACTCCAATAATCTTCTTTTAATAATAGTACAACTAGGCAGAAGAACAAGGACATAGACTCAAACCACACTGTAAACTAACTAGACCTAACAGGTATCTATAGGCCCTTCCACTGAGGAATAGCAGAATATATATTCTTCTCTAGAGCACATGGGACATTCTCCTGGTAGTTATAAAAGACAGCTCAAATGTGTATTTCTTCCCCTGTGTTCTCTAACCATATGCCAGACTATAAAAAGTTCTCAATAAATTAAAAAAGTAAATGACTATATGTACTATGTTTTCCAACCAATGGAATGAAATTAGAAATCAACAGCAGAAAGAAATTTAGGATACTCACAAATATGTGCAAATTAAAAAACATATTCCTAGCTCAGCCCATGTGGCTTGGTGGTTGAGAGTTGACCTATGAACCAGGAGGTTATGGTTGGATTCTGGCCAGGGCATATGTCCAGGTTGTGGGCTCAGTCCCCAGTGTGGGGTGTGCAAGAGGCAGCTGATCAATGATTTTCTCTCATCATTGAGGTATTTACCTCTCTCTCCCTCTCCTTGCCTCTCTGAAGTCAATAGAAATATATTAAAAAAAAACATATTCCTAAATAACCATTGGGTCAAAAAGGGACTTACATGTTCAGATATCCAACACAGAAATACCAATTGAAATTCTAGTTATAGCTTGCCATTTATTATTTGTTGACTTTTGTATGTCATTAATTCTTTTAAGACTCAGATTCCTATCTAAAAAAATAATATAAATATGTATCTTCATTGTTTTATTTTGGTGGCTCAATGAGACAAGGTGTGTTTAATGCTTCACCTTGGGCTGTTTCACATAATAAATACTGATTAACTGTCTTCCCACATAATTCTTTCAATATCAGGGATGTTTTAGCCATCTTTAAGCACAGGTCTGATTGGGTAGGTAAAGATAGAAAGGGTTATCTTGTGTTAGATAAGTTCTTTTTCTCTGGTGTCAAGATAAAATGACTATGTTGTTTTATTCTTTACTGATCATTCATGAGATGTTATAATGCTATTGACTATGAAATGTGACAGAAACAAGTTTGGGGCTTGGGTTTTTGCGAGGGAAAAATTTGAATAAATGACTTGGTTTAATTCTATTTTTTATTATTAATCTGTTGCTAACATGATCAATATTAAAATTTAGCTTTTCTGAATATTGACCTCTGAGCCACCGAATATATTTGAAGATTAAAACAAAAAAAAAAAACATGGAGATAGACAAGGGCTGCTGAGAAGATTATAATCAACTTGAGGACCGGTGCACAAAATTCATGCATGGGGGGGCGGGGCTCCCCTCAGCCCGGCCTGCACCCTCTCCAATCCGGGACCCCTTGGGGATGTCTGACGGTGGGTTTATCCAGCAATCGGATATCACTCTCACAATCCTGGACCACTGGCTCCTAATCGCTCATCTGCCTGCCTGATTGCCCCTCACTGCCTCTGTGTGCCAGCCTGATCACCCTTAATTGACCCCCCTTGCCTGCCTGATTGCCCCTCACTGCCTCTGTGTGCCAGCCTAATCGCCCCCAACTTCCCCCTCCTGCTGGCCTCATCGCCTCTTACTGCCCCCCCTGCTGGCCTGATCACCCCTAAATGCCCCCCTCTGCTGGCCTGGGTGCCCCTCATGGCCCCCCTGCTGGCCTAGTTGTCCCACACAGCCTGCTGTTCAGTTGTTTGGTTGTCCCTCACTAATCCCCTTGCCGGCCTGGTCACCCCATACAGCCTGCTTGTTCAGTTTTTTGGTTGCCCCTCACAATCTATCTATATCAGCCGTGGGCAAACTACGGCCCCCGGGTCGGATCCGGCCCGTTTGAAATGAATAAAACTAAAAAAAAAAAAGACCGTACCCTTTTATGTAATGATGTTTACTTTGAATTTATATTAGTTCACACAAATACTCCATCCATGCTTTTGTTCTGGCCCTCCGGTCTAATTTAAGAACCCATTGTGGCCCTCGAGTCAAAAAGTTTGCCGACCCCTGATCTATATAGTCAACCATAATGTACCAAATGTATATTTCTTCCCCTGTGTTCTCTAACCATATGCCACATGAACTTAAAATTTTAAGAGGGTTATTCTCATGTTAAATATCTTTGCCAATATGAAATAAAATTAAATATTATTTTTCAAATATTATATATTTTTTGTTATGGGAAAAATGTTTCCTTAAACTTTTTAGATACTTGAGATTGATACTCAAGTGATTATTTTTTTTCATCTTGGAAGATAAGTGTATGTGTATGAGCTGTTAATTTCCTTGACATAATTTATTTTGTAAAATCACAGTCATTTATAGGCATTGGGGATTAAGTCAGTCTGAATTAGAGGGAGAAAATGCCAATTATTTTTAAGCCATATAAATCTGCTTTAATAAATAGATCTGGAGTCATTAAAAATGAGTATATTTTCCTGGTTAACTATCTTCTTGACCTTGTAACTTGCTATTGATTGGCTTAATAAGGTTTACTTCTTCTTAGAACTTTATTCTAGCATAGGTTAAATAATTGCAAATTCTGAATTTCTAGAGTTTACATTTTAGTGCTCGATTAAACAAATATATTCTATATTGTTCACCTTTATTTGGGTAGCATTGGATTGGCATTTCTTAGTTTGAAATTTCAACACATCTATATATATAAAACCCTAATATGCAAATAGACTGAATGGTGGAACAACCGAACAATCGGTCACTATGACATGTGCTGACCACCAGGGAGACATGGCAGGTGTTGGCTGCGGTGGAATGGTGGAGCAGGTGAGCAGGGTCACCAGACCAAGGCGTGGTGCTGATCGCTGTCATTGGGGTGAACCTCTGGTGGTTGCTGAAAATTTTTTGCTCCCACGTGCAGTGGTCCCGCCCAGCTCTCTCACTTACTTCCAGCGCTGGCCCCGCTCACACCCGCAGCCAGCACCGGAGCTGCTGCTCACACCTGGTGCTGGCACTAGGTGCCAGTCCCGATCGCTCAGCACCTGTCAACGGGTGCAAGCAGCCGGCACCATCAGCATCAGCGCATTCGAGTGGCAGCAGCGGTGGGAGCAGAGCTACCGGCAGACAGAGGACTAGGGGTGGGGCAGGAGGGGCCTCATGGGGGCATGGAGGTTGGGCCAAGACCCGCCCCTGGGCCCACCACAGCCCTGCTGCACACAGTTCCTTTCAAGGTGCACGAATTTGGGCAATGGGCTCCTAGTAAATGGTTTCAACACAATAGGAGGGCAATTGTGTTTTATTATATACCTTTTGACTTGTCTTAGTTGCCTCTCCTCCTTTCAAAAAATATTAGTTGATGGTAATTCTACTGTTAAAGAGCTTGCAAATGGCTACATTATTTATCCTGTAATATTGATGGGGCACATCAGAACTATGACACATAATTCAAACGTTTTATTTCAGCAATTTTCTATCCTATTTACTTTAACTGGCACCCCTAGAGTTACAGTACTTTATTGACTTAGTTTAAATGGGCTATAGTTACTTATGGGTTAAGCAGGTAGGCTGATTGCATTAATAAAATTGATAAGTAGGCAAGTTATCCTTCCTAATTTATTTCCATGGCAACAGGCAAGCAACCATGCCTTGTTTCTCAGGAGCAGAATGCTAATAATCAAATGTGCCTTACCCAGATGAATATATAACACAGTTTACTAATATAAATGTCTCGACATTGTGTATATTACTAAAGAGAAATACACATTAATTCTGCATCTAAGTTACATGATGGATATGCTCAGGAGAATGAAAAAATATGAAAGTTCCTCTGAAACATCAAAATTGTTCATTAAAGTAATGTATTTTAAATAGAGTATACAGTGAACAATTTAATTCTCTGACACTCATATTGTTTATTTCAGGAGGTGCTTATATTACAGGAAAATGTAGTAATGCACAGTTATTTTGACATCTCAGAAAATAATGGGTCCTGCACAAGAGTTCAATTAAGCAATAATCCCTGGGAAAAATGGTCATTACTACCAGTTAATGATTGGTTTGTTAGTTAATGGCCCAAGGCAAAGCTGAGGGTGGTTAGGAGTCTAAAAAACAAGTTGTGAATTGTAGCAATGAGAGATCTTAAGGCATTTTCCCCCCCGGTTATAAACCACCTTTAATGGTTTGAAATAGCAATGATGTGCTGATTATAACATAGGACAGTCTCTGAAACAACTGATACTTCTAGGACATTGACAACTGATTATCTTGTGATGCTTTCTGATACTATAAACTTGCAGGTATATTTTTTCCTTTAGAATATAGGCATCTCTATTATACACATATATTATTCATTTGGTCAAAATAAATGCAATGTTGGCCACACTACAAAGTGCATTCTCTTTTCATAGTTTTTTCAGTTAAAAATATTAAGTGAATTCTTATTAGTGATAATTGAATATTTTCTTCACGTGTCTTGGTTGACAAGTTTCGACTTGTATATTAGTTTAACTATATCTTGAAATGAGATCACCCACAGAGTTTTACTTAATA
>NW_005354291.1:16370196-16406581 GCF_000412655.1 Myotis brandtii
AACTGATGAACAAAAACAGATCCAGAGACAGAGAAGCATTGATCGGACCATCAAACCTCAGGGGGAAGGTAGGGGAGGGTGGGGGTAAGGGGGAGAGATCAACCAAAGGACTTGTATGCACGCATATAAGCCCAACCAACGGACACAGACACCAGGGGGGTGAGGGCATGAGTAAGGGTGGGTGGGGGGCAATGGGGGGATAAGGACACACATGTAATACCTTAATCAACAAAGAAAATAAATAATAAAACAAAGGAGCTTGCAAATCCCACGATGGGAAGCATTCCTGAGCAGTTCAGAGCACACTGGAGAAATTAAATTTTTTTTCTAGGTACCATATTTTCAGAAGTGATTGAAGAAGGTAAAGGCTTAGGAACTGGTGTCATAAGAGACTGGTAAAGGGCCTATAATTGCTAGTGAAAAATATAGATTTAAGATATAATAACATTTTCCAAATATTTTAAAATTGAAGACTTGGGGAAAAATTACACTTACATTGTTCTGACTTATTTCTCCCCACATCACCTTGCGTACTGAGAGCTTGTCCTACAAAACCACATTGAATAATTTTAGCCAAAGATATACAGGATAGTCATTATCCAAGCATAGCTCTTGATGTCAATGGATATACTAAGGTTATTCCCATCATCCTTGGATAAGGAGGCGGGTGATAAACTGAGGCAGAGTACATACACTGTAACTAAATAGTATGTTGATGAACACAGCCAAGGCACTTCTGCTTCTGTCAGTTAAACTTCGTTGCTAGTCACTTTACCCCCTGGGCTCAACTTTAATGAACAATGAGGATTGTATTTATACCACGCCATGCCTATTTCAGTTGGCTTGATGAGCATAAGATGAGAAATGCTTGAAAGATTGAATCTAACAGACTGAACAGCAGTGACTGCATTTTCACATTTAAGGGTGCAGACATTTGCTAGCTTTTCATCAGAACTGAGTTCTCGTCTAACTATGCACACAGTCTTTATTTCCCATAATCCCTTAAAGTTAAATTTGACATGTTCCTAAGTTCTAGTCAATAGAAAGATAGCAAAAGTGATGTGTGACATCCTAGGCAAGGAGTATAGACCCTTGGCATGTAATCACCATTGCTTTTTTTCCACTCTGGCTGGATATGATGGAAAATGATCTCTGGGAAACATCTGGAAACCAAATATCAAGGATGGTTGAGTCCCAATATGAAAGGAGTCATTTGCGGGAAAACAACTTATTGATTAGTAATGGCAACTTATGAATTTACATGAGCAGGAACTATAGTGCTAATGTATGAAGACACTGATGTTCTGTGGTATATTTATTACTGTAGCTAGTGTTATTCTAACTAATATGGGAATCAAAAAGAATGTGATAGTGCTAACTGAAAATTAAATTATAATATTGACTTAATTGTTGGGGTATATGTAGATTATACACAAAGTGATATTGGAAGATGGAAAGATGGAATTCCATATTATGTGGTGACAAAGTATTTGGTAAATATATAACTTTAAACAACTTTTTTACACCAGTCCAATTGTACTAGTATGTCTGTAGGTCTCAGTACTGAACACAGAGTTAGGAAGAGTTATAATGAAATGTGCAAACAACACAGCATATGATGGAATCTTTAGCATACAGATATAATAGAAGTTAATATCTAGAGCATAGGTAATAGTAAAATGTAATAAAATTTTAGGATGGGATGAGTTATGATCATTGTTGCATTGTTTTCAATAGAATTTATTTAATTGTAAGTGTGTAATTATTATTTAACAGTGACTGTGATTAACAATTGGCTCACACAATTCATGAAAATTTACTACTTGACCCTTGTAATCTGATATAAGCCACTTCTAGCACATAACTATAAATTTAGGACTTTATTAGAACAAGAAATGAGTTTTATATGTTTTAAACCACTGATATTTGGGTGTTTATCTGAGACCACAAGTAGCACTGATCTAACGAATGCGCATGGCTACATATTTAAATTCAGAAATGGCATGTGTCTTCAACTTATTCACTGTTCCTCTGGGTGATAGGGAGTCTTTACTCCTCCACACTCTGAGATCCCAATATCTTGTCTGGTGGGTGGTATTGCTCTGGGTTCCAGTAGGACTTTTTTCTCCTGAGTCAATGGCTGTGTATTTTGAAGGTAGAAGTGGGATTGTCAAAATCCAACTCTAGTAGTAAAATCAACACCCTATGTGGCAGAGTTATAAGGATTTCATTATCTTAAGGCAACTGGACCATAACACTGAAATTCTGTGAAAACTGTGCCCCTACATAAATCAGGGGCATTTGGAGTAATCACTGAGCAACTAGAAAGCGGAGAAGAAGACTGCTGATACATGCGCCAGACGTATATCCCTGATGGACCTTTCTTAAAATAATTCTATAATTTTTCAACCCCATTTTAAAGGACTTCTTAGATGGGCATCTATACATCTGAAAACATCTATTGCTTTTGATGCTATGCCATATTTTGCATGAGCTTTAAAAATTATGCAATTTTCTCTCCCAGGTAATGTACTGTTTCTTTTAGATATTTCATGTAGAGATGAGGGCACAAGGATAAAACTTTTTAATTACTCAACCAAGTCTGCCATTGTTGTTCCTTCAAGTTTGAGAAAGCCTCCCCCTCGAGGCTTTTGAAATCTAGTTTCTATAGGTAGTTGCTAACTTCCTCTTTGGTACACGCTACATAACTTTTTCCTAAGAAATTACTATCCAGTTGCAGGTAGATAATATTAAATCTCAATCCTTGTGTACTAAAGTGAATATATTTCCTTTCCAGAACCTCTGTGCCACTAGGAATATGTTTTTGATAAATGTCATCTGCCTTTAACTCACCTTTCTTGTTTCAGCTGGCATATTAGCCATCATAGTAAAAGTGCTCTTTTGGAGCAGAGAAAACTGAGCCATGGGAAGACCATCTAATTAAATATGAATGTTTATAATTACTGAATATGGGGGTCCTCTCCCCTGCTCCCATTATATATACATGTAGTCTGCATATGCCGCTATCATATCAGATAATTAAAATTCATTCTTTCCTGGAGATAAATATCATATGCCAATAGGTCTGTATTGTAATAGTGTTGCACCTCCTGCTTCTGAATGTATTTAAACAAAACTGCTAAAAGAGTTCATACACTAGGTTCTCCCTGAAGCCACTTTGGGGCCATCTGCTTCTTAGTCACCATCCAAGCTCTTGTGAGTTGATAGAACCTCTCTGGAGCTGGGCCCATGCCAAGGTCTCTGAGGCAAGGTCCCTCTCTATTGGGTTGCTGGGACAGTGATTCTCTATCACGCTACTTTCCATAGCAACACAACCTTCCCCATTTTTGCTTATATCCTCACAGGCAGACATCAGGGAAAGGGTTTCCCTAGTAACTGGTCTATCCATCCCTTCTATCTCCTGGAGGCCAACCCTTTTCCCCATCTCCCTAACACTTTCTTGTCAGCCACTCCAAACCACATTCCCACATGTTTCAACTCAAGTCTTATGTTCCCTAGTGAAACTTTCAAAATAGGAAGGACATAATTTAAATTGTCAGTGGGTCAGGCTGAAGCGTTCACTTCTCTTTAGTTGGACGCTGGTATTTATTTGAGGTAGCTGTAGCTCTGTGACCGAAAATCAAGCTTTATTTTAAATATGTCCTTTGTTTAATGCTGCAGAATTACATCTTCAATAATGGAAAGAGGTTTGTGGAGAAGAAGAACCATATCTAATGGGTATTGAAATGCAATTTCACAGACATTCTTGGAACAGTTCCTGTAATAATATTACTTTGCATTAAACCAATTTATTTGCTTAATGTGAAGTTATCAAGAAAACTAAAATCAGAGAAATAAAAAACATCCAGGCCATTTTTATATGTAAAATATCAACAAAAATGAATACACACAAAAATAGGCTTGCATCTTTGGACAAAAATAGAATTTTATCAATATGATTGCCACAAAGATAATCAGAGACATTATTTGCAAGATTGTTTTGAAACTTAGGTCAGCATCACAACATTCCTGTAAAGACTTGTTTTATTATGTCAGTAATCGCAAGAGAGACTAAATCATAGGAGACTACTTCCAATTATAAATAGGTCACATATTCATATATATAACCTTTTTCTCACAATTGGGAACTTAAGCAAATAATTTGGTATATTTTTAACACAAGGAAAATATTCAGGCAGAAGCAAAGGGAAATAAATATTCTCTAGGATTCCAATCCTAAAATGGAAAAACAACCAAAAGCCTTTCTGTAGTTGAGTAAAATCTTTTAATTTTGCCCACTAGGTGACTAGAATTACTTATATTAATTTGAGTCAGGGAAAATACTAAGAAGATATCTAGACCTTGAGAATAATAGAAACTCCTTTTTTTTTCTTCTCTTATGACATCAGTTAACTACACCCAAAAAGTAAAGGGATGATACTCTTGACAAATGAGTAAGAGAGGTATAGCTATTTTCACTTCAACTAAATATGTTTCATGGAGTGAGTAGAAGGGAGGTCATAACCATGTCTCTTATTTGGATGAGTTAAATGAATATGTTGTGTTCTAACTTAGCCCATATTCCTAAGTGTCCTGGATACTGCATTTAAAAAAAATGAATGTTTTGCACTGCACAATACTCAGATGGAGAGCAATTTTACTTTCATTATACTAGATTCATAAACATTTATCTTCAGCCTTCGTTTGAATCAGATTTGGGAGAATCTCATTGGTCTTCTAGTCCATATTTTGCTTGCATAAATTTTCTTTAAACACTGCTAATGGGGTGTTATAGCATTTCATCTTGAAAACTGTTATTAAGTACTCCACAAACTAATGTATTTCATTAAAGAAAAATGTGAACAAATAAAAAGTCTGGCAAGATGTTGCGCTGAAATCCATAACCATGTCTATATTTCTTATGGCATTTACCACCTACTTCAGTTATTTTAATTTCCTCCAGTTCTCTTTAGTTCTGAAGTCTGACACTCTAAACGGTCTTTGGAAATTATCTCTTTAGCATAGAGAATAAAGGCTCTATTGTTTACATTAAATCAGCTATTGCATAGTCACAAGTACACCTTAAGCCTGTGTTTGTTCTTTTAGACTCATCACACCTTTAATGAGTATTGAACTTGTTTACTATAACCTCTAGCCCTTTTGTAAATCATTTTTTGTTATCTAGATTTTCCTTTCACCATAAGAAATTCATCATTGATTATGAATATGGTACTTTTCAATTGTGGTTTTGATGAAAAGGTCACATAGATTCTTATTTCCAATATGTTTTTTTTTTAAACCATCTGTCAAAGTTTTGTCTCTCTTCCAATTTGATAATCATCCTATTCTTTTCTTTTTCATAAAATATGGAACACTTCATGGATTTGCATGTCATCCTTGTGTAGGGGCCATGCTAATCTTATCTGTATTGTCCCAATTTTAGTATATGTGCTCCCAAAGTGAGCACAATAATCATTTTTTATATGTCTTCCTCCAAAAGAATGAACAAATATCAATTCATTTAATCTAGAAGTTTTGATCGACAGACCAAGAATCAACTGAATTATACTACAACTAGGGGCCCAGTGCACGAATTCGTGCACCTTGAAAGGAACTGTGGGCTGCGAGGCTGCAGTAGGCACAGGGGTGGGTCTCAGCTTATCCTCTGTGACCCCGCCCAACCCCTCCCCCTGTCCCCTGTCTGCAGGCAGCCCCACTCCTGCTGCCACCGCTCCCATGCACTGACAGCGCAGAGCGATTGGGGCCGGCACCATCAGTGGGTGTGAGTGGTGGCTGCTGCCCCGATTGCCCCTCAGGAGCAGGGGCAGGTGGAGAAGCCCTCAGGGGCAATCAGAGCCAGCAGCTGCCGCTCACACCTGCTGATGGAGCCAAATGATCGGGACTGGCACCGGGCACCAGCAGCAGGTGCGAGTGGTGGCTCTGGCACTGGCTGTGGGTGTGAGCGGGCCCAGCGCCGGCAGCAGGTGCGAGTGCTGGGCAGGACTGCAGCATGCAGGAGTAAAGTATTTGCAGTAACCACCAGAGGCTCATCCCAATGACAGCAACCAGCGACCAGAGCCCCGCCTTGGTCTGGTTCCCCCACTCACCTGCTCCACCATCCCGCCGCAGCCAACACCTGCCATGTTCCGCACATGCCCCCTGGTGGTCAGCACATGTCATAGCGACCAATTGTTCCGTTGTTCCGCTGTTTGGTCTATTTGCATAACCTTTTATATAGGATATAATCTGAGTTTACTTATTCACAGAGATATATAGTTTATTAAAAGGAGAAAAAATTAGAGATTATTTAAGCAAGCATCATCTTTTAAAATTATGGTAAGAGAACCTCATAGAAATGAAATGGCTTTCTTAATTAAATATTTATTGGAAACAAGCTATATTTTATTTATTTGTAGTACCCTCTTTTTCAGCAAAAAATTCCTATACTATTATACTATATTCAGAAGCTATGAAAATTAATTATGACTGGTTATTAAATTACATTAATTTATCTAGATTATAGACAATAGACATAAAAGGAATTCTGTTACTAGTATAGTATATTTGACAGAAGAAATAAGTGACACAAATACCTTATTTTCCCCTGGTAATTACCATAATTTTTCTTGATGGATATGTGCATGATATCCTGATATTCAGTATTAGCAGAGAGTGCAAGAATATCAGTTAGAATCTTGTCTCACTTCTTACTTGAAAATAAATAAATGAACTCTGGGGTCTTTCTCAATCTCAGAACATTCTGACCTCAGAAACAACTTTATCACAATAGTGGCTGCTGGCTTAGTTGTTAGAATAATTGTTTTGCTAACGTTGAGAGAAGAAGCAAAGAAAAGTTCGTGATTTATTGATCTGTTTTTCTGGCTGGCTTGAAATAAGTGAATCGGTATCAATTCTCTATGCATCTATTGATTATTATATAAAAGGACCTGTACAAGGGCTGTTGAATACTGTTGAATGTGGCTAAGAATGTCTCCTGATAAACCTTATGAGATTTTCATGGGGTCAATTTTATTTGAGCACTACATTCTTATTTTTGTTATTTTCAGAGAAAATAGAAAGCTAATTTAAGTCAGGTACAGCTCTTTTTACTTGTGAATCCAACGGGATCAATGATTCTAATGGGTTGATGGTAAAGTTCCAAATTAAAAACTGTAGTGGTTGATTCAAGTTTCATAACTCTAATGTAGTTCTCATAAATTCTTAAAAGTTAATTAAATTAATTTTTTAATTCATGTTTCACTGAAGAAAAATTGAAACTGCCATGTTGTTATCTTCATCTTGAATCTTTTTTTCACATTGTTCAAAATGTAAACCTTGCAGCATTATCTTTGTACAAATGGGGATATGTAGAGTGATCATAATCTAATTTTAATAAATGCTTACAACACAGTATTTTCAAGAACCATTTTCAGAAAACATGCCTAACTAGTATAATAGAAATAAATGTAACTCAGATTTTCATTTCCATTTTTAAATTAATAACATTTTATTTAACATATATTTCCAAAATTACAATTTTATCATATGACCAATGCAAAACATTAATGAGATGTGTTACTTTTTTTTTTTCCATTGTACATCTTCAAAGCTCAAGGTGTATTTTATAGTCATAGCACATCTAAATTCAGGCAGGGCTTGCTTTATGTGCTCTAAAGTTACATATGGCTAGCAGTTACCACATTAAATAGCATGATTATAAAAGCTGTCAAAAAATAAATGATTTGTTACCTCACATTGTGTCTTTATATTTTTTCAAATATATTAAGCAAGGTAGTTCCCTTCAAATAATTTAGAGAGAGGTAGTATGGTGGCTAAGAAATCAGATGTGGAACCAGACCACCTAAGTTCTAGAATATACTCTGTTTCTACTAGTTGTGTGACCTTGGGAAAGTTATTCTTTCTGATTATGTTCCTGTATTTTAAAAATTGGAATAATAATAACATTAAAATTTGTTGGCATTGTTATGAAGGTAATTAGTGGGCTGGCACTGAGTGAGAGCTGTGCTACTTGTTTTCATTGTTGAAGAACATGTAATAGTCCTGCTGGTGTGGGTCAGTTGAGCATCCACCCATGAACCAAGAGGTTACTGGTTCAATTCCCGGTCAGGGCACAGGCCTGGTTTGCGGGCTTGATCCCCAATAGGGGGCATGCAGGAGGCATCTGATTGATGTTTCTCATCTATGTTTCTATCTCTATATCCCTCTTTCTTCTTTTCTCTCTAAAAATCAATAAAAACATATTTTTAAAAACCATGTAATGTAATCTGAACACATTAAATGTAAATATGCTTGAACTTATTTTTAAAATATATTTCTATTTTTTGACAGCATTACAGATGTCCCCCATTTTCCGCTCCTTCCCCCTGCCCCAGGCCTTCATTACACTATTGTCTGTGTTCAGGGGCTATGCATAACCTATAAAATAAAAGCCTAATATGCTAAGTGTCCAGTTGTCTGGTCGTCCATTTAACCAATCAAAGTGTAATATGCTAATGATATGCTAAGGCCACTCAACCACTCGCTATGATGTGCACTGACCACCAGGGGGCAGACGCTCCAACTGGTAGGTTAGCTTGCTGCTGAGGTCCAGCCGATTAGTACTGAGGGAGATGGGCCAGACATGCCCTGGCTGGCCCATCTCCCTCAGTTCCTCCCTAGCTGGCCAACCTCCCATGTCCCTCCCCAGCCTTGATCATGCACCAGTGGGGTCCATTGGCCTGGCCTGCACCCTCTCTCAATCTGGGATCCCTTGGGGGATGTTGGAGAGGCACTCAACGCAGGAGCTGCCCCCTGGTGGTCAGTGCACTCCCACAGGAGGAGCGCTGCTCAGCCAAAAGCTGGGTTCATGGCTGGCGAGCTCAGCGGTAGTGGCAGGAGCCTCTCCTGCCTCCTGGCAGCACTAAGGTTGTCCAACTGCCGGCTTAAACCTGCTCCCCGCAGGCCTAAGCTGTCAGTTGGACATCCCCCAAGAGCTCCCAGACTGCAAGAGGGTGCAGGCCGTGCTGAGGGACTACCCCCACCCCCCGAGTGCATGAATTGTGTGCACCGGGGCCTCTAGTAAGTATATAAGTTCTTTGGTTTATCTCTTCTTGTCCCCTCCACCCCTGAGATAGTTCAGTGTGTTACATGCCTCCTTGCCTCAGGACTTATTTTGTTGGTAAATTTATTTTGTTCATTAGATTACACAAAAAAGTGATATCATGTGATATTTGTCTTTCTCTGATTGGCTTATCACTTAGCATAATAATCTCCAGATCCCTTCATGCTGTCTCAAAGGATAAGAGATCCTCCTTTTTTACAGATGCATAATATTCCATTGTGTAAATGTACCATAACTTTTTTAACCATTCATCTACTGATGGGCACTTGGGCTGTTTCCAAATCTTAGCGATTGTAAATAATGCTGGATGAACTTAGGGCTGCACATATTTTTTTCTGACTCGAGTTTAGGGTATTTTAGGATATATTCCCAGAAGTGGGATCACTGGGTCAAATGGCAGTTTCATTTTTAAGTTTTGGAGGAAACTCCATAGTGTTTTCTATAGTGGTTGCACCAGTCTACATTCTCATCAGCAATGAAATAGTGTTCCTTTTTCTCCACGTCCTCACCAGCAGTTGTTTTCTTATTTATTGATGATAGCCATTCTGACAGGTGTGAGGTGATATCTTATAGTGGTTTAATTTTAATTTCTCTGATGATTACTGACTTTCAACATTTTCTCATATATCTCTGGACCATCTGTATGTCCTCTTTGGAGAAGTGTCTATTCAGGTTCTTTGCCCATTCTTTAATTAAATTGTTTGTCTTCCTTTTGTTAGGTTTTATGAGTAGTTTATATATTTTGGAAGTTAACCCCTTATCAGATGTATCATTGGAAAATATGTTCTCCAATTCAGTGAGTTCCCTTTTCATTTTGATGGTTGTTTCTTTTGATGTGCTAAAACTTTTTTGTTTGATGTTGTCCCATCTATTTATTTTTTCCTTTATTTCTTCATTTCCATTTTAAATTCTTAAAAAATCATGATTCATTTACAAAGTTAAAACAGAAATATATGAAACATACTGGAGTGATAACAATATTACATTGATAGATATAATAGATATAAATCTGGCAACAACAAGTATAGACACATGGAGTTTGGTATTATTGTTTCAAATATAGTCATGTGCTGCTTAAAAACAGGAATACTTTCTGAGAAATACGTTGTTAGGTGATTTTGTTGTTGTGGGAATGCTATAGAGTGCACATACTTAAACCTAGATGTTATAGCCTACCAGAAAACTAGGCTATAGGTATATTACTATCATATATGCAGTCCATCACTGGCTGAAACTTCATTATGCTTCGCATAACTATATAAGAGTGTAATTGCTATCTGTGATATAATTTTCTTTTGGTAAAGTTTCAAACAACACAGTAAAATCTTCCCTAAAATTAAATCCCAGTTTTTTGGGCTTATTTTGGAAAATGTAATTTAAATTAAGACTGAAGAAATTCTTTTGTCTATACAGCATGGGGCAAAAGTAGGTTTACAGTTATATGTAAAACAGTTTATTCTTATATTATTATTTATTAATTATTATATTTTTAGTACAACTCTTAACCCATTTTTGCCCTACCCTGTATATAAATATAGTTTGGTTATAGATTCAAATACTATAAAGTATCCCTCCACACTCCATCTTGCATGAATGACTGGCAATATAAAAGGTTTTGTAGGGGCAAGAATTTTTTCTTCATTTATTTTTGTGTTAATTTATTCATTGTTGGACATCTAATATCCCAGATACCCTTCAATGTAATGTATGTGGTATCCCAAAAAACATTTTACAATTAAAAATCCTATATAATAAAAGGCTAATATGCAAGTTGTTCCCAAGGTTAGGAGTTCGACCAACCAGGAGTTAGACGTGCACTGACTACCAGGGGGCGGTGTGGAACATGACGGGCATTGGTGATGCAATGCTGGCAGTGTGTGGCAGGAGAGGCGCTGCTGGCTTCGATGGGCCCCAATGAGAGCAGGACTTTGGCAGGATGGTGGAGCAGGTGAGTGGGTGGCACCAGGCCAAGGTGGGTGTGAGTGGGGGCCCCAATTGCCCTGCCCGTCACCCCACATATGGGCCCTGATCGCCGGCCAGGCCTAGCGACCCTACCTGTGCACCAATTTTGTGCACTGGGCTTCTAGTATCACATAAATTTCTAAAATTTCCGCTTCGTATGGTTCTACACTTTATGAAAATATTGTTTATATTTTATGCTATAGATTATATATTATATAACATACTGGGAGCCCAGCGCGTGATTCAAAATCGCGCGGCATCACCCACCCTCCGGTTTGGCCCTGCCTCGCTTCCCGGGCCCCGCAGCAGTCGTGGCTGCTACCAGTCCACCCCTGCCTCCCTCTCCTGCCCTTGAAGCAGCTGCAGCTGCTGCTGATCAGGCCTTCCCCCAGCGCAGGTGTGTGGAGGCCCCTGCCACCCCGCCCCTGACGCTGCGCACGCAACCTCCTCCTGTCGGGTCAACCCATTACGGCGTCCCGATTAATTAGCATATTTCTCTATTATATATATAGATGAGTGAACAAACCAATATAGTCATTGCCATCATATCATTATGAATATAACTTAGAACTCAGAAATGGGAATAGAACTCACAGAGACAAAGCTTTCAGCTTAAGAAAGCCTGAACACCTGTAGAATGTAATGTTCTCCATGAAAACAGACAAGTTAAGCAAAAAATTAATTACCCAATAGCAATTTGACAGAAAGCAATTCTTTCAATGACTAATTAATTGAATGGTCGAAGTTCCAAGAATGAATGAGTTTAAAAGGATTTTTCTAATTTATCATTTTTTCAGTTATTAATTCATAAAAATATTTCTATAGCAATTTATACTTTTTGGCATCACCCAGTTGTCATTTTATTGGAAAAGAAATTTCATGTAAATTTTGTATTGTGGATGTGGCTCACATAGCAAGGTCAAATATTTTATAACTAGTAGAATGTGTTTCATTTTCATAATGTTTTCATTCTCACCTACATTCATTTTTTAAAGAATAAAATTGCCTTTATGCTTTAATTGAAAAACCTTATGACCCAATTTTTTGCAAAGCACTATACTATAGGTTAGATATACTATACATCAAAGAATGGTTTCTGCCACCTTCGAGAAGGAGACTGAAACTTAAATCACACCAGGGGTTATACTAGTAATAATAGTTACATCTCCATTGAGTTCTTTTTTGTTTGTTTATAAGTTTTGTTTTTTTTTTTTTTTTGCTTAATTCCTTCACCATTTTCATCCAGCCCCATAACCTCACTTCCCTCTGACAGCTGTCAGTCTGTTCTCTATTTATGAGTCTGTTTCTATTTTGTTTCTTAGTTTATTTTGTCCATTAGATTCCATATTTGAGTGAAAGCATATGGTGCTTGCTCTAACTGGGTTATTTCAGTTAGTGTAATGCTCTCCACATTCATTTTTTTATTATGTTCATTTACAAATGTCTAAGCATACGCTTAATTATCTTCTGTCTAAACTATTCTAGATTGAATTCCTTAATTTAACTGCCAAGTGACTATATGACTAGTAACATTTCAACTAAATTTATCTTCTATTGTGATTTCTTCCTTTCACTGTCCTTGGTAATTATTTATAAGCACTTGTTTGTTTCATCACCCTTCAGAATGATAACCGAGGAAAATGGCCATGTCTAATTAATTTAATCTTTATATTTTCTAAAATCTGTAGCTTTTTGGATAGCACTTTTTAAGCACTCAATGGATAGGTCTTGCTTCACTCACTAAGAGCTGAAACTTGAGCCAGACTATGGCTATGTCAACCCATTAGAAAAATAACCAGCTGGGTCTGGCAAATCATGCAGGGAAGGAAGTAACACATTAAACTTCAAGTTCAATGATTGCCATCAGATATATAAGATAAACAGCCAATTGCTCTTTTACTTTAATTTTCCCATTAGTTGTGTGATTGTCATGTCACTGGATTACTCAATGGATCAATTTAATGAATTACTGGTCAATTCAAAAAAGAAACTGATTCAAAATCTTCTTTAAAAATAATTTCCCAGAGCCCAGCTGGTGTGGCTCAGTGGTTGAGCATTGACCTATGAATAAGGTTTGATTCCCCGTAAGGACATATGTCTGGGTTGTGGGCTAGATCCCCAGTGTGGAGCGTGCAGGAGGCAGCCAATCAATGGTTCTCTCTCATCACTGATGTTTCTATCTCTCTCTCCCTCTCCTTTCCTCTCTGAAATCAATAAACATATTTTAAAAAATAAAAAAAAATAATTTCCCAGGGAATTCAGTGTTTGCTGGAACTGATCATATCATCAGATAAATTTAGCCTGACCTACACATAGCCTGTGTCTCTGATGTCAGACCACTGACTGAGATACAGAAAATGAATTTTTTTCTTTGTCTTTTTTATTGATATAAAATAGACATATAACATTGTGGAACTTTAAGGGAATTAGAGGAACCAGAAGCCCTAATAGAAATGCCACTGACTCCTTTCTTTTTTTGCTAATTCTTCCTTTCCCCCCATATTCTCTCCTTTTTTCCCTTTCTATTGTTGCTACATAAGATTGAGAGACAAGACTCTTTAGTACTATATTCATAGAATGTGGTGAAAATAGATGTGCTAAAATAAGATGTACCCACCACTGTTTCTGCATTAGATATACAACATGGAAGAATCATGAAAAGCATGTATCACAGGAAGAGACTGTATGTAACGGAGACCATTTGCCTGTCCATAAAGTACCTCAGGTGCACTTAAGAAGAAAATTGTATTGTATTTACTAAGAATAGTAAAAATTCCTTTTTATCTTCATAAGTTTCTATCATCTGAGAAAGTAAACAACTTTTTATTGTGCTATTAATATTACAATTATTCTCCTCCTCAAAAAACATTAAAGAAGAAAAATCTAGTATTGTACTAAGGTTAGAAGTAGCCCAAGGAGGGCAATGAAAGAAAATTGGTTGTTTTCTTTTTTCTTACCTGCTTGCTTTTTTTGTCTGTTAAAATGCCCAAAAGAAGCAATTTTACTCTCTCCAATGTGGAAACAATGAATAAGCCCATCTTATTTCTGTCTCTAGCCTGAGATTCCTGGAATTTTGTACATTCTAAATATAAGTAAAAATACTGACGTGCCTATTGAGAAATTTTGCCTTCAGATTTTATTTCTACATAGTACGCCTAGAACACATGTGTTTGAGTAACTGAAGGATACGTCATCTAAAAAACATTTTTATAACCTCATTTTTTTTTTCACGAAGAAGCAAAACAGCAATCTTGGAGAAATAGCAATATAATTTTAATTCACATTGCTCTAATGGCTGAAGACCAGAGGCAAAATAAACCAAACAGGAAGAGAAAATAGTACATATGGGTAATATGACTTGGTTAATGATACTAAGGAACCATAACTTTTGACTTTAATAACTTTAATATGATTCAATTTTCAATTTTAACATTATAATGACTCACATTCCTAATTATCACGTTTTTCTGCATATCACATTTCTTATTCTTGGGATTGTTGCTTGCACTATTTCCTGGTTAGCACATTTATTTTATTTTTGTCTCTTAATAGCATTCAAACAACATTTCAGTATAATAATTCCCCAGTTGTATTTGGCATCCTTTGCTTAAAAAATTATGTTTCTGGAAAAAATGCTAAAACTCCCATACATTTTCTATCTTACAAACATTTAGAGAATTGTATTTCCTCACTTTTATTCATATGCAATTATAATTTATTTAAAATGACCAACATAATCAAAATAATTAAACATATTAAGTAATTATTTCCACTCTTAGTTTCAGTTTTCCTAAGATTTGTACATTCTATGTAAACAAAGGCGAACTTTGATTATCTGTGCCATATTAAATAATCATACGGGTTATTTGAAACCAGAAAAAATAATCTAATATCTTTTTAAATTGATCTCTGAAGTATATTACATAATGCCTCTGCATCAGATTTTTCTTCTTAAAAAATTCTTAAGGCGGAAGTGGTAAAATATGCTTTTATTTAACTAGCAGAAACACCCATTACATCCAAATCTCAGACAGAACTCAATATATGAGAAAAATCAAAGTTTCTCTGGGTGAATCAGAGCACATTATTCTGTATATAATTTTCTACTTTTCTCTGCAACAGCTTGTGAAGGTACAAAGTTAACTGAATATTACACAAAACAATGTTAGAAAATCAGAATCTGTTCTCAAACTAAAACATAAACAAAAAGTATCCAGGATTTTCTGTTTATAAACCAAGGAAAGAAGCACGGTTTTCCACTCTTGCTCCCCAACTCACCAAATCCATCCTATGTATCTACGCTACTTTGTATTTATTTCTTACCACTCTCATCACATTTTAGAGTTTTATTCTTTATATGTTTATTTCTAGTTAGTTTGGCTTCTTCATAAATTTAGAGCTAGTAACCATCATGGATCCCATATCCACCCTTGCTAATACTGTGTTGGACACACAGTAAGTACTCAGAAAGTGTTTGTTAAATGAATGAAATGATGAATAAATTAATAACTGACTACATAAATGTGTAAATTAAAGAAGAAATTAAATATATATAAATCAGTAAAATAATTGGTATAAGAGAATATTCAGCAACACTAATTTGCAATTAATAATCCAATCATGTACAATCAAACATACTAACATTTTTGCTTGTACATCTGTAGCCTCATTAAAAAAGTTTCCTTCCACATGTGTAAACAAATCCATCTAAAATTTGGATTTATCAGTTTTATATGTTTGCAAGAACTTGTTTGTTATAGATTATTCTTCCCTTCTCTATTTTCAACATTTTCCCTCCCTTGATTATTTACCTCCAGAATAAAAATATATTAAAGTTTGTCCAAAGCACACACACACACACACACACACACACACATACACACACACATGAAAACATGTTCTGTTAACTCCATGACCAGTTTATTTCTCATTATTCATAGTCAAGCATGAAATAGTATTGTCTACTCTCTCCATTACCACTAACCCACCTTTCATTTATTCTTCATCCCATTGTCTATATCTTATCCATTATCAATACAATGTGTTACTATTGCCTAAATGAAAATAATATGAATAATAACAAAACTTTTTGTGATAATTACAATAATAATACCATGTCACTGAACACTTCCCATATAAAAAACATTGTTTTAAGTATGTGTTTAAGTTACATTTTAATTTGTAGTTATGCTATGTCTGTGTAATAGGAACTATTACTAGCTCCCTTTTGTGAATGAACTGAAACACATATAGCTTAGACACACAATATTAATGGGGGAATCAATATTTAAATTTAATCTGTAGGTGGCAAAGCTCACAATTTTATCCACCAGAATATAAAGACTGTCACCAAAGGCTAAAAAAGATCTTATGTGACTTCTTTCCAGATCTAACATGTTGATTGAATGTTTTCTCCTCTAGAAATCAGAAAGAACTTCACACTTGTATAAAGGCTAATACTTTTTTTATTAAATGAAATCATAGAGTTGTTTATTTGTTGTATGGAAATACATAGTATCCAAAGGGTGTGTTTGCAAACTGGAGTCAAAAAGGTTAACTGTGCCCATTATTAAAAATGCTTCTCATCTCGTGATTAATTCACCCTTCTTCTTTCTTTGTGGTACTAGAACTAGATACCATAAACATTCCCCTTTTCCCGCTTTCTTTAAAAGAGTGACCTTGAAATACACTGTAAAACCATAAATGTCGGAAGGCACTTTCTTCCTGTACCAGGTGTGCTATTTTTCAACATGACATTCCCAAACAGTAGCATCTGGGAAACCTGGCAGCACTCCCCTCAGGGGTCCACAGGGACCAGTTGTGACCAACATCTAGTGTGGTTTTCTGTCACCATGCAGGTCACTCCTGGAGAACAACTGAGGCCATGTCCTCCAGATAGATTTTCCACTACCAAGTGGACTTATGACCTCCAGCCACTGATAATTTGCACGTTCTTATGGTAGCTCTGTCCTTACCAAACGTATCAGAATCTTTGCATTAGCAGGGGACCCCATCTAAGTTCCTAGTTCCTTCGTGGTTCATTGGGTCTCTCAGCCCTAGAGGTCAGAGCTGCTTTTTGTGTTTGCTACTTCAGAACCACTTAATATTCTTTCCCGCCACTTTTAGTAGTAAACAAATATTTATAGAAAATTCTTCCTGCTTCAGTCACTAATAGGCTTTCTATTTCCTAACTGCTTCCTGACTGTTTCAAATACTAAAGCATTTCCTCAGGAAGAAATAAATTGTCCCATAAGGATGTACAGGAACTCAGAAAGGCATGGGAAGCAATGGGAAAGATGAATAAAGGCATATATATCTGCAATGCCTTGTAAAGTTTCCAATATGATGCAATAAAATACCTGGTAAATAATACCACAAAAGGTAGAAGGAGGACTAATGCAGCTAAGTGATTCTTTACTACTTGCATTTTCACAGGCAAATATTGCTATTCATACTAGATTTTTAAAAAATCCTTACCCGAGGAGATTTTTCCATGATTTTTAGGAGAGTGGAAAAGAGTGAGAAAGACAGAGAAATATCGATGTGAAAAAAACACAGTGATTGGTTGCCTCCTGCAAGAGCCCACACCAGGGCCAAGGCCAGGGAGGAGCCTGCATTGTATCAAAGAATAATAGTATAATTCTATATAAATAAAACACAATTGGAGAAGAAACACTGATAATAAAAACATCAACAATACTTGGTAATTACAGAATAAGCTGATCAAGTAGATAAAAAGAAGCAAATAAATTATTGAGAGGAGGTTAGACGTAAACTCAGGTACAATAATCATATATTAAAGTTAAGTGGATTTTGAAACTCCAATTAAAAGACATATATCATGAAGCTGGAATAAAGTAAAATCAACCTCTAACTCAATATTGATTTCTTCAAAAATCAGAATCCAAATTATACATAAAGTAAATAAATAAAGAATAAATAAATAAGTAAATAGACAAGTAATGATATGTGAAATAAAGCTGAAAATATCAGATAATAAATAGGACATTTCAAAATGATGAAAGATTCAATTCTTCAGATTTAAAATTTTATGGACCTATTTACAGTCCCCAGTAGATTGATAGAACTGTAAAATAAGTAGGCAACCCCTCTCTCATAGCAGGATAATTTAATACATCACTCATAGTTTCTGACAGAAAAGAAAGAAAGAATCTGTAATAATGTTTGCTGTATTTCATAGATAACCCTTACCAGTTCAAAGAAGTTCTTCTATCTTTAGTTGTTGTTTTTTTTAAAAAAATTGTTTCTTTTTATCATTATATTGAAATGTGCCAAATAAATTTTCTGCATGTTTTAAGATGAATGTATTATTTTCTCCATTTTTTATGTAGTAAAATTAATTATTGGTTTTTCATTAATGTTAAACCAACATAGAATTCCTTATATGAACACAACTTCATAATTATATTGTACTATTTTATTATGTATTGATGAATAACTTTGTTAATTTGTTTATGATATTGTATCTGTTTGGCCAATATTTTTAATAATAATAATAATAATCCTAGGGGATCCAAGATGGCTGCTGACAGGAGGGCAGGCTGCAAGATAGTGTGTGAGTGAGCGAGTAAGAGTGCATGGACATGCAGGAAGTGTATGTATTTGTGAGTGAGGGACAGCTATATTCCACAGGACTGCTGGGGACTGGTGGACAGGCTTTCCTGGTCAGGCAGCCTCTACTACTGCTGAAATCTCTCCTGGAGCAGCCAGCTCTGCCGCAGAGATGGCACCATCTTGAAGGGGAGAGTGGCCCTACCTTCAAATGAGGAGACCTCGGATACCTCCGGGGACCCTACAACCACAACGCCCAGGGACCAGCTGCCTCAGCTGCAAACCCACGAACATCAAGACTCCAGCTTTCCTGGCCATGGGCGCCTAAAAAGTTTGTTCAGGCGGTGACAAAGTGGCACCGAATATGTGGACGGGTCCTGCGCCTTCTCACAGAGCAGATAGAAGGAACAGCTGAATCAAACATCTACCCGGAATTGGTGAATTAAACACAGCTGGTGAGGCAATCCACGGATGGAAAGGTCAGAGATCGCCTAGGGAGAGGTGAGATCTGGGATCCAGGCTGGAGGGAGAAACACACCCATTGGGGACTAGAGTCTCAGAGGGAGACTGCACCCCACCAAAACCGAAGCTCTTGGGGTCAGTGTAGCCCTCGAACATGGAAGGGGGTCCACAGGGCTGCTGGCAGAGGGAAACTCTAGATAAAGCCCACAGACATGGGAATCTGTGCCCAGAAAGGCAGCCTGAAGCTCTATACCAGCCGCGCAATGCTGGGGAAAAAGACATGTGTCAGCATGGTTCCTTTGTCTTTTCTTTTTTCTTTTTCTTTTTTTTTTACCTCCTTGCTTTTGCTTGCTAAGTCCAGTACATAGAATCTTCCAACTAAAAATACTCTCTGATACTGCAGGGGAGAGTTGTTTTTGTGGAAACTGGGAATCAGAATAAGGAGAGACAAGCAGGAAACCAGCTCTGGGTCACTCTGTCCCTCCATCCAGTATTAAGTGAAGCAGGGAAAGAAGAATCTAAACACTAGGTAGTGGAGCCATTTAGTTCCGGAAATTAATTCAGAAACACTGCCACCCAGGCGTTGTGTCAGAAATTGGCTCTTGTGTAAATACAACTGAAGGCAGACAGAGAAACAATGTGAGCAGAGAGATCCTGCCTGCTTGAAAACAGGTTGTGGCTTATGACACAGAGGAGCGGTGGACCACAGGGAACTTCAACACTGTGCAGACTGCCCTCCCCTGCTGGCCAGATGACCCACAACTGCGCTCCCCTGCCAGCCATCTTGTAGCGGCCATTTTTTGACCACATGGGGGAGGCCATCTTCTACCACATGGAGGTGGCCATCTTCTGTGAGGGCATGACAGTAAATTTGCATATTACCTCTTTATTATATAGGATATAATAGTGGGCCCTGATTGCCAACAAAATGGACAACCTAGATGAAATGAACGTAATTCTTAGAAAAATACAAGCTCCCAAAACTCAATCAGGAAGAATAAAAAAACCTGAATAGGCTGATCACTACTGAAGAAAATGAAGCAGTGATCAAAAGTCTTCCAGCAAACAAAAGCTCTGGTCCATATGGCTTTACAGAGAGGTTCTACCAAGCATTCAAAGAAGGACTAAAACCTATCCTCCTCAGACTATTCCAAAAAATTCAAGAGGAAGGCACACTTCCAAGCTCTTTCTATGAAGCCAGCATTACACAAATTCCAAAACCATATATGTAAAGACACCACAAAAAAAGAGAACTACAGGCCAATATCCTTGATGAACATAGATGATAAAATCCTCAACAAAATTCTAGCAAATTGGATTCGGCATTACATTAGAAAGATCATACCAAGTGGGATTTATTCCGGGAATGCAAGGATGGTACAATATCTGCAAATGAATAAATGTGATACATCACATAAACAAATTGAGAGACAAAAATCACATAGTCATATCAATCGATGCAGAAAAATCATTTGACAAAATTTAACACCCTTTCTGCATTATGCTTGTTCCATAAAAATGCATTAAAATATATTCCTTCACTTCTATTCCCAGGAAGAATTTGTCTGAAATTATAATTGATTCCTTCAATGTTTGAAAACAATCCCTTCAAAAATATTCTGAGAATGATGGTATATTGCAAGATAATTTTTAAATAACCAATTTAATTATTTAAGCAATTATTAAATTATCTAGTTTTGTATTTTTATTTGAATAAATTTTGGTTAATTGTATTTTCCTGAAAATTTAATTAGTTCTTATTAAAATTGATTGGTACAATGTATTTCAACATACTATTATTATGTTTACTCTGCAACTTTTAAAATACAGCATGGCCAAAAGTAGGTTTACATTAGGGAGTACATGAAATGGTTTATTCTTGTATTATTATTTATTAATTATTGTATTTCTTCCAAACCAACTGTAAACCTACTTTTGCCTCACCCAACCTTTCTACTCCTAGAAATATTGTTGTCTTGTCCGTTTGTTAATAAATTAAATTTAATAAAATACTCTAGTTTTGATTATATTTTTATTAAAGAATAAAATAATATTTGTTTTTCTTTCATTCTATTCTGTTACCATTTGCCCTTATCTTTAGTGCCCTACTTTTTGGAATTATTCTAAATATTTAATGTTATTGCTTAGCTCACTAATTGTGAGCTTTTCTTCTTTTTATATATTTTTTTATCTAGTATATTTACTTTGCTTACTTCTTAATATATTCCGATTTTTATTATGAGTTTATTTTTATTATAGAATAATACTCCAATAGTGCTCAGATCTTACATGTACAACTTGATGGGCATTTACAAATTTAAGTGTCCATTTAACTACCAGATTTGTCATGAATTTCTACTATATAAATTCTAAGAAAGTTATATACTCTAAGATATGTAAAACAGTTTTCCTTTTTTCTTTCCTCATCCTAAAGCTAAAACTGATTTTTTGACCAAACTTTCTTAAAAACAAAAAAGCAAGTGCTAAGTTTAATGTACCTTTCTTGACATTAAATTTTCTTTCCTCTTCATATATTTATAACTCATAAAACAAATATTTAAATAATTATTCTAACTTGATATTATTTGATGTTATTACAACATGAAATGAGTTATTATGGTTGAATGATAAGTCAACTAAAACCATAAACTAAAACCATATGGTTAAAATTATAGCCTAAGATATAATTTAATACAAGAGTTTGAAATAAAAACATCTTCTAAGTGATATGAGAGGTTCAATATATCAGTCAGAAAACTATTATGCACATGTCTTGGTTACATGATTTTTTCATAATTCTACATACCATAACTTGTTTTTTAAATCAAATATAAATCATGAAATTTACCTAATAAATGTAAAATGAGTGCTTGATTTCTTTGGTTCCACCATTATTCAAATTTACAATAAACATATGACTCATTTTCAACTAAGGTGTGACATTGCTGTCCTTGAACTCAATGACAGTTAAACAGGCAGAAGTTTATGTGAACATGTAAAAAGTTAAAAGCTGCAGCAACATGTTCAGTGCTTTCTTCTCACTGGAAGGATATTCTTTCACAGAAATATAGAACTTGTCTAGAGGCAGATTTATAACTCTGATCTTCAGTGTATGATCAGACTATAGGTCACAGAACACTTCCTCTTTTTGTAAAATGAAGTTCTCACACTAAGCAGAAGTGACAGATAAAGAGTCTGTCATTCTGTTATATATTTGAGGTGAACAGGAGGGAAAATATTTATATATATAAAAACCCATCGACCATTACAGCGGAACGACCAGAACGACCAGAATGACTGGTGGCTATGACAGGCATTGCAGTAGCCAACCAGACTGATCTGGGTTGGATCACCCCCAACATCCTGATCAGGGTGGGGCCAGCCGGCCAACCACCTTGGCTGGCAGAAATTTGGGGTCCAGGGACATTGGAGGTACTTGGTCTCAGGCAGCTGTGAGGGAAAAGCTCTCCTTTGGCAGAAGTGGGCCCGGGATCAGGGCACCGGAGTCGGATATGGGGTGGGGAGGCTTTCCTGGTGGCCATAGCAGTCCCCCAAGCATCTGGCCCTGGTCAGAGCAGCGGCTGGAATAGGGGCTGCGTGGTGCAAGGGGAGGTAGCACACAGGAGCCAGGAGGTGTGAGGCCCGACCTGGGCTCTTACCCCACCTGCTGGGCCCAGCAGCACCAGCAGGTGGGCCATGGTGTGCAGCAAGTCTCTGGGTCACCAACTAGAGGGGAAGTGTGCCAGGAGGGCAAGGCCTTGTGCCAGCCAGAGCCCAGAGTGCCGTGGGCAAGGCCGTAGCTGGAAACCCTGGTGGAGTGGGTGGGGCTGCAGCCCCACGTCTTTTTGGCCTTGGCCTTGGAATTCTGCAGGCAACCAGTATACTGGCTACCAGCTCTTCAGAGGTCAGCCCGCTTCAAAAGAGAGGATGTCACAGAAAGTGACAAGGGCATAGCAGGGATGGGAAATGTGGCCATTTTAGGGAAACACAGCTGCCACAGTCTTCAGTAACTATGAACAGATAATCTTTGTTCTCAGTTCTACAGAAGAGGAAGCTGAGACTCAAAGAAGGGAGCCGTATGCAACACCTCACCCACTTCTCAGACCTGACCCTGTGCAGCATTGTTTTCGTTGAAAGTAGAGGATCCAAAATGTTTTAAGATCTTTGCTATTTTAGGCAGGAAAGAATTTAGTAGAGGGAATTGGTGCTTGGGAAATCATCGGAAAGCTGGAGGAGTGGGTATTAGGCTGGGCCCCCAGGAAAGACTCCCTGGCCAGCGGGAGGAGCTTCCCCTTCAGTCACAACTGAATTCTGAGACACTCTGGCATAGCTGTGACCCAGGGATCAGGAAACTGCTGCCCCCTCAAGTGCCCTCCAGCTCCCACAAAACAGGTCACTGGGCACTGCCTCTGCCACAACTGTCTGTGCACAGCCTCGATTCCGCTGCAGAAAACCTCCACATCTCTGCAAACATGATCACCAGCAGCAAACAGCCCAAACTGCAGGAAGATGCCTCTGCCCCACTTCTGCCTTCAAAATATTGGGCAAGCGAATCCAATTAGCAGAAACGAATTCATATCCAGAAACCTAGCTGCAAAGGAGTTTGGGCAATTTCAGACTTTCATCTAGGAGTGAGATCTTGCCAATGTACCTCATGTGCCTGGTATTAATAAAAATGGGGCCCGGCTGGTGGGGCTCAGTAGTTGAGCATCGATCTATGAACCAGGAGGTCACGATATGATTCCCAGTCAGATTTCAGGTTCGATCCTCAGTAGGGGGGTGCAGGAAGCAGCTGATCAATGATTCTTTCTCATCATTGATGTTTCTATCTATCTCTCCCTCTCCCTTCCTCTGAAACCAATAAATACTTTTTAAAAAAATGGGGTCATGCTGTATATATGTGTTATAACGAGTTTTTCACTTCATAGATCACTAATGTCTTTCCTGTTAAAACCATACTTATAGAACATTAATTACTTATTCATTTTAATTGATCTCAGAGAGAAGAAGGGAGAGAGAGAAACATTGTTCCATTGTTTCCTACACTCACTGGACTGGTTATTGAATCTGCAATCTGGGCATGTGCCCTGATTGGCAATCGATCCACCACTTTCTGGTGTATGAGACAATGCTATGCTGGTACCCTGACCCCAAATTCCAGCCTCCAGAACTGTGAGAAAAACACATTTCTTTTGTTTAAGCCACACAAATTTATGATGTTTTGTTACGGCTGTCTGAGCTGACTAATTCTATATAATAAAAGCCCAGTAACCAAATGGCAGAATGACCAGAACAACCTTGGCCCCTCACTCCAGCCGGCCCCGCCCCTAGTCAGCCCCCATCACAAATTCATGCACCGGTCCTCTAGTTGTTAAATATTATTGTGTAGTTCTCCAGATGTTTTTCAATAAGCTTTGGATCCTGCTCATATTCTTTATCCCTCCAAACCCAAGCAGCAGTGGAAATATTTCAAGATTTCTTTTGTATCATGATATTTTAAAATACAAATGATTTTTTCTAAAGACATATAATTTTTCTAATTTCAATACAAAACTCTTGTCATTTGAAGTAAAAAATAAAAATTCTCTACGACTTTTTTAACTGGATCATGTGATTAAAAGTGTTTGCCAATTAGGCTGGTTTCTGCAGCCGTTTTTCATCTTCAAAGCACTTAGCAATATCTGGCCTACAATTTTCTTGAAAGTACCCCTATAATTTCCCTTTCAGCTCAAACATCCTATTGGGAACTTTTTCTCCATCAAACCACTAGATTCCTTTGTGTAGCAAAAAGTGAGTATGCATACTGTTTGTCCAGGTTTTTATACCGTTTTTAAAAGGTTCTTGTGTGAGTTGGTGTTGATTTAAAAAAAATAAAATTGTGACATATTCTAGATTACCTATCATTTCATTAACATTGGTTAGTTTTGTTTTGTTTTGGTTTTATATAAGAACCTCTCTGTGAATGAAGACTTGTTTAAGACAACACTGGAACTACGGTTTTGTAGGAGAGGTGAAATTCAAGGAGCCAATCATTGATGCAGCACCTTACTGCAGATGCTAATGCAATTCCTCCAAGACAGATGTCTGTTCAAGATGTGAAGATGAAACACTAAATATGTAGTTCTTTGCCAGTTTCAGACCACTCTTTGTATAGGAAAAGTGACTGAATTACATCATTTACATACATCATAGCTATGACAGAATGGCATTTATTGGTGACATTCATTGATTCATTAACCTAAATTGTGAACATCTTGATTTTCAGTTTATTACACAAAAACTCTTCAAAAAAACAAAAAAACAAAAACTGTGACATATCACCAATACATCGCTGATCATACACCTTGAGAGTGGAACCTTTTCAAATTCTCATTCAGCATCTTGTCTTAACAATTTACTCACTATATTTTACATGCTGGCATTATTAGTTTTTTAACATCTATGTGATTTATTCTTTTCTGGACAATACTCCTTTCTACTAAATAACCTGATCCCTTTATACAGAATGAACTTTCTAATAAAACATTTATTTTTAGATTCTACATGCCATATAAAATAATAAGTACCATTATTTGTAAAAAAAAACCCAAAACAAAACATGATATATAAATCTCTTTAGTTTTTCTGAGTTGCCACTGAAGACACAAAGAAATATGCCAAATTTTACTTGGGTTAGTCAGCCCGTTAAAACCCACTGATTCAAAGCTTCCATTATAAAGGCAGGTTTTATACATCCATTCAACACTGGTGCATGATTCAGATGTTTGTAATTCACTAATCTTATCAGAACTCTCCCTTGGTCCCACCTCCAATCCTCCTTCCATTTTACAACTCATCTTCATAGATCACCACATTGGATCATCAGACAAGTTTGTGAAACATAAGAGCTGAGAAAATGCCAAATAAAGGGGTATAATAGAAAATAAATGAGAACATTGGAAGAAGAAAAAAGAAAGCATGATATAATTTTCTTCTCACCTATAATCCAAGTTTTGTAATGTCCTTCACAACAGGATTTGCATTTGTTTGACCAACTGTTGTGATTCTTACTAACCTACGGCCACTTGAATGTAAATTCTCCTCTTAATATTTTTTGGCACATAGGTGGTATTCCAGTTAATTCTATGATACGTGGCATATTAATGTATCTAAAGATGATGACACATTTATAACACAATTTCTTGTGATAGCTAGCTGATGTACAGAACCTCCTTTTCCACCAATCTGTTTCCTTAACATTTTTAGCATTAAAACTTCCAGGATATTTTAATTGAGTAGATTGCACCTGTTACAGGTGCCTCAAAGATCAGAATTATAACACATTCCTTTTTATCACATAATAGAGATGAATTTGGATGCTCTTATAGTCAAATTTTTCCTGAACATGATCTTTGTCCTAAATTATATAATCACTGAGGGAAAAATAAAACAAGATTTGTACAAGCCATTAAGGATTGTCCTGTAAGGGTTTGAAAGTCAAACATATCAATCTTAAGATGAATTGGGAAGTATAATATTAGGTCAGTTGGAAAACAAAATACTATTAAGACAGCATTAGAGTTGTTATTTTTGCAAGTTGGTAAAGAACTGTGAAAATGAAATTATATACAGTTGATTCTCATTATTCATTGCAGAAATGTCTATAAGGTCATAAACAATAAATTAGTGAATATTGAACCATTGCTTAAGTGAAAATACAGGGTTAGATTGCTGCAAGTATCTGGTTACAACATTTCCAACAACTGATAAATACATAATCTTGTTTTATGAGTGTTTCTGTTTAAAAACACTGTGTTTGATACACACTATTGACCCATTAACATTGAACTCACAGTCAACAACACTAAAATTAATGTCTAAATGAAGCTCATCTATCAAATATTTTCTCCATAAGACACATTCTTTCTTGCCTTTTTTGTGCTTAGAAAAATAAAATAGCATTCTAGCACTTCACTGAGAGGCCATTTAAAGAGCAAAACACCAAGAAAAGCAAAAATCATATTACCAAACACACTGGAAAAGGACACTTGTTTAAAATATTGAAACAGGAAGACATAACATCACTGTGTTTGACCTCAGCTGAGAACAAGCATGTTGGGCAACTCAAATTTTTGCCACTCTGCTCATATCTGCTATTGACAACAGAACTGATTTTGGGGTCATAAATAAATTTTTGGAAGTAGGCAAATTCACAAATAGGGAATTTGCAAGTAATAAGGAAAGACTACACCTGGAAAGGAGACCAATAAATGGTTGTGATTCTGAACCTCCAAGAGCAACCCTGATTTAACTAATTACTACTGCCAAAGATTGCCACACAAATTACTCACTCGACAGCAACAATCCAGGAAAACAAATCACTCTATTTATCACTCTAATTGTATAATCTCAAACCCCTATGTAGTGCTTAGTCTTGGTGACTTAGACTGTCCAGTATTTCCAAACTTTAGTGTGTAACAAACTCACCTAGCAAGTTTGTGAAAACACTCTGTGACATCCCACTACCAGGCTGTGGTAGGGCCTGCGGATTTGCAGTTGCTGGGCATGGTGTTGTTCTAGACTCTAGAACCACAGGGAGAACCGATGGCCTAGATTATGTATCAGGAAGATTTCTAATCTGGTTAAATCTGCAGGACTGGGGATCAAAAGAGACTGCCTGGACGTCTTTTGTCTCTTTCTCCTAGCTTCACCTCTCTCATAAGACTGTGTTGCTTTCATGTCAAATACCGAAAAGTTAAATAAAAAAAGGATAGAGCTGCCAAAGAAAGAGCAATTTTATTTGTTTTGTAGTAGAGTTCACCATCCCTAGGTTTCCCTGGTGCATGATATTTGTGCCACTTGGAAGGTAGCTTTATTTTATTCCACCAGATTTATGAGGGTGCTGAAAAATATTCCAGAAAGGAAAAGGAAAATAAAATTGCAAAGTAACTAAATAATGAGAATTCAAAGTTGACGAAAACACAAAATTAATGTGCTCGTAAACTTAAGAGATTTTATTCTCTCTTGAACATATTGGAATTTCTAATCCTAAATATACTGATATCATGGACTTTAAAAAACTGCCCTCATCTTTCGGAAGGTTAAAACACAGGGAGCAGGTCTCAAAAAAAGTAAACAAGAGAGCGAATAATTAAGTACATTCATGCACTATATTGTCTGATTTTAGCTTAGAAAACTCAACAAAGCATTTTCAAATTTATTTTATTGTTGACAGTATTAAAGATGTTTCCTATTTCCCGCTTTAAATATTGTTCCAAAAAAAGCCATAAGTGAAGATAATGTCAATACTGAAATTCTAAGAGAACAATAAATCAGCACATGTAACACCTCCTCTTGTGGTATGACTCATTGCCAGCTATATAATTTAGTAAAAATAATGATTTTATAGTAATCTTATATTTATAGAGCAAAGCCAAATTTTACAGTTATTAAAAATACCATTTGTTAATATAACTATAAATCTAATACAAAGAGAATTGTCCTATAGGTATTTTGCCATTTAAGGTATGTAACCTTTACTACCTGCAAACTATTTTAAAATTAAACTTAAGGAACATAAAGATAAATATCTATCAATTTTTAAAATGGTGTTCAAAATATAATGGTTAAAAGATGTGGTTTTGATTGGCTGATTCTGGTGAATTTCCAGAGACTGTTTTCTCATCAGACTAGGCTGATGTACTTCATAGGAGCCTTCTATTAGAGGGGTTTAACAACACATAACCTGAGGCAGACAGCATGGACTTAGGGAAATCTGTATATGAAGCCAGTTAATTTACATATTTGGTGTTTTTTTAATCTGAAAATTGTGGGTAATAAATCTTATAACGTGGTAATTTGTCTTCTGTGCCTGGTGTAAAAATAACATTTAATAGCTAAGTGCAGGTTTATTTTATGTTGCCACAAATTGATTATTTTCCCCTGATTTTGAAATATGCAACTTCAGATAAATTCCAATTTTTGATTCCCAAAATAATTGAATGGATAATTTCTCATAAAGAGGGGGGAAAATCCACTCAGGCCGTATATTTTTGCCCTAATTGAACCTTTGGATTTTCTCTGTGAGAGTAGGTAAATTGATTTATTTTACGATACTGATGGAAACCATTTATTGCATCACAGGAACCATTCAGCTTCTAACGCTACTAGGGATCCAGAATTACAAGTCTCTATAGTTATAATGGAGTACCTGCAAAATCCAGGGCCGATTTACTTATGGGGATTCTCTCCATCCATCAATTATAGTGGAATAGAGATAGTTTATGTTAGCCTGAAGAAAAAGAAGTCATTTGTTATCACCAGAGCCACTTTGACAAAGATGATTTTGTCTATGGCAGAGTTTTGTTTTCTCTTTTAACCCATACATCATTCAAGAATGCTGCCATCCTGATGGAAGTTAATACCTTGCCTCCAATTGCCAACTTCAAGTGGTGCTTTGGTAGCAAATTCACTCAAGAATATTTATGTAAAAATTCTTGGGATAAAAAAAATACTAGAAAATAAGGAAAAGAAAGCATCATATAGAAGATTCAGAAGATAAATAGTTCCTTAGGCTATTTTATATAAGAACTTTTAAAAATTGATGGACCTACATCATAAATAAAATGTAAGCGTACACAGACTATAAAACAGGAAGAGATATCCATATTGATCGAGATTAGGAAAAAAACCACTGGTTAGATTTAAATAAGAAATGTAGAATCATGCAAAGATTATGAAGAATTTAAAACATAATATAATTTAAAATACATGTGGGAAGCAACAAATAAAATAATATACATTGGCAAAAATTGTATCAGTGATGTATGCAGAGAAAATAGACAAACATTGAAATAATGAAAATATTATAAGGCAATTATGAAGGACATACAACGGAGAACTATGCTAAGCATTGCAGAGTTCACTAATAAATAAATTTTAAAAATTGAAGGATAAGCATCTTAAAATCTCTAATCAGAAGGCAATTATAAAGATTTGTTTTAAATTGTTTTGAATTATTAATCTCTAGTTTAATTGTATTTCATCAAACATAAATTCTTTTTTTTTTATTTATACCTTCTCCTGATAATCTCAGCATGATCCTAAGCCAGGTTTCTGACTTTTTTTTGCCTTGGCTTCTATCTGTAAATTGGGGTAACTGTACCAATCTCATAGAATCAATACTCATTTCAAAAATTCTTAGAATGGGTTCAAAAATGTTTAGAATAGGTTTGCTTATTATCAGCCATACATATGTTCTGCTACTATTAGTATGGACTTATCAATCATCCAGTCTTATGATCTTAAATAACTTTCATAGACTGACCACACCCAAATTTGTATCTCCACTCAGAACTATTCCTAACTCCAGACTCACATATGTAATGTCATTGTCAATATTCCACTAGGGTATTATTAAATGTGATATTACTCTGGAAATTCTGGATCAGGAGATCCAAACTGGAAATAATATAATACTATGGAACTCCATTTCTTTTACATTAGTAAGATGGCATAACCTTAAAATAAATGTGTTCAATTACATTAATAAATCCACAGAAGTGAATTTCTGTGTATAGGCTGTTAAATTCTTTGGTTCTAGTATCTCTAAATCCCCATTATCTTAAATCCTGCCCATTGCTATAAGGTGCTTCTATCTGATGATTTCTCTTCATATTTTTTTTCACTAGAAAATTAATGTAATTCTGCATTTCTTCCATAAAAACTCACACAAATATAAGAAGTCACGCCAGATATTTTAAAAAGGGGATCTTCACATTTAGGGGTAGAATATTTATACTCCTTAATGTTCTTAAATTATTCCTTCAAATCATATCCTAAAATTATTGTAAATATAGGACATAACAGGCAAATAATCTTTTATCACTTTAAAGCTAGATGGATTTTTCAGATCAGTTCATCCCCTTTTAGTCTCACTATATTGTAAATGTACAAAAATTTCCCAGAAAATGCCTTATTCTATACTTGGCATTACTCCACATTTTTACTGAAAATTACATATCCATTTAAAAAAGTCTATTAGTGTGGACATGGTGGTTTATTTTTTCCCCTCATCAGAGAAAAAGAAAAAAAACCTAGAGAATAGCTGAAGCATTTTACATTGCCCATATCTCTACAGATACAGATACAGTTGAGAAGAATATAGATAATAAGGGAGAAGTACATGTATTTTTCTGAATTAAAATGGGGGAAATATAGAAGAATAAATAAATTAATAAATATCTCTATGTCAAGATATTTATGCATTTTTTAAATAATTCATGTTCCAAAATAATCCTGCAGATATTCAAGAGACTTGTATATTAATTTGGTCACTCAGTGATATTTTAAAAAGAAATATCACCCTAATGTTTTTGACTGCTTACATTTAGACTTTCTCAGCATTTCCAAGTGTGTTCTGAAGTAGGAATTTTTAGTTTGAAAGACTGTTGACAGAACGGACTCAAGTTCATCGGCTCATGCACGACATTTTGTCCCTTCTTTGGAACTGTACATATTGTTTTTCTTCCTCTTGTGGATGTTTATTTGAAGGATGAATAGGTCATTCTTAGCAGGAGAGCTCTTCACGTGACTGCCAGATACTGAAGACAGATGAGTCAGTTCCACACAGACTGCAAATTATGCATGCTGGATAAATCTATATTCATATTTGCATTTGACCTAAGCTTCAACTTTAAAAATAGATTTAACAGAAATTATACGGAAATTCAAAAATTGTTTTGCTAGGAAGCAAACAAGTTATGCAATGCAATTTAAAAAAAGAATGTTCCCTCTGCTAGAAAGAGATCACATTAGCAGTGAAATACTGCATGTCAGTCTGAGCTTAAGCCCAAATTCAAGAACATATTGTACACAAAACTTCTGAAATCTATTTATCTGCTGCGTGATTGATAGCTATTGCTGCAGTTTGGAGACCTCAGGGCGGTACTGCCTTTCCATCGTTTGTCATTATAGGATATTCTTTGAATGGAAAGTTAAGTCCCGTTCAGGGCCAGCGGAAAATAGCCCTGGTTTCTGGGTGCTAGTTAGAATATAAGAACATGGGCTCAGTAGGTAAGGAGTTGGTTTCAAATCCCAGCTCAGCCACTCCCATGTACAAATAACTAAAACAACTGCCTTTCTTTACTCAGCTGTAAACATGACTAATAATATGTGTCATATCGGGCACAGCTCAGGTGTGCTTCCTTGACATAATCTTTTAAAAGATTCAGCACACTATCTGGTACACACTGAAGATAAGCTAGTTTTGCTTTTTAATTAACTCCTTTTTATTCATTATTGCACAATAAGCCGACAGTGGGCAGACTGTGAGTTTTGTAAAATTTTATTATGCATTCCAAGATTTCAGAAATATTTGTCCTGCCTCTTTTCCCGGTAGATACATATTTGAAAAATTAGCCTTCTTTTAACATGAAACAGCAACTAATTTAAAAAATCTGCAGTGAACAAGGATATAATGCAGAATTCTGATCTGAATTCTTTATTTCTTGTCAGGGCAATAGGAGTTGCTGGAGCAGGGACTAAAAATGCCTGAATTTGCAGTTGGCACTTTTTAAAACTGGCAGCCTTTATCATTTTTTTCTAAATCTTATATTTCAGAGCATAAGTTAATTTGGACTTTAGAAAGAAACAACCAACCTATAGAGGACTGGTTGAATTTGGAGATTATACAGAAGGGTTGAATTATTAATAATAAGAAGCAATTTTTAGAAGATCCTACATAATTAATTTTAACAGGATGGCTATCATTTAAGTATTATTCTAGTTTCACAATTTAAAAAAAGAAACTAATAAAATAGTTCAAGGATGTTTTTCAAGTTTTCAAATAGGTTAAGGATTCAGAATTAGAACCCAGATGTGACCAACTGAACCAACAATATTGCTTTGTGGTTGAAACGAAACAAACAGGTTTTCACAAAAATGCAGAGCCTGACCTTTCTTTCTTGAGCTCTTTAGGCACCTCTGAGCGGGCACGAAGGCTGTTTACTAATTCCATCTTTCCAGAAAACTCACCCAAATGTGTGCATATTCTAGTGGAGATACTGGTCTTAACATGTGGCATTCATATATTATTTTCTAAAATCCCTCTAGACATATAAGGCCAGTGCTCTGAGGAGATAGGCCTTTCTGATGTCAATTATAGGAAAAAACCCAGCCTTCAGAGGTCATCAGAAACAAACAAAAACTATCTGTGAAGATCGTCTTCCCCAGAACTTTTTGCTCCTGAGTGAGGGCTTTAGTAGCGGAGGGATGGTGGTGACACAGGGAGGGATCTTGATAGGGATTTTAAACTGTTCTAGAACAAACTAAATATTTTTAGTCAGATTATCTTGTTATATCCTATTTCTTTCTGTTATCTCTTATAGTACTGACTAGCACTACCATATTTCTTCCTGTTATTTGTTAATAATACTGTCATTGAAATAATGCAAACCCGAATCATCTGGCTATAGAAAGACATTGTTTAAGTCACACGTTCATGCTTAGGTTCATGGCAAGAATATTCCCTTTTTAACCCAAAGTGGAAAATCTGAAGTCAACATTCTAAATAAGTTACAAACTACTTCAAATATACCAAAAGGCATAAGAATAAAATAATCAACACCTGTGTAACCACTTCTCAGCTTATAAAATAAAACATTACAAATGGATATGAAATGCATGGTTTCTGCCACTGCATCAAACTGGATCCCCATTTTTAAGTAAAGCACTACACTGAATTGGACATTTATTGTTTTTATGCTCATATTTTTACCTTACTCCTGATATTTTTTCCCTTAAACAGGATATAATACGGTTAGTCCAGAATGCATAATTTTAAAGCATGCAAATACTTTTCATACTCTTTTATCCTTTTCACTCAAATTTATGGTTTGATATTTATCCATTCTGGTGTTACCCATAGAAGTGGGGGGTCCTTGTCCCCACCTGTTGCTCGTGGGAGTAGAATTCATGTTATATCCCAAGAAAAAGAATTGGCTGATACTCACACTGGAGAAAGAGTGATGTTTATTTCTGTGGAATTAAATCCCTGAGTTTCCTAAGCCCCATTTCCCTTTGCCCAGTCATGAAAGAAGTGCAGCTAGGGCTTCAGCAGAGCTAAAATCAGAGCCAGTGTCCAGAGCTTCCTTTCCGTGTTGGAGCAGAGTCCAATCTGGTATCGATCCAGAATAGTTTTTGTTCCCCACTACAATCCAACAGTCCATTGCATGTGGGATCGTCAGGCAAATGCAAGGAAGGAGGAGCCAAAAGAGACCCAGGAGCCAAGTGTCAAGCACAACAAGGGCAACAAGAGCAACAAGAAAGTGAACACCTTTGTTTGGGGATTACATATTCCCAAATTTTCACAGGCGTGCAGTGGCCACAGCTATTCTGGCAATGATCTCTGCTCCTAGGTGTGATGGGCAGGTTCCTTTCCTAGTCACCCCAACTTCACTGAGCATGTGTCCATCTCTCCTTTGTTGGACACCTTTCCCCAGTGATCTGTGGGGAATGGGCTAGTGGTTCCCTGGGGTGTGTGAAATTGCAGCTTCCTGATGAAGCTGCCCAGATGAATAATCAACACCTGTGTAACCACTTCTCAGCTTATAAAATAAAACATTACAAATGGATATGAAATGCATGGTTTCTGCCACTGCATCAAACTGGATCCCCATTTTAAGTAAAGCATTACACTGAATTGGACATTTATTGTTTTTATGCTCATAATTTTACCTTACTCCTGATATTTTTCCCTTAAACAGGATATAATACGGTTAGTTCAGAATGCATAATTTTAAACCATGCAAATACTTTTAATACCCTTTTATGCTTTTCACTCAAATTTATGGTTTGATATTTATCCATTCTGATAAATATTTATCCATTTGATATTTACCCCCCATAGAAGTGGGGGGTCCTTGTCCCCACCTGTTGCTTGTGGGAGTAGAATTCATGTTATATCCCAAGAAAAAGAATTGGCTGATACTCACACTGGAGAAAGAGTGATGTTTATTTCTGTGGAATTAAATCCCTGAGTTTCCTAAGCCCCATTTCCCTTTGCCCAGTCATGAAAGAAGTGCAGCTAGGGCTTCAGCAGAGCTAAAATCAGAGCCAGTGTCCAGAGCTTCCTTTCCGTGTTGGAGCAGAGTCCAATCTGGTATCGATCCAGAATAGTTTTTGTTCCCCACTACAATCCAACAGTCCATTGCATGTGGGATCCTCAGAGCCACATGACTATGGAGGAAAGTCAGGCAAATGCAAGGAAGGAGGAGCCAAAAGAGACCCAGGAGCCAAGTGTCAAGCACAACAAGGGCAACAAGAGCAACAAGAAAGTGAACACCTTTGTTTGGGGATTACATATTCCCAAATTTTCACAGGCGTGCAGTGGCCACAGCTATTCTGGCAATGATCTCTGCTCCTAGGTGTGATGGGCAGGTTCCTTTCCTAGTCACCCCAACTTCACTGAGCATGTGTCCATCTCTCCTTTGTTGGACACCTTTCCCCAGTGATCTGTGGGGAATGGGCTAGTGGTTCCCTGGGGTGTGTGAAATTGCAGCTTCCTGATGAAGCTGCCCAGATGACATGTCTATAATGTCTGACCTCCCCCTTTGCTCCTTTCCTATCAGTAATTATTAGCTAATTACAATGGTATCACTAGTACATGTAGGTCTAATTTATTCCTTCGTCTGATTTTTAACACTGTATAGATATAAAATCTGTATCTTTTTCTTCAGTCAGCATTTAGAAATTTTCCAACTTCTTGCTTTATAAGCATTGTTGCTTAGAACATTTTACATATTTTAATATGCATAAGATGTAGAGTGTATGTGAATGAAAGGGAAAGGCTATTACTATCTTCAAATACACTATTTTCTCAATTTGTCTTTTCAAGCGATTATAGAAAATCCCATGTGTCACAAAATTTTCCATTAAAACTAAACTATTAATTTTATGAGCATAAAAAGTATCTCATTGTAATTATAGCTTATGTTTTTCTGATAATTAATGAATTCCATTCTACACTTTTTTCTCCTCCATAATTTTTTTCTATTTATCTCTTCTATGATGTCTTCCACCTCCACCTCCACTTCTCTCTCCCCCCGATCCCTATACAGTTGTCCTATACATAGTCCTTAAGTCAAGCTCTTTACACATGTCATTTAAAGCATTTTACCCTCAAGAGGCATGATCAACCTGTTACATGAAGAAAGATGTTAAAATCCCTCAGAATATTAGCGAATTTCAAAATTTTACATAACCATTTTTACTTTTGCTTTATATATACTT
>NW_005354291.1:16406704-16409258 GCF_000412655.1 Myotis brandtii
TTTATATTTAGAAACAGTTTTACCATCTATTCTATTTCACCTGTTATTTTAAATGTAAATTTATTTGTTATTTATTAATGTAATTATATTTTGATATATCATATATATAGTCTTATATCCTAAAAATTCTGTCTCTGTGTGTTTTATGAAAATAGTGTGCATATTTTAAAATATTACATATATCTAAATGTTTCTTCAATTGGTGAATTAAGTCTGTTTGTACTTCCTATAATTTTGATACATTTGGATTCCAATTAATATCATATATTGTTCTTGCTATTTACTCTGCATTTTTTTTAATATATATGTTTGATTTTTAGAGAGGGGTGAAGGGAGAGATAGATAGAAACATCGATGACAGAGGAACATCAATTGGCTGCCTCCTGTATGCCCCCCCACTTGAAATTGAGCCGGCAACCCTGGCATGTGCCCTGACTGAGAATGGAAAGGTCACATTTTGGTTTATGGATCGATGCTCAACCACTGAGCCACACTGTCGAGGCTACTCTGGATTTTCCATATTCTTTTCCATAACTCATTCCATTTCTGCCTCATTTTGAGTTTTTCATTCTTCTCCCTCTAGTGCTTTGGAAATATTTTATATTTTAATTATTTTAATTGTTATAATCAAATATTTAATGTTCATATTATTCTAGTAGAGCTTACAGTTAATATATTTTTATACTTTTCTCTTGAATAATACTAGAACATTAGAATTCTTATCGTCTATGAACTCTAATGCTACTTCCATACTATTTAAAAAACTATATTAGGTTTTCCTTATATTTATATACAAAAGTAACCATTTTGATTCTTGTTTTATTAAATCAAACTTTGGTTTTACCTATGTGTTTACATTTTTTTGCTGTTGTTGTTAACTAATGATGTTACATCTGAATATTTCCTTTGGCTTTAACTCTTCCATCCAAAGTACACACTTTGGAATTACCTATGTAAGGGCCTTTCGTAATAAGTCTCTGTTTTTGTTTGCCCAAAAATGTCTTTGTTTTTGTTATGTTCTCAAATTACAGTGGGGCCTTGACTTACTAGTGTCCCGACTAACGAGTTTTTCGAAATACGAGCCGTTTCTCTCGGCCGATTTTTTGCTTTGAGTTGCGGGCTAAAATTCGGGTTATGAGCCAGCTTCAGATACCCCACCACTAGTTGGCGCAGCGAACGTCACAGTGAACGCCACAACATCAGCCCAGCATCAAGTGTCTCACTCGTTCACAATTGATTTGACATATGAGTAATTTGAGTTACGAGCTCCATCGTGGAACGAATTAAACTCGTAAGTCAAGGCCCCACTGTATTTTGTATATGATCAAAAAATGCTATGTTGAAAAATATTTCTGTCATCAATTTCAGTATATAGTTTTACACTCTGACCAATCCCATTGTCATTTAAAAAAAATGTTGTCAGTCTAAAAAATTGTGTGGGAGATTTTTTGGGTCATATTAAAATATTGTTTTTTTCTTTGTGAGTTCTACAGCTTTACTAAGATGTATCTAAAATGTAGATTTTATAACAATAAAATGAGATGTAGCTAAAATGTAGATTTTATAAAAATTACTAGAGGCACAAAAATTTGTGCACTGGGGGGGTGGGGTCTATCAGCCCAGCCTGTGCCCTCTCGCAGTCTGGGACCCCTAGGGGGATGCCCACCTGTTAGCTTAGGCCCTCTCCCTGGGGGATTGGGCCTAAGCTGGCAATCAGAAATCCCTCTGGCAGCCCAGGAGCTCTCAGGGGATGTCCACTTGCCAGCAGGGAGCAGGCCTAAGCTGCAGTTGGACATCCTTAGCGCTCTGAGGAGGCGGGAGAGGCTCCCACCACCACCACTGTACTGGCAGCCGTCAGCCTGGCTTGTGGCTGAGCAGAGCTCCCCCTGTGGGAGTGCACTGACCACCAGGGGGCAGCTCCTGCATTGAGCGTCTGCCCCTGGTGGTCAGTGTGTGTCATAGTGACCAGTCATTCCCAGTGGTTCTGCTGTTAGGGTCAATTTGCATATTACCCTTTTATTATATAGGATAGAGGCTTGGTGCATGGGTGGGAGCTGGCTGGCTTGCTCTGAATGGTGTCCCAGATCAGGTTGGGGGTCCCCACTGGGGTGCCTGGCTAGCCTGGGTGAGGGGCTGATGGCTGTTTGCAGCTGGTCACACCCCCTTCAGGGTGGGGGTCCCCACTGGGGTGCCTGGCCAGCCTGGATGAGGGGATGATGGCTGTTTGCAGCTGGTCACACCCCCTTCAGCGTGGGGGTTCCCACTGGGTTGACTGGCCAGCCTGGATGAGGGGATGATGGCTGTTTGCAGCTGGTCACACCCCCTTCAGGATGGGGGTCCCCACTGGGGTGCCTGGCCAGTCTGGGTGAGGGGCCGAGGGCTGTTTTCAGGCTGGCGGGTGACTGAAGCCCCCAACCTCTCTTTTTTTTCTTTTTTTTTTTATTCTGGGATTTATTTACCTTCTATGGCTGTCACTGGAGCTGAGAGCCGGCTTTAGCTCTGAGGCTCGGCTCCAGCTCTGAGGCCTTGGCTGCTGAAAGCAGGTATCTGGTTT
>NW_005354291.1:16409294-16415883 GCF_000412655.1 Myotis brandtii
GCAGGCGGGAAGCTTGGCTTCCTCCATCATTGGGGCAACCAAGCCTCCTGCTTGCTCCAGCTCTGTGGCTGCCGGCCACCATCTTGGTTGGGTTAATTTGCATATAGCTGCTCTGATTGGCTGGTAGGCATGACTTAAGGCATAGCAAAGGTACGGTCAATTTGTATGTTTGTCTTTTATTAGTGTAGATTGCCTTAAAAATTCTGGTAACATATAGTACTCAATTAAACACCACCTTTGCATGATGATATGTCTCTTTTTGTTAAAAATATGAGATATGTCTAGTTTTACCCCACACAGAATCTGGCCATAGCTGATAGTTCTTTGTTGCCTTACTTTGATTGTTGTTAGTTTTCTTGTTTGTTTATTTGTTTTCTTTCCTAGTCTACTAATTTATTAAGGGAATTACACTTTGAGTACTACTATTTTACATAAGAGACTCAATAACCATAAGCCAGTCTGCATGCTCTCTTTCTAGAATATTTAATACTCAAACTTTTCTGTTACCAAGACTGGCAGAAATAGTATCTGATTACCCACTTTATTTTCTGTTTCCTCTTTATTTTGACCCTGGGTAATTTCTTTGTGCATGTAAAAGGTAATTTATTGCATTTACCAATGATTTCTAGGTGGTGTTTGTTGAGATGTTTTTTTCGGTTTCTTGTTTTGAAATATTCCTGCTCATTAATGTCCCCTGCACTTGATTTTTATGAAGGTAGCTTTCAAGTATCTTAGCTCATCTTGGGGTATTAAATTTTGCTTTTATAGTGCTTTTATACTGTTTCTTTCCCTTCTCTAATCCAATGGTACCTCAAAGAAACAAACACAAAAAATCTGTATAATAATGTTCTTTAGAAATTTAAGAGATGCTTAAATGGTAAAAAATGCACAGAAACACACGTTGAATGCTTAGGATATGTGTCACTTACACACTCGGGCTCATTAAATACTACTTACAAACTTCAGGATGAACCAATTTGTCACCTGGCCAATTAAACTGCATTTCATAATGTAAGAGTGGATCTATGATAGGTTTTAAATGACTAGAGAGTTATCTGGGAATAAGAAGACATGTTCTCACACTAACATAAGTTCTTAAAATATGCATTCAGAGTAACTATATTTGCTTTAAGATTCCTAATTTTATAGTACAATTTTAGACCTAAACAGTATTTGTGTTTAAGAAAACCTGATATTATATTTAAAAATAACAATAAATGGAATTTAAAATGTACTTTAAGCTTTTCAATTTTTCCCATATTTAATGAGTAACTTTATTTAATTATCTATCTTAAACACATTTGGACATGGGAGCTTTCAAATAAAAAACAAATAATTTGAAACATATTTTTGTCATTGGAAACATATTTTTGTCATTGAAAAAATGTTTATTTTTTAAATTTTCATGGTTCATTTTTGGTAAATAAAGGGGACACTGAAGTTAGTAGGTCTTAGTCATAAGTTATCAAAGTTATCAGACTGGGCAAAATACTAGCATGAAGACTATCTTTAAGAGAATATCCATTCTTATACCGTGGGCAAATTATATATATATGAAAGTGTCCTGCAATAGAGGACTGGAAAAAGAAAATGGGTACATTTGCGCAATGGAATACTATTCAGCCAGAAAAATGATGAAATACTGCCATTTGAAACAACATGGATGGACCTTGAGAATATTATGCTAAGTGAAATAAGTCAGAAAAATCTAAGAACCACATGAATTCACTCATATTTTGGATATAGAATTGAAACTCGTGAATTCAATGTTTTAATTAAATGAGAAAATTCATCAAAATATATGCAGAATTATTTTCAAAAGGATGTTTTGATTCGTTAATTTAACACATTTTCTCAATATGATTAAATTAGAGAGCCCTAATGTGACCAGTTACTCCACACTCTTACACAGTTTTAAAGATTTCAATCACAGCACTAACTGAACTCATAATTTATTTGTGTGTGTGTGTGTGTGTGTGTGTTTTCTTTTTGGTGTTTTTTAAATAACATCACGTTTATTTCAGAGAAACTCTTTAACAACCTTGGCAATATAGTTTGGCCAGTACTCAGTCGTTCCCGGAAAAAAATTGAAGATTCCTCAGATATTGCCTTACTTCCTTCTGATCAGTAAACTCATAAAATATTCAGACAATGGATGAGATTAGATAAAGATGAGAAACTCAATACCTTATTTATAGACTTGTGGCTGAGAAACTTAGAGAGCATCATGACCAATAAAGATAAATACATTATAAACCCAAGAAGATGTAACTAATTGTAATTATAACTAAGAAAACTGAACTCTAACAAAATAGAAGATATTATATCTGAAAGAAAAACATGTTAAACAATCAGGAGGAGGGAAGCTGTATACATCATGAAAAGGGGTGCATATTAGTGTGTCTGTAGCATTAAACAGGGGAGAGAGCCATAAAAAATCAAAATGAGTAAAAGTGCCTACTTGATAGGTATATCCCCAGAATAAAATTCCAGGTCTCATAATTCGACTACTTACTCAAGATCATCTCATAAAATAATAAAGATATTTGCTGACCAGCTGACATAGGTTCTCTCTATAGTTTTATTTTAATTAATAAATTGATTTTCTTAAATGAATACATCTTATGTGTTTGATGAATATGTCAGGCTCTGAGGAATAAATTACTTCTGGGTATGCTGACAATAATCATATTTCTAGAATTGCCTTAGTAATTACAACAAAACTCTTTGAGTACAGCAAAGTCATGCTAGAGTGGTCACTTTAAACATCCAAATCACTAATTACCATATTTAATACGTAGGCACTGGGGCCATGTCCTCTGGGTTTGAATCCTGCCTCCATGGCGTACAAACTGTGTGGTTTTGTTTAATAATCTCTCTATATGTTATGTTGACCACTTGTAAATTGGACTTAATAAAACTTAATTTCATAACATAAAAGTGTCAATTACTATTATTTTTCCTTTTCCATCTGCAGCATCCATCGTTTTGCATCATTCACGATTCATTTAAGCCAAGGCAAAAACAAACAAAAAAACAAGGAAAACCTTTTAATAATTTTTCTTCATATAAATTCTTTCCTCATATAAATCTTTACCAAGCATTATTGCCAATAAGAATATTCATACTTTAAATATCTCTTTTTCAGATATATTTTTCAAGTTTGGACAGACATAACACATTGGTAAAATTTCTTGACAAATTAGCAGTTCAAAATGCAGACATCTAAAGAAAAATATTTTAAGAAAAATTTTATTTTGAGTAAATTCATTCCCTAAGATATTTATTAATGTTTATTGTACATGCCTGTCTCCAAAACTTTTTAGGGTAGATATTATTATTAATATTCTCACATAGAAAATAAAGATTTCGAGAGCTATTTGGCCTCAGGTCATATAATCTGGGAAGTGGCAGCTGGGACCCGAGGCAGGCTTTCTACTTGGTGGTGGTCAGAATCCTTGTCCCCCAAGTTGTCCACAACATACTGCGGACATATTCCAGAAGAAAAACTACAGAGTTATAAAAATGTACAATAACATCCATTTAGCCACTTGGTAAGTACTAATTGTGTTCCTCCCAAATCCAGGTGTTGAAGCCCTTACTCCCACATGACTGTATTTGGATAAAGGGCCTTTAGGAGGTAATCAGTATTAAAGGAGGTCATAGCTTGTGTCCTGATCTGACAGGATTAGTGTCCTTCTGAGAAGAGACACCAGGGCTCACTCTGTCTCCCCCCAGCACCTACCCTGACAGCATGAGACACAGCTAGAAGGCACCCTCTGCAAGCCATGGAGAGAACCCTCACCAGAATCTGCTGCTGCTAGACCTTGGTCGGGAACATCCGGCCTCCAGAACGCTGAGAAAACAAAGTCCTGTGGTTTCAGCCACCCAGTCTGTGGTGTTTTGTTATGTCACCCTGAGCTGACTAATTGAGGTCTCTGCTCTCATTCTCAGAAACATAAAATGGATTTGTATAAAATATGATAAGACTTGAAAATTTCACACAGACCAACTGCTTTCTCCTGTTTTTTGTCTTATACTAATCATTTCTTTCACTTCGAATCTCCTTTCTTATGTCCCCTTGGCTTTCAATTATTAGTTCCTGGGTACGATATAACACAATATATACCACAGGTCTGGAATTGTCCATTTTTCCCATCTTGAACTTCCTTACAGCCATGGCTATGCTCTCCTTGAATTTCAGTTCCTTAGAAAAGCCTTCTGTTTTTATCATTCAGATGTAGTGCCTGGTGATAATAAACAGGCTATGGTTTTTTGTCTTTTCTCTGAACTGGAATTCAAATGAAGGATATGCTAAACACAGCTGTTGCTGTGTATAATGACAGTCAGTCTGTGGATGCTGCGTCCAGATTCCATTTTAGGGCAGCCATCTGTCCTTTAGCTGGCAAAATAATGGGAGATTTATACCTTAATAAAGCCACACACATCAACGCAACCTACACTCCTTCCTGTGCCCTCCATGCAGTTTCCCAGTCACTAGCGCATTTTCTTGAAGCTTTCTCCAGCTGTAAAACTGGCCATGAGATTCTGGACCTGTTAAGACTGAATGTTAGGATTTTAGTATAATATATTTCCAATTCAGTATAGTTTTCAGTAAATCTTCACGGAATGACATGAACATCATGAAATTTAAAGGATTAGAAAACATTATTCTTCTTGGCTGATACAAACTAACATTTGTTTGGCCTGCAGAGTTTATAAAACCTTTCCCTTCTTATTTAATATTCAGAAAAATCTGTGGGGTTGCTCAGGGTCACACAATCCATTAGAAAAGAATCCAGGACTCAAAATAAAATGTCCTTCCTCCCAAAACGGTGCCCTCCTTATCCCCCTCAGGACTACCTATTTATCTATGCAGTGAATTCTTTTACTTAATTATATCTATTAATGATAACTTGTTGAACACTTATGTGCCAGGACTTTCTTACTGCTTTAAGTAAATTATTCCATTTGATGGTTACAATTTTCTGACGATGTACACAATATATCTTAAAAATATTTAATATAAGAACTCTAAAAAAGCAATTGTGTACATACAGAAACTTACCCACATTCTTCCTAAAGTTTTAGTAATGGTTATCTTAACATTTTCTCACCCCCAAATTATTTACCTTCTTTTTCCTAGATGAATTTAGTTACATTTACTGAAACTCAGAAATCGTCTCTGTTTGTTTGTTTGCTTATTCATTTTTGTATATTGTTAAAAGAATCTGTCCTGTTCTTTCAATTTTCTACTAACTCTAGTAAATATTTGACTTTCATATTTGAGTTCCATAATTTAGAAGCATAAAGATGCAAAATTATTACATACTAACCAATTTCCCATCTTCCATATGACAGCCTTTAAATCAATTAACCATTTACTCAAATCCTATATAATAAAAGGGTAATATGCAAATTGACCCTAACAAAAGAACCACTGGGAATGACTGGTCACTATGACACACACTGACCACCAGGGGGCAGACGCTCAATGCAGGAGCTGTCCCCTGGTGGTCAGTGCGCTCCCACAGGGAGAGCTCTGCTCAGCCACAAGCCAGGCTGATGGCTGCTAGTACAGGGGTGGTGGTGGGAGCCTCTCCCGCCTCCTCAGCAGCACTAAGGATGTCAGACTGCAGCTTAGGTCTGCTCCCCGCTGGCAAGTGGATATCCCCCGAGGGCTGCCGGGCTGCCAGAGGGATGTCTGATTGCCAGCTTAGGCCCAATCCCCCGGGGAGCAGGCCTAAGCCAGCAGGTGGTCATCCCCCGAGGGGTCCCAGACTGCAAGATGGCACAGGCCGAGCTGAGGGACTTCCCCCACCCGCCCCAGGTGCACAAATTTTTGTGCACCAGGCCTCTAGTATATTATAAATACCTATTATGTACTGAGCACAGATATGAGCACCAGAATCATAACAAAATTAATAAGACAAAAATCCCTGCCTTCATGGAGTGTGGACCCTAGTAGGGAGATCTGTTCTCTTTATGAATTTCTATTTTCTTCTGTTTGTATGAAAAACTAGGATAACTTTCTATCAGTATTCTGGAGGCTGATTTCAGGTATTTTAAGCATGTGCACTCTGTAGGCCTGCTACTCACACTATGACCTATACACCACCAGCATTGGTCTCATTTAGTTAGAGAATCCAGAATTCAGGGCATACAACAGGTCCACTGAAAAGATTCCAAGGTCTTGTTCATTCACACTGAAGTTTTGAAAGTGCTGCTTTACATGTATTTAGTAGAAATTGGTGTCACCTGGGGTATTATTTTTCAAGGTGGTCTTCCACTCCTTTGTGCTTTGAAAGCATGAACATTTCCCTACAAATGCAAGTCCCATTGTGCCTTCAACTTGACTATAATATATGTGAAGTCAGACTCTCTTACAAATGCAAAAAGCTAGCAACCAATGACTTTTTATTGAATGAATGAATGAATGTTCAAAATATTTTTAAAATATATTTTAAAATATAATGAGCATTTCTGAATTATAAAATATATTGAAATGGGTAAAATGTACTCTGTGTACATAAAAATCTTTGTTTATCTTGAAATATAATATATGCTGAAGAAGAAAATAGATAAGTAT
>NW_005354291.1:16415993-16417173 GCF_000412655.1 Myotis brandtii
CAGAGGCGCAGGGCAATCAGGGGATTGGGGAGCTCCCCCCTATCAGGCACAGGGCAGGGCCCGTGGGGGGGGGTGGTTGGGGCGCCGCAGCCTGTCACACACAGAGCCGCAGGGCGATCAGGGGGTTTGGGCGCTGCCCCCTGTCATGCTGATCCCGGTGCCGGGAGCCTCGCTGCTCCGCTGATCCCGGTGCTGGGAGGCATATTACCCTTTTACTATATAGGATAGAGGCCTGGTGCATGGGTAGGGGCTGGCTGGTTTGCCCTGAAGGGTGTCCTGGATCAGGGTGGGGGTCCCCACTGGGGTGCCTGGCCAGTCTGGGTGAGGGGCTGAGGGCTGTTTTCCGGCTGGCGAGTGACTAAAGCTTCCAACCGCTCCTTGTTTTCTTTTTTTTTTTTTTTTCTGGGCCAGCTTTAGCTCTGAGGCCTCGCTGCTGAAAACATGGATACAATGTTTCGGTCCGGCTGGGTTTCAGTCCGGCTGTTTTCTGGGGTTTTGTTTACCTTCTTATTTGCAACATAGTATATAGTTGCTTAGACTTGCAGATGAGAGGCCGGCAAGTGAGGCGGGGAACGTTGGAGTCTGCAGCAAGCAAGCCTCCCTGCTCGCTTCAGTGCCTGGCTGCTGGCCGCCATCTTGGCTGACAGTTAATTTGCATATACTCACTGATTAGCCAATGAAAAGGATAGCGGTCGTACGCTAATTACCATGTTTCTCTTTTATTAGTGTAGATATTATATATCCTTACTAATAAAAGCCTAAGTAGTCATCATCCCGTGATGCCCTCATGCCGTCACAAGATGGCTGTGTGCACAGCGGGCATGTGCAGGTGGGTGGGGCGGGGCTTGATGCTGCGTGCGTGGCACGGCCTGTCTGGGAGTCCCGCCTCCTCCTAGCTCCGTGTGGCAAGGCCTGCCTGGGGGGGTCCCTCATCTCCGTGTGGTGAGGCCTGCCTCGGGGTCCTGGGTGTCTTGCCTCCCAGCTCGGTGTGGAGGCAGGACCCCCAGCTCCGGCCTACCTCTTTGGGGCAATCTATCGAGGAGCCTCAGATGGGTGGGCGGGGTCTACCTCTTTGGGGCGATCAATCACGGGGCTCCCACATTGTGACAGGGCACAGACCAGGCTGGGGGACACCCCCCCCCGCCCCCCCAGTGCATGAATTTCGTGCACCGGGCCTCTA
>NW_005354291.1:16417315-16418472 GCF_000412655.1 Myotis brandtii
ATTTTCTTGATTGTGAAAAAATGGACAGACATTTCAAAACTAATATGTCACTACTTTTGCACAAATTGACACACACCAACAAAAATTTATTCACAATTGGCCTTATCTTTCACACTCTACATACCAAGTAACCAAAAGTCATGCACACTTGTACCAACAGCATTGCATTTATCTATTTTCAGGGTAGACATCTTTCTCTCTACACCACAGGAAAACTGAATATTTGTGGAGAAGTGTAGAGCATTAATCCTGAGTAATACTCAGAGACTCACACAGATAATCATTGTGTATTCAGAAAGCAGGCTATTAAATTTCTCCTTCAAAACAAAATAAATAACTTAGTTGAGTTATTTTTTTTCTTATACAGTACTCTTGCAAGATCTATTTTGAAAATTAAATTGTGAAATTGAATAGTTTTTAATTTTATTTTCTTTATCACAGTTTTCCTCTGTATATGATTTATTTATTACAATCAATATTCCATTTTTTTAAAAAAAGATGTGCAACAAGATATATAAGCAACATATTCTCTGTATGACTATATTCGCTCCACTTCCAATAATATTTGCTTTTATTTATTAAATAGGTATGTCTAAAGCTCTGATGATATATTTTACTTTATCTATGGCATACTTCTGGGAAACTCTTAAGTATAAAATCTATTTTTAACTCTCCATTTGAAAATAAATTTAGACTTGGAGAAGATAGCAAAGATAGTAAAGATAGTCCCACATATCTTTCACTCAGTCCCTTAATAGGTATCCCTAATATTAACACCTTACACACAGAATAGTATGGTGGTTACCAGAAGGAAGTGGATGGGGGTTTGTGAAGGGTAAAGGGGGCCAAATATATGGTTACTGACAATGATTTGACTCTGGGTCATTGGCACACAATTCAATATACAGATCATGTATCATAGAAATGTAACTTGAAACCTATATGATGTTATTAACCAAAATCACCCAATAAATGTTAAAAAATGAAATGAAATAAAATATGAAAAAATATCATCTTGAATAACCATGGTAAAATATTAAATACTAAGAAACTAACATTGATGTAATACTATTAATTATTCTTCAGACATTATTCAGTATTTCCCACTTTTCAACTTATGTTTTATATTTTAATAATTAACAATCAAATGTAGGATA
>NW_005354291.1:16418510-16437124 GCF_000412655.1 Myotis brandtii
TATGCCTAAGTGACCGTTACAACCAGACTACCAAACCACCACCCAGTAGCTAAGATGTGCACTGACAACCAAGGGGCAGATGCTCAATGCAGGAGCTGCTACCTGGTGGTTAGTGCACTCCCACAGCCAATCTCCTGTGACTGGCCAACCTCATGCAGTCCCTCCCCCTGGCTGTCTGGCCCCCATTGGCCCTGATTGGCCCCGATCACCAGCCAGGCCAAGTGACCCCACCCATACATGAATTCATACACTGGGCCTCTAGTTTTATATAATTATGTATTCATTGTCCCTTTGACTCTGACATTTTTCTTCATCTTTCTATGTTTTCCAGGACCTAACATTTTTAAAGAGTATTCTTATAATTTTTAATGAAGAGTCCTTCACTTTGGTTTTGTCTGATGTTTTCTCATCAGCATATGAATTTTGCAGAAACATAGCATGCAGGTGATGCATCCCTCCCATTGCTTTGTATCAGGGAACACATATCACTATTTTTACTACTGTTGACCTCCATATCTTGGTTATGGCTGTGTCTTATAGGTTTCCCTTCACTGTAAAATTGCTTTTTTTTCCTTCTTCTCTTGCTGTACTGTATTTAATAGAAGCAGGTCACTAAGCCTAGCCCACACTCAAAGAGAAGTAATTAAGTTCAAAGAATTTGTGAACATGTTAAAACTACCACAGTAACTAATAAATATTTTTGTAGGAGAAACTTCAGGTCGATGTACATTTACTATTTCTTTTTAAAGTTTCTCTTACTAATTTTAGTATTCCTCAATACTGCCTGCAGCAATTATTACCATAGTGTTCAAATAGTGATTTTTCTATTTCCTTCAGTCCTTCTACATGCATTAATTGGAATACTTCTGTAATGAAGAGTTGCCTTTTCCCCTCCTGCCTTTAATTATTTATTGAATTGTTTACTTATGTCACTATAGATTCAGGAGTAATTATATTATTTGAGTTATAATCCAATTTAATATCACTGTTTATCTTATGGATCAAACTGTGCAATTTTTAGCCAGTGGCAGCTTCCCCCACAGTTGGCTCCTGTGTTGTAATCTCCTCCTTTTCCTACTTCTCTGTCTCCTTCTCTTTATACTTGTTCTGCTTATTATTATTATTGTTGCTACTATTGTTCTTATTTCTAATGCTGCCTTACCTTCTGCCAAGGTAAGTTATTCCAGGATCATCTTGTATTTTCCCTGCCCCAACAATTTCTCTAAGAAGCTCTGGTTCCTTTCGTTGCAGAATTGTATTTAGAAACCAAAATGTGTGTACTGTTTTCCTTGTAAGTGCAGAGGCCACTTCTAGGATCTCTTGGCCTACAAGGTTAGGAAATGTATGTGTATACTAAGCCATACAGACACACATGTCTATATCCATCTCTGTATCCATCTATATGTATGCATACTATAATAAAAATGTGCCTTTACTGATATCACCAAGTTCAATCCAACACCACATCATTCTTCTTTTGTTTATGTACAACTTCTTTCTCTTATAGTGATAAACATGCCTCACATTACATGTAGCATATTTCATAATTTGTTCAAAAATAATATATAGAATTGCTAAACCTTCCAAGCTTTTTTACTAAGGCACAATGTTTAGGTTCAATTATTTTTTGTTTTGCAGTATCAAGTCAAAGCAACATTTTATGAGTAACTTAAAGCAGCTCTTTTGTTTCTCAATGGTTTTGTTCTGGTTATGTCACATATTAGTAATATGGTTAGATATATTAACTACAGTCTGCATTTCATATTGGGTCTCCCCTTCCCCCTGTCAATCTGGTTGACTTGTTTCAAAAATTTGAATACATGAAATTTACTTTTGCTAGTGTATAGTCCTGTGGGTTTGATGAATGCATTGAACCAGGTACCTATCACCACAATACTATACAGAATAATTCCATCATTTCCTAGAATTTTCTTCCACTGCTTCTTCGTAGTCAATTCTTCCCCACACCCATGCCTGGCAATTATTGACATGTTTTCTGTTCCTATAGTTTGCCTTTTACAGAATGTCATGTAACTGAAATCATATAATACATTGCCTTTTGGTCTTATTCCTTTCACTTAGCAAAATGCATTGAAAATTTATCCATATTGTTGACTAAATCCATAGTTATTTATTTTTTTATTGTGAGGATGTATTTAAGTTTGTTTATCATTCATTTGTTGAAAAATATTTGTGTTGTTTCCAGAGTATTTTTTCAATCTCTTATATAAAAGGCCCATGGCTGTCATGCCATAATGCCGTCATGACCAAATGAGCAGTGGCTCTCACAGTGGGCAGGGCAGGGCACGAGCTACTAGCGGTGGAGAGCTATGAGTAGCAGAGAGCTATGAGTGGCAGAGGGCATGGCAGCGAACTACGAGCGGCAATGGGCGAGGCGGCAAGCTGAGGCAAGCACAAGCGAGCTACTCACACACGATTTTGTGCGCGCTGGGCCTCTAGTTACATATAAAACTTATAAACATTTGCATACATACTTTGGGGTAAATATAAGTTTTCAATTCACTGGGTAAATATCTAGGGGTGAACTTACTAAGTCTTAAGGTAAGTGCATGTTTAACTAAAAAAAAAAAAAAAAGGCAAACTATATTCCCAGGTAGCTTTACTATTTTTGCTTTCCTCTTAGAAATATATGAGTTCCAGTTTCTCATAATCCCCAAGAGCTTTTAATATTTCCAGGTTTATTTTTATTTTGTTTTTAGCCAGTATCATATACATAGAGTGATATCCCATTGTGGATTTAATTTGCATTTTCATAAAGATTAATGATGTTGAACATCCTTTCATATGCTTCTTTGCTATCCATATATATGTTGTTTTGTGAGGGGTTTATTCAGATCTCTGCATATATATATTTTGTGGGAATTGTTTGTTTTATAATAGTGAGGTAATTCTGTATATATTATAGATATAATTCTTTCATCACACGTAAGAGCTGCAAATATCTCAACCCAAGCTTTGACTTGTCTTTTCATTTTCCTAATATCTATTGCAGAGAAAATAATTATAATATTTATAAATTCTGACATTTTTCTCTAAAGAATCCTCCTTTTGATTTCATAGCTAAAATATATCTGCCAAACTCAAGACCATGAAGATTCCTTCCAATGTTAGCTTCTAACAGTTTTAAGGTCTTACATTTTACATTTAGATCTATGATCCATCTGTAATTAATTTTATATAAGAGATGAAATATGTATAAAGATATTTTTTCTCCACTGAATTGTCTTTAAAACTTTCTCAAAAATTTGTTGATTACATCTATGTAAGTCTATTTCTGGGCTATATATTTTATCCTTTTGATAATACCACTGTCTCGATTACTGTGTCTTTATTTATTTTAATTCTCACCTAAGGATATTTTTCCATTGATTTTTTTTTTGAGAGAGTGGAAAAGAGAGGGAAAGACAAGAGAGAAACATCTATGTGAGAGAAACACATTAATTTATGCCTCCTGCAGGAGCCCTCAGGTTGGGCCAGCGATCGAGCGGGGAGGAGCCTGCAACCAAGGTACTTGCCCTTGACCAGAATCAAACTCTGGACCCTTTGGTCCCAAGACCGACACTCTATCCACTGAGCCAAGCCAGCTAGGGCTTGATTACTATGGCTTTAAATGCTTGAAACCAGGTAATAACAAAACCTCTGATTTATTTCTTTTTTAGTAATTTTTTACATATGCCTTTACAAATAGTCTGTACATTTTGAATTAAAAATCAGAAGTCTGACAGATCTATTTTTAGTAATAGTATCTGCTACTGAAATTCTTGAGATCAAATTCCTCTTATTTTATTTGAAATAAAACAGAATATGCCAATCATATAAGAAATAATATACTTTCAATTCCAGTTATATATAATAATGTGTAGTTTATTTAAAAACTAATTAGGTATGTGCAAACTTTTTATTTTCTGTTGTAAATGACGTAAAAATATCTGCATAAGTTTATCAATGTATTTCTGAGTGAGACCTTAGGATGTGTTCTAAAGGTCAAAAATTTTTCAAAAATTTACTTATCATTGAGATATCTGAAACTATCAAAATCAACTTATTGTACTTTGGTAAAATAAATGTACCAAAAGTTAAACTATTATACTTTATAGTGTCATACTTATAGATCATTTGACTACTTACAATCCATGTCCTCAAATAAAACATTTAAATGTAAACAAATATTTTAAATCAATGAGTCCATAATACACAAAACAAAATGTTATTTCAGTTAAAATAGCCTATGTGTTATTCTATTTATCAGTCCTAGAGTAATAGCTTATATCTAGTACACCATTTCAAATAAAATCTTGTTATATTTTAAAAAGAAAACTTATTCTTAGGAAAATACAATATTCAAATTATATCTTTGGCTATGAAAATTATCTGAGTTTGTTATTAATCTTTCAACAGTTTGATTTAATAACTGTTGTTGAATGTCTCTGAGGAGTGCTGTTAGAGAGTAACAGGAATTAAAAACAAATAATCTCCAGCAGTATAATATTCATACAAATAACATTAGCATACTTCATATTTTAATTTTTCCTGCTAGATTTTGGTGATTTTGAATCTGCTATTGAATCTGAATCTAGGTCACAGTCTTATAGACTTTGGCTATAAAAATCAAAAGGGAAAATAATTGAATTAATGCTTATTTAGATATTTCAAACATTCAATTTCTGTATATTATAAATGAGTCATCAAAAAGGGAGCAATTAAAGAGGTAAAGAGAATTAAATCTGGTTTATGTTTTCCTTCATCAGTAGCAACACCCACCACTAACACAGTATGCCCTATATTTTGCAATGCCTTTTTAACAGCAGGCTTAATATTATTATGCTATGTTTTTATACTGACTACCAACAGTTTAAGCTGATTCGCAGGTATGGTAATACAAATGAAAACAGTCTGCACAATCCACAGAATGTTCTTTGCAAAGTGTACTAACCACTTTTTAGAGCAAGAGCTTTAGACTAATTTTTCCAAGTTGAAGTTTATTTTCAATCCCTGTACTCACCTGGATACATTTAAATAATATAATTCTACTGATACTACTACTAATAATACACTTAATAACCCTCAGATTAAAAAAAAAACCTAGCCCCAAACCTTCACTGATGGAATTGCACGTATCTTGCAACGCAGAGACATTTGAAGGAGGAGTCTCTTCGGAGATGATGGCTCTACCTCTAGTCTGTGGCATTGAAGCTATATTAATACTGTAGTACTACAGAACACCCGTGAGGTCATTTCAAATAAGCTTGGGAGACAGAAGGTGAGACAACCAAAATAACACAGGTTTTAACAGCCTGTATATATCTGCCTACAAAACAGTTTATTTAAATGAAAATATATGTGTTGACATATACACATATATAGTTTGAGTAAAAAATGATGAAACTATAGTATAGAAGTATTGAAACCTTGGCATAGCAAACTGGTGAAGTCCACTGAGTACATTTTAGGGCTTTAAAAAAGTAGTATCAGAATAACATATTTTTAGAAACCAGTGTTTTTCCAACAAAAAATGAATAATAACTATAATCAACATTTGTCTTTTGTATTTGTTGGAAATACAGTTAAGATTGAGCGGATCTCTGAACAACAACAACAAAGACCCCCCCCCCCCCCCCCCCGCCCGAGTTCTTCATTGGCACTCCTGGAGTAAACAACAAATTGGCCAGGTCTTCAACAGATAAATAATACACAGAATAGAATGATACTGATAATCCAGAGGGCATGCCATTCTAAACCCAAAGTATGTATGTCCTGAGCTGTATGCAGAAATCAGAACACTACCACAGTCAACCAAACTCACTAAGTGCCAACACTGTGTAAGTCACTGTTCTGGGTGCTGGGATGTAGGGATAAAGAGGACAGATAGCAAACTTGCCTTCAATGAACTTGCATCCTACTGGCAAAACACTGAAAATTAACACAGAAACAATTCAGTTAGTCATTCCAGGTACAGTGGACTATGATAGGCAAAGAGGATAATGTGCTATAGATTGACTGAAAAAGGGATGTTCCCTTATCTCTACATGTTAACGGTATCTCAGATGTTACTTTGACTTAGTTTGAAGCTTTATATTTGTGTTCTTAGAAATATCTAAGGATTTGTCACAGAAATCTTTTCTTATGCAAATGATTGGTTACTATTAAAAGCTCCATGACCTAGTGACCTCTAAGTCTATCATGGACCTAGACGTAAAACATTCATGCTAACTTCTCCCATGAAATCAGCATTATTTTTCAGCTTGGTCTTCCCCATTCTCATACAGTGAGTGACTGTCATGATTCAACTTGACTGATCTCTATGGCTATTTTTCTACTGACCCATGCTTTGCTTTACTTTCTATTTATATTCCTAAATGTACCCAGTACTGTATGCTTGATAGATATTTTCCACTAACCAAAAAGTACACTTTCTACAAGGTAAAATCTGGGTGACTATTTTTGCAGAGAAATCTTAAAGACTTACTCATGAAGACCTTATAAATACTGTCTTCAGTCTTTGTCCATTTGTTTGGTAAGGATTTTTTTGTCCCTGAGTTACCACTACATTTAGATATGGGTGTACTAAAGTCACTATAAACTCTAATTTCAAACACAAAATTCTATATTCCTATGGAAAACATGATTAGTCAGTAGGAACAGAGTATTTAAATGACACCATGAAATCCTTTAGAATAAATAGACATAGAATAAGAGAATACCTAAAATAGTGTTGTTTTTTAATTCTGTCACTACCTAATTTCTTTATTTATTCTGTGAGACTATCAATAAAATAAAACTGTAATTGAATCTTCTAAATGTGTTATTTTTGTCAATAAATTCCTCATATATTTACTAACAAAGACCAATTTATTTTCATTGACTTCTGATCCACTGTAATTCAACTCCTTCAAAACTTTAATACATGACCATTTACTTTTGCCAGTAACATGGATACAGTTATATTTTATACAAGAAATAGATGAAATTTAGCTTTGTTACTGGGATAATTCTACTCATTCCTGTCAAGATTTCAGCACCATTGTTTTTCATTAATATCTTATTTTCAATAATATATCTGGGAAGTGTGATTATATTATGAGTAAAAGAACAATCACTATCAAATCACCTTTGAGGTTTAGTCACTGTATTTGGTGACTTCTTTCATCCCAATAATTATAAATTACTAGTCTGTACTCCTCAACAAAATTAGTAATCACCAATACAAAGCAGAAGATAATTGATTTTGAACTTCAAATAAAGTTTCACTATATTTCATGATCTTAACAGTTGAAGAGCAAACATTTCTTGTCTGGTCATAAGGGCTTTATGCCTTATTTATTAAACTATATAGTTGACTAGTTATCAGGCTTTCCTGGCTTCAATCTATATATTAATAATGGTCATAACTGTATCAGTTTTCTCTAAAAGACTTCAAGGGCCTCAAATGCGTAGCCTCATTCATTATATGTGGGAACTAACTCTGGTGGTTTTCTTGTGAGGTATAACATCTGTGTTTTAAATGTCAGTGGTTGACAAGAGTCCAGTACCTTCACAATTTAATGGAAAAGACAACAATGAAAATTAAGGAATCTTGCTTTCTAGTCTATCAATTGTTTCTCTCTTACCTAAAACAACATTTTTCTGGAGTTTTTCCAACTGTGTAATAGCTTTCCCTCTTATCATTGCAGAAAGTAGATGGTCTGCCAAGTTTCTACCTAAGTCTCCTATGGGACAATTTGATTACTATGCAGATGAGAGTTTAAAAGTCTTAGCCGAAGGGACGGGATATAGTAATTATTTGCTCATGGGTTTCCAGTGTTTATAGCACTGTTTACCTATACTCTCAAGAAATATTTGTCATATCAAGATAATATTCTAATCATATTCTCTGTTATCAAGGCCACCTACTTACATTCATTATTTGAGAAACCATTAAAAAAAAAACTTTCTGAGCCACATTTCATTATTTTTCTGCTGAGGAAAAATAAGCATCTACGATAAGGATAAATGAATAACTTCATTAATTCACCTCACCAATGTTGACATTAAATAATACAGTTTCTGTCTCCATCCACTTGACCAAGGTTTTATTTTTATAACATACTTTTCATAGTTATGACTTCTCATATATGTGAAGATCTAGTAACAGAGGTATCTTAAGAGTCAATCTGATGGAAGCTATAGCCAAACCTATACAATTAACTATTCTAAAGCAAATGTAAAAGCCATCCTATATACTAGATCTGGTTAAATATTATTATATTAGAGGCCCAATGCACGAAATTCACAGCAGCTTGCCTCAGCCCTCGCAGCCCTGGCTTCATTCAGAAGGTTGTCTGGAAGGACTTCTGGAAGGTCGTTTGGCTGCCTGGTCTAATTAGCATATTTTGCTTTTATTACTATAGATTAAAATTAAGAAAGTTTCTTATCAAAGAGCTCGTGAGGAAAGTGAAAAGACAAATCAAGGTATGGAGAAGATATTTTCCCATGTATACAACATCAACAACAATTGTATACCAAATAAAACTCTCAGAAAAAGCCAAAGAAATATAAAGACAAAATTTAGCATATGGTAATTCATAGGGAGAGAAAAGAAATTGAAAGAGGCACAATAAACTGGTAATGTTCTGTCTCTCAAGGGAAGATGCTGTCAAGTGGATCTTTATTATATTAATTTTTATAACTGAGAGATGGGGGTCTGTTCCTGGGCTTTCTCTATTATGTTCCATTGACCTATTTGTCTATATTTTCACCAATACTACATACTCTTCGTTCCTGTAGCTTTATAGTAAGTCTTAAAGTTGGGTAGCATCACTTTGTTCCTCTCTTTCAATGTTGTGTTGGATATTTTGGGTCTTTCACTTGTCTATATACAATTTAGACATTTTGATTTGGATTGCACTAAATCTATAGGTCCAGTTGGAAACCACTGTTATTGTGAAAATAGTGAGTCTATCTATATTGAGTGAACATGGAATATCTGATCATTTAGTTAGTTCTTTGATCACATTCCCTAGAATGTTGTAGTTTTTCTCATAGAGATTTTATACATATTTTGTTAGATTTAATATCTAGGTATTTATTTTGAGTATTAATATAAATATTATCATATTATTAATTTCAAATTCCACTTGTTCATTGCTGGAATATAGAAAAGTGATTGACATTTTTATATTAACCTGTATCCTACAAACTTGCTATAATCACTTATTGGTTCTAGGATGCTCTTTTGCTGTTGCTGTTTCTGGTTGTTTGAATTATCTATATAGATGATATGCAAACAAAGACAGTTTTATTGTTTTCCTTTCCAATATGTAATACTCTTTATTTCCTTCTCTTGTCTTATTGCATTAGCTAGAACTTTCAGTATAATGTTGAAAAGGAGTAATGAGAGTCATCCTTGATTTGTATCTGATCTTAGTAAGAAAGCTCTCTTAATAGAGTTTCTCTCTACTAAGTATTAATAATCAGGATTTTGTAGATATTCCTTATCTAGTTGAAAAAGTTCCCCTCTATTCTAGTTTACTGAGAGTTTTTATGATGAAATGGTGTTAGATTTTGTCTCATGCTTTTTTCTTTTGCATATATTGATATGATCATATGTTGAAATGATGGATTACACTAGTTGAACTTTTAAAGTTAAACCACCCTTAATACCTTGGATAAATTCCTCTTAGGTTGTGCCAAATAACCCATTTAATAAATTAATAATTTGATTTTCTAATATTTTGTTGATAATTTTGCATCAATGTTCATGAAAGATATTGGTCTGTAGTTTTCTTTTCTTGTATTGTCTTTGTCTGGTTTTGGCATTAGCATACTGCTGGCCTTATAAGGTGAGTTAGGAAATATTCCCTGTTTCTATCCTATAAAAGCACTGTAGAGAATTGATATAGTACCACAATATGAATGTACTTTAGACCATTGAACTATATACCTAAAAGTGGTTAAGATGGTTAAGTTGTATTATGTGTATTTTATCATACTTGAGAAAAATAAAATAAATTTTTTAAACATGTGTTGTTGATATTCATTTTTATTATTTGGAATCTAACAAAACACAAAAGTAAGTCACAAAGTAGGAAATAATAGCCTATCTGTCCTAACATAGTCTTATAAAAACGATGTCAAGAAATGTTGCTTGTGTAAACAAAAATGATAATTGTATTTAATTGTTTTTGTTAAATGTTAGATCCTTTTAAATTCAATTTTCTAGTTGATAATTGTTTTTATGTGACATTAACTGACTTTAATTAACATCTGAATTACATATTATATACCCAACATGAGATGTAAGTTGTCTGTCTTTTGAGATTAAATGTTCTGTATAACATTCACAACACTAAAATCTGCAGAGTGATTAAATTAAGATGTTGATTTTAAGAGTTTGAGGGTTTTTTAAAAAAAATGTATTTTTACTTATTAAACAATTATTTAGAAGAAATTAAAAATATTTTAATTATATTCTAAAGGAAATATTTTGCCGCATAGCTCATAAAAATATGTGGATTTAGAAGCTTGACTCATAGGCAATTAGACAAAAATGTTTAGTTTAATAATATGTAATTTCAAAATATGAGGAAATTGCATAAAATATAAGTGTATTATGTTAGTGTATAAAAAGTGACTACAATGACCATTTTCAGTATCATATGTATTCTTTTTCTGACCTTATTTCTCATTAGAGACAGGATTCTCAATGGGAAACTCAGCAGATTAATTAGTCGCATTTGTGCTCTCAATATTAATGAGGATTTAAGGCTGTTGAAAGTGAAATTAATATTGTAGAAATGGGGGGAAAAAATGGCGGAGGCTTAGACGGACGTGTTGGTGCTTTGTCCCGGACCAGATAGGGGCGAGCAGCAGAAACGGGTAGCATACAGCCCGAACAAGCAGAGGAGATTCAGCTGAGAGACAGTCTGCAGCCAGGAAAGACAGAGAGCTCCTAGAAAATGGGGATGGTTAGAGATTGAGGCTGAAACCTCCCCCTGGGCGCCAGCTCAGCGGCGTGACCGCGCCATCTTGGGTAGCTGTTATCCGCATCCAGCATCCAGAGATCAGCTACTAACCCGGAGGCAACGGCTCTCAAGCAGCGCGACTACATGAACTCAGAGGAGACCTGCTTCCCTCCACGGAAAGGTTAGACTTACCCCAAAGGTGCGGTTTGCAATTCAGGTTGGAGCGAGGTTAAGGCTGTTGAAAGTGAAATTAATATTGTAGAAATGACTGGGGAAAGGCATAGCATTTTTCTATGTTATAAAAGTAAATTAAATTGTCATTAAATTTACCTCTCTTTTTGTGACTCGTAGAACACATGCAGATGTTATGTTAACTATTGGTATTTTCAATTAAAGCACAAATTCAAATGCGTTACTATTTTCATTATTATTATTCTTGTAGTAGTAGTAATAATTTTGTGTATGTAATGTTTTGCCTCCCAGGAAATAAAACTTTCTCTAAAAAACTACACTCTTCCTTAAAAAAACAGAAACAATAACTTTAAAAAAGAGATTTAAAATTTCTGCATATAATATCTCTGTCTGAAGCAAGGACACATTTTCAAACTGATTAACAAACTGATCCATATTGGTTAACATCTTCCAGCATTCATACTACCACTGCCATATCCCAACATTTCTGAATCTCTTAGGGATAAGACCTTGGTTTTTCAGGCCCCGCCTATATTTATCAGCTAATAAATTTAACTATTAATTATTTTTCTTGCTGAAACAAGAATAAATTTTCTTCAAACTATTAAAGCACACACACATGCCCTGGCCAGGTGGCTCAGTTGGTTTGGAGCCTTATCCAGTACCCCAAAAGTCTGTGGGTTCGATACACAGGCACATACTTAGGTTGAGGGTTTGATCCCTGTCAGGGAGCTTATGGGAGGCAACTAATCGATGTTTCTCTCTGACATAGATGTTTCTGTCTCTCTTTCCCTTCCTCTCTCTAAAAATAAATGCATCCCCCATGGATATGGGGAGACTAATATGATGAAGTTCTACGGATAGAGTGTGCCCTCTTTCAACTAATGAGTTTTCTCTTTTAATGATTACAATTAGCATTGGTCAAAATAAATGCACAATCATCTATAGCTTCCCAATATTTTAGTCATACAGAGCTTGACATTTTTCAAATGACTTTATCTAAAAATATAACTATATTATTCTTGCACTTTAAAAAAGACATCATTAACAACAGGTTCATATCTTTTACTTCTTATATCTTAATTTGCATTTATTTTCTTTAAATTGGTCTTTCAAAAGATATAGAAGTAATTTACTGAGCTTCAGTTGAATTCCATAACAGACTATCTCAAAGGAATTTCTCTTATTATACAAAATTGCTTTGGGTGAAACAGTGCAAAGGTCTCATTTATTTCAATGAGCTTTTGCTTATTAAAAATAATATGCATTTATAATATGAATGTTTGCCTTTTTTAACATGGGGAAGATTTTCAACTAAAATGTCCAGAAATTATAACACTTTTTTTCTGGCAAATTACATTTACTATTTTTAAACAAACTTAGTTTCTTCTTTTACTTTAAATTCTAATGTTTCTATAAATTTTATTTACTAAATTTGCTCCTTCAATAAGGTGTAATGAAGAGGGTTGATAAATTACTTGTACATTATGCTACAGTTTTTTCAGAAACAAATTGTCCTGATTAATGTCAAATTAAGGGTGCACGAGCAAAACCAAGGGGATAGTGCTACCTTGTTTGCAGGAAAAAAAGGAGGTACTTTTTAGGGAGAAAATGTAAAACCAGTAATAGAACTGACCAAAAGTTGGTCTGTCTATATTAATACACTAGAGACCCAGTGCACAAAATTCATGCACTGGTAGGGTCCCTAGGCCTGGCCAGCAATCAAGGCTGATTGGGGCTTTCTGGTTGCCGACTGGGGCCTTCCTTTCTTCCGCACTTTCCCCTGGTGGTCAGCACACGTCATAGTGAGCGATCAAACTCTTGGTCTCCCGATCAAACTCCCAAGGGGACACTTTGCATATTAGCCTTTTATATATAATAGGAGATAGATTGTACTGCCAATTCTAAATGTTACCCATGATAAAAATATTGCCCACTCTGAATCTTGTTACACTAACCTAATATATTTGCTTTGATTACTGAGTTTTAGTGTAGATATACACATGTAAATTTCAAGAAGAGAATATTTGTCAAAGGTAGGAAATACTTGCAAAAATAATGACTAAGCCTTTCTGAAAATTGAAGAAATATACCCATACTCAGGTTGTAAAGACACATAAGATGCTAAATAGAATAACAGATTTAAACAGTAGAGTGAAATTAAGAAATTAAAGACAAAGAGAAGTTTATAAATATATATAGAGGAAAACAGAAAACTTTCAAAGAGAAATATATGATTGAAGAAATTTAGAATTTCCAATTGCAACAATAAGTGCAAGAAGGCATGAATGAATTTATCATTCTATATGGAGTAAATTATAAATCTTATAATCAGAAAGAATGGCATTTAATATAAAATAAAAATATTCTTAGCTCTATTTTCACATATTAACCTTTCTCTGAAAGATCATTTGAATAATTGACACCAGCAAAAAGAGCATTGAAGAAGTAAGATTTATCAGTAAATAAGAAATAAAAGTGATTATCCATAGAAATTATATTTCTTGTTAACATTACTGTTTATCATGTATAGAAATAATATGCTATTTATGTACATTCCAACATAATAACATCCCTGTGAGATAAGCACTATTATCATTTCCACTTCATAGTTATGCAATTTGGAACTAAATTTCCAGATTACATCAAGGTAAGTTAGAATAAAAGGGGATAAAGAAGAATAAATTATTTTGCATTTTACAAAGGTACATATTTGTCTGAGAATAAGACCTAGATATTGTTTAGTTTTAGGTATCAATGAGAATATTAAGCATAAGAATAGATTAAAATATTAAATAAAGAAATATAAGAAAATATAGAATAACTTTTAAAATAGGGAAAATTGATTTTCCAACAAAAGTTTAAAAAGGAGATATTCAAGGAAAAAGGAAGACTTAAAATTAGTTGTAAGTTAGGAGATGTATGTCTTGATATAAAAGTAATGGCAATCATTTAAGTGGGCTAAACTTACCAGCTAAAAGACAAATCAGCAACTCCTCCCTGCAAAAACTCAGCAGTATATTTTCTACAAGGTGTACTCAATAAATATGATGCAGAACTATGGAAAATAAAAGGATAGAAAAAGGTTATATGATGCATGTACAAACCAACAAGTGCTAGACTAGCAAATATAACATCAGGTAAAATAGGTCTTCTAGAAAAAAAAATCAATAAAAATCAAAATTACATTCTACCAATGGAACAATAGATCAATTCTTATTATAACAGTGACATTATATGGCCTAAAATAGCCTTGAAATTGACAAAGTGATGAAAACAAGAAATAGATAAACCAACTGAAGTCATAAATTTAATATATCATTCTTGAAAACCAATAGACAAATATACAAAATAAACAAAGTGTGATCTGTGAATAACAGGATTAATAAACTTCATATAATAGATACAACTTTATATACCACAAAAGACACTATCTTTTTAAGCATACATGTGATGTTTGCCCCCCCCAAAATCACATAATATCTTAGCTCCCAAGAGAATCATCAATATGTTTAGAAGAATCAATTTCTTAAAGGCTATGTTCTAAGTTAAATTTCTATATGTGTTACTTTTTAAATGTGACATTTAGAATGCCATTGATTAAATAATTGAACATGAATGTAAACAGTCTGATGCCACTGTAGAGATGGCGGAGGATGTCTGCTACCCCATGTGTTACAAAACAAAGCGTGCCCTTAGATGCTGTGCCTTTATTCTTAAAATACAATAAGAAAAACACACACCTGTAATTGTATCTAGCTGTACATTTATATATTAGCCATTGTTTACAGACTGTGCAAGAAGAAATTATTTACAGACGCATATAATTAGATTGTATTTTCTGCACAAACTCATCTATTTATTAAATGCTTTATGAACACACAAAGCTTTCTTTTCATTCATAATTGATTAAATTTGTTAGTTGGAGACAGATTACTCCTGAAGTTATTACTGGCATTTATAAAGCTCCAAAGGAGCTTTCACATATCTTTTTATTTAAAAAAATCTATACTTTATGCAATTCCAATCTTTAAAGGCAACAGTAAGGGTGCCAGGGTCGTTTTTTCTTGCTTGTTTTTCTGAAGACTCTGAGTCCTATATGAAAATGAATTGTGTCATAAAGCATATATTTTCCTTACTTCTCACCCCCTTCAATATCTATTGTGCCATGCAGTGAAAATGCTGCTTCTGTAAACAGAATATAGAATTCTTTTGTGAGTGGTGTTTCTGCTCTGTGTAGTACTAGAGATAGAAACATTTGGTTGGAAGCCAAAAATACTATTTTAGGCTTAGGATAATTTTCCAGCTGTTGTTGGGGAAAGCATGTTACACTTCCCCACTCATTACACTGACATACTCATCTATACATTTGTATTTTGCTGCTTTTTCAAATCAGTGATGCAGCTGCCACAATATGCCTCCTCCTTCCAGCAGGTGGTAAATTATTCTCTGCATAAAATGACATCATTCCCTATTTTGTAAAAAACATGCCCTATGAGCTGAAGAAAGGGCAGAACCATTACAGAAAACAAAATTTAGATAAATTTAACATTTTGTATTTAATAAAACTACATCATCATATTTTTTAAGATTTAATAACTAAAGGCAGTAACAGCAACTGATTAATAACATTTGAAAAAGAATCAGCAAAATATTTTGCCTTTGTTGGAATCGATGTTAAGCTAAACATAACTTGTTTGTGTGGACTTGTGCCTATCCTATTTTTTCCCCAGAGGAAAGAAGCTCATTTGTATTATACTTAACATCATTTCTCAGATTGTGAGGTTACATTTAACTGATTATTTTGTTAAATATTTTACTAAGCCAAACCATAATAAAGATTTTCATTGGAGTTACACTGGCTCAAAACATTTTCCTCTCAAAAAGAAACCTTTTTAATAGTCAATAAAAACGTTTTTGGCTGGCATTCAATATTAAGACAAATAAAAAGTATTTTACTTTTTTCAACCAAGATAGAGTAGGAAATAATGTCAGATTATCAGAACCAATCATAACCTATCCGGTAACTGACTATTGATATGTGAGTCTATAAATAAGCAAGTGACATCATAACACTTACCATAAGTTAATAATTGCTTTAGTAGGTATTTTACATTACCTGACATAGATGAGACATCATATGTATACATTACATTGAACATATTTTATGCATAAGTACCCACAAATAAAATTTTGTTTATGTATACGTATCAGTATTTTCTTTTATAAATATATTCATCTCTTAGTTATCTTTAAATGTCATGATAAGCATAAAATAAGAGATCAATAGTTCTAGCCTCTACTTTCAAAAGACTACCTCATGCCCTAGCCGATTTGGCTCAGTGGATAGAGCATCGGCCTGCAGACCGAACGGTCCCAGGTTTGATTCAGGTCAAGGGCATGTACCTAGGTTGCAGGCTCCTCCCTGGCCCCAGCCCTGGCCCGGGCTCTTGCAGGAGGCAATCAATCAATGTGTTTCTCTCACATGGATATTTCTCTCTGTCTTGCCCTCTCTCTTCCAATCTCTTTAATCCTCACCGGGGATATTTTTCTCTTTGAAAAATATCCCCGGGTGAGGATTAAAAAAAAAAAAAAAAAGACTGCTTCATAATACTTATGTAGGTTTTAGAAGGAGCTGGGCTTCCAATACATAGGTTGATGATTACCTGTATGCATTACTTCAAGTACAAGAAAAGTATATCTATGTTAGGAAGAAAACTGATTTTTTCAGAGGCAGAGAGGTCAATTTCAAAATCATACTATATTTAGAGAAATCAAATGGCCCTGATAATTAACAGCATTGAAAATGATTGGCAAGCCTACTAAAAAAGAAGCATTGTATGTTCAATGTCTACAGATTACCAGATTAATTTGAGATTTTTCTGGAAAACTGTTGACTTAGTTGTTATAGACTTTCTGAAAGATGATATAAGGTGTTATGATACAATATTTCCAATGTCCAATAGTTTTCTTTTCTACTAGATGGGTCCAAGAAAAGGAGAGGTATCATAAGCAGTTATCTAGTGTAGGGAGAACTGTCTCTAATCCATCTTGGCACAAAGTGGCCCCAATGACTCTTTGTTGGATTAAAAATAATATATATTCTACTGACAAAATTAAAATTTCCACATTAACAAAAATAAGGAAATAAGAGCCTTCCATGTTTCCACCAACCGTATATAACTGTCATTATCACAGTAGTGTATTTCTTCCCATCCTTTTAGATATTATAACATTAAATGGTTTTATTTCTTCTAATAATTGAGATAAATGTGCAATTTATAGCAACACTCACCTTCACTCCTAATTACACATAACCCACATACTTTTTTTTGGTGGGGGTAGCACCTTCATCACTGACACCTTGTTCTATATTCCATACTTTTCAAGTACCTTTAGTTAACTAGAATAATATGTTGGAAAATTACTATTCAAACACATTATTGATCCAAAGCTTTGGTCCCTACTTTCTTGGAGTGGAAAAGGTCACAATCTTGCACTGAAATAATTCTTAATCTTCCCTCTTCCATTTGTTCCTTGGGTTTTGTCACCTTTGAATGATAATGGTGCCAGGACCCAACTGTTGTCAAATTGTTGACTGTGTGAATTCAGACTATGTGCTACTTAGCAACTTTTTGAACTCAGCTTGGTGCATTAGCCTTTTCCAATAGGAAAAGGTTTAATTATCTATCCATATACAACTGATTTTTTAAAAAAAAATAAGTGCTCATAATAATTTAAATATAGATGTAAAAATATCCCTTAGTTTATTTTTTAGAAAATCCTATTGCTCTCTTGATTACAGAGATACCCTTACAGAGTCCAGAATATTCAAGTGCTAATTAATTTATCTTACAGTTAAAAGCAAGAGGTGCACTCTAGCCGGCTGGCCCAGTTGGTTGGAGCATTGTCCTGTATACCAAAAGGTTGTGGGTTTGATTCCTGGTCAGGGTACATAGGGAGGTGTTTGGGTCAATCCCCAGTCTGGGCAGGCATGGGAGGCAACAGATAAATGTTTTTCTCTGACACTGATGTTTCTCTCTCTCTTTCCCTTCCTCTCTCTAAACATATCCTCCAGTGAAGATAAAAAAAGAAAAAAAAGTGGTAAATTTGTTTTATTTCAGCATTATTAAGCACAGTTTAGAAATTTTTTCTTTCTTTACTATCTTTATTGTTTTTGTTTTCTTTTCCTTTTTTTATTTTTTTATTTTTTTTATTACTCTTTTTAAAAAATATTATAATAAGTATTACAAAGGGTGAAGATAAAAAAAAGTGGTAAATTTGTTTTATTTCAGCATTATTAAGCACAGTTTAGAAATTTTTTCTTTCTTTACTATCTTACTATCTTTTGTTTTCTTTTCCTTTTTTTATTTTTTTATTTTTTTTATTACTCTTTTTAAAAAATATTATAATAAGTATTACAAAGGGTATTACATATGTGTCCTTTCCACTCCCAGCCCT
>NW_005354291.1:16438723-16439542 GCF_000412655.1 Myotis brandtii
TTTGTTTATGTGATGTATCATGTTTATTGATTTGCGTATATTGTACCATCCTTGCATCCCTGGAATAAGTCCTACTTGGTCATGGTGTATGATCCTTCTGATGTACTGTTGGATCCGATTTGCTAAGATTTTGTTGAGTATTTTGGCATCTATGTTCATGAGGGATATTGGCCTGTAATTCTCTTTCATTGTGTTGTCTTTACCTGGTTTTGGTATTAGGGTGATGCTGGCTTCATAGAATGAGCTTGGAAGTGTTCCTTCCTCTTGAATTTTTTGTAGTAGTCTGAGGAGGGTAGGTTTTAGTTCTTCCTTGAATGTTTGGTAAAACTCCCCTGTGAAGCCGTCTGGTCCTGGGCTTTTGTTTGCTGGGAGCTTTTTGATGACTGCTTCAATTTCTTCCATAGTTATTGGCCTATTGAGATTTTTAGATTCTTCCTGATTGAGTTTTGGAATGTTGTATTTTTCTAGGAATTTGTCCATTTCCTCCAGGTTGTCTAGTTTGTTGGAGTAGAGTTGTCCGTAGTATTGTTTAACAATCATTTGTATTTCTGTGGGGTCTGTTGTTATTACTATCTTTATTGTTGAAAGTATTACAAATGCCTCTTTTGTTCTGTGTTGTTTTTTTCCCCCATTGACCCCTTCCACCCTGCACCACCCCTCCCAGGCTTTCACCATGCTATTGTCTGTGTTTATGGGCTATGCATATCCTATCTAATAAAAGAGAAACATGCAAATTGACCATAAACCTGACACCCTTCCTATTGGCTAATCAGCAGGATATGCAAATTAACTGCCAACCAAGATGGCGGCCGGCAGCCA
>NW_005354291.1:16440887-16468633 GCF_000412655.1 Myotis brandtii
GGGACACACACACACACACACACACACACACACACACACACACACGGCAACTGCTTCGAGCCTACGTGGCGCAGCTGGGGGCAGGCCCTAGCCGACAGACACACACACACACACACACACACACACACACACACACACAGGACGCCTGCTCCAAGCCTCTGCTGCCAGACTGTGGCCATCAGTAGGACATCCACTGAGGGCTCCCGGACTGTGAGAGGGGCAGGCTGGGCTGAGGGAACCCCACCCCCCAGTGCACAAATTTCGTGCACCGGGCCTCTAGTATACATATAAGTTCCCTGCTTAATCACTCCCCACCCACCCTCTACCCCTGCCTTCCATCTGAAATTCTTCAGTCTGTTCCATGCTTCTATGTCTCCCACCCTCTACCCCTGCCTTCCGTCTGAAATTCTTCAGTCTGTTCCATGCTTCTATGTCTCATTTTGTTCATCAGCTTATTTTGTTCATTGGATGCCACATATGAGTGAGAACATGTGATACTTGTCTGACTGGCTTATTTCACTTGGCATAATACTCTCCAGGTCCATCCATGCTTTTGCAAAGATAAGAGATGCTCATTTTCTACAGCCACATAGTATTCCATTGTGTAACATACCACAGCTTTTTTATCCACTCATCTGATGATGGGCATTTGGGTTGTTTCCAAATCTTAGCTATTGTAAATTGTGTTGCTGTGAACACAGGGGTGCATATGTTCTTTTTGATTGGTGTTTCAGGTTTCTTAAGATATATTCCTAGAAGTGGGATCGCTGTGTTAAATGGCAGTTCCATTTTTACGTTTTTAATTAATAGATTAATTGAAACATTTACTCTAGTTCAAATGCAAAACCCCTGTTTTCCTAATAGCTGCATTCCCACCAGCAGTGTACTAGGGTTCCCTTTTCTCCACATCTTCACCAGCACTTGTCATTTGTTGATTTGTTGATGGTAGCCATTCTGACAGGTGTGAGGTAATACCTCACTATGGTTTTAATTTGCATCTCTCTGATAATTAGTGATTTTGAGCATTTTTTCATATTTATCTAATTTGAATTTCTAAGGAAAATCATAATTTACAAAATATTTCAAGGAGCTAGAATTTTAATTTAGATGAATATTGTTCAACAAGATAAATCAAACTTATCTCTCTGCTAATATGATTTTAATTTCTTTTTAGTTATCATTTTCTGTCTTTGGTTCATCAAGAAGATCTATACCTGAAATTAGTGTGAAATCATTATTACTTGCATATAAATATTTCTAAATTATGATCATGTTATATTACCATTTAAATATATCCTAAGTAAAATTTAATGGAATACAAATGCTTACCACTGTGCTACTGAATGAAAAATTTCAAAAATAAAATGCTATATTCAAGTTTAGAGGGAACAAAATCATATCATTTATAATATTCAGGAAATATTCAGGATAGAAACTCATACCAAAATTGACATAAAAATTTAATTTCTTTACCCAGATAAAATTAGCTACAAAAACTCTCAGTAAATTATTTATTTGATGTTAAATCAGAAATAATACAGTAATAAATGTCCAGTTTTAAAACATTTATTCTACCTATTATGAGAGGTCTTAGCTTTTATATTTACCCAAGGACAAAAAGCTGTAATGATTAGAAAGAAAGGACTATCAGCATTTACAAATAATATTATTATCTTCACAGAAATTTAACAGAAAAGGTCACCTAGACTTCTATGCAATGACAAATATAATTTTGAATATCCCATCTATGACAGAAACAATATGAGGTATTATGTGTGAAGATAAAAAAAATGATGCATGCAAGCATTATGGAAGATGTTTTTAAACATATTGAAAGATATTAAGAAAGTTCTAAGTACATGAAAGAAAAATGCTTAGGGATAGAAACTCACTTCTTAAAGATATTTATTCTCTTCAAATTGATCTATAGTTTCAACAGAATTCCAAGCAAAATACCAAAATAAAAATGCGAATGAACAAGCAGATTTTATAATGAAGGAGAGAAGAACCAAGAATAGTTGAGGCATAAAGAAGAAGAATGACAAGATTAGGGTGGGAGTCATTTTCTATATGGAGACATAGTACAAAATCATAATTTGGAGGATCTGCTTTGGTTCAGGGGATAGATAAATACAGCAATAGAAAAGAATGGAGAGCTAATAAATAGACCCATCCATACAGAGATTTGATAGATAATTAATGTGATATTGTTTATTAGAATATTTTGAGCATCTCGACAAATGGTGTTATTAATTTTAGTGGTTCACGTTTTTAAAAAAGGAAATTTTATATCCAGAATGCCTAAAATCTAGTCCAGAGGAATATTAGAATAAATATAGAAGAATATCTGTATTCTCTAAGGAACACACACACACACACACACACACACACACACACACACATAAAACATGTCTTGAGGAAGATTAATGAATTGCCAACTGCAATAAAATTAAGGAATGTTTATGGAACAAAACAGTAAAAGATAAACCACATACTAGCAGAAAATATTTGCAAAAAAAGAGCATAGAAAAATATTATTTTCTAAACTATATAAATATTCTTTATAGACCAATAAGAAAAAGACCCAACTATATAGAAAAAATGAACATATATGTAAATAGAAACATATATGTAAATAGTAAATATATGCATATTTTTGGGTAAAATAATTGTATTCTTAGATGTGTACTATAAATAACACATTTCATATATAATACAGAAATATCTATCTTCTATCTCCAGAGAGCACTTTTGTAATATTAAAAAACTGATAGCAATTTGAATATCTACCAAAAATATAATAACTATATTTTGATATATTAATGCAATAGAATATCAAAATAGATGCCGTCCAACAAAATAAAGGGTGAAAAAAACAGGTTTAGGAGAGTATGCATCGTGTGATTTATACGTAATTTTAAGAAAAAAATAGTTGAGAAATATATTATGTTTGGATAAGATAGGTAACAAATTATGCTTTTATTAAAATAATCATATTGAGAGGTAAATTACAGTTTGTCACTGCTTGCTCAGTAACTAGTACAAATCTTTTTGATAAATATAATTATGAGCTATATGTTATACTTTTAAGAAAATTATTTCCCATCCCTTGTTAATTTGGCTGAAACCAGAAGAGAAGACAATCTCTCTTCTAGTTTTTATTTTAGAAACCTGAGATTTATGGATACGTTTGTTAGGGGGAAAGATAAAGGTAGGTTAATGACTTTTGTATTGGGGTTTTTGAAGTTGAGATAATAGAGATTTCCACAAGATCAGCAGAAAAGTTTGATTTAGAGTTTAAGAGTTACTGTGATCTACACTCAGTACTTCTGCCTGAATCCTGGAATTGGAGTTAGGATTTCAGGGACGAATGATTGTCAAGTCAAAAAGGAAGACAGAACCTTGGGCACCAAGGCTCCCAGTCTGGGAAAAGAATACAAAGCCTCAGTGTGAATAGATGCCTCAGCTTTTCCTGCCTGCATGGTGCCACTGGGTTAGGATAACATGTGAACCCGCAGTTGCTCACCTGGGCCATAGACCAAGCCTTGCTAAATGACCTCTCTTCTCTAGACCCCAAACTCAGAACTTTGTTCAAGTCTTGGTCATTGTGGAAGAAATACTAGTAACGGTAAAATGGCTTTTCCTTCCAAATAAGTGGGAAAATAGGATCTTGAATTCAAATTGAATATTATGTCAGAAATATAATTACTCATTTCTTGCACATCTGAATTTGAGTAGAATTGTGTTTATTTTACTAAATCATGGTCCCCTATTTGCATTATAGAAATAATTTTTTTAAATTTGGTATGTATTTATTTTCCTTCTCTTAATTTCATTTGCATGAAGCAAGATCCACTGGTGTTCAGTATAACATAAAAGAAACCTGTTAGGAACAGCAATTTGGCATCATGGATATAACTGTTGGACTAACTTCAACTTTTTCCCCCGTGTTACTAAATTCAGTGATTCCAGTCTCTTTCAGATACTGCTTGCAGCTTTTTGGAAGGAAGACACATGTTCTCATATGTTTATATAATTTTAATTCAGTGAAGATTAAAAAAGTAATTGAGTACAGGTTCATGAAAAAGTTTATATAAAAAAGTGCAGTCTGAGAAAGTGGCTCTCTGCTAGTAATTTAGAGAAAATCACGTGAACTATGCTTTTAAAACCAAATTTAATGAAAATGTGCTAGGATATGTTTTATCTAAAGCATTCTGCATAATTTTAAACCCATGAATACATAAACATAATTAGGATTCCAAGTTAAAATGTTCTAGTGTCAAACTTGGTACTATTGCCAAAATATTAACGGAAAACAGAATATTTGGCACATAGTATCTATCAGTATTTTTGAATAAAGCTAAAATTTATGGGAACTAGACAATGTTTCTCATCATGTAGTAATGTTGATATTCAGTTGTTGAGATAACAGAGAATTATAAAATGAAAATGAGTTATCATAAGTTTTCTTTGCTGAAATTTTAGTAAAAATAACACAGAAAGAATCCCCCATATTAAAAGTACTCCAAAAACCTCAGTTCTTTAACACACTGGTTAAGTCAGAAATAAAATGGCTGGCACTAAGACCTTGACTTTTTAAGATAGTTCTTGGTTTTCTTTATAAATTCTACTGACTCACATTTAAAACATTAAGGTCACACATTTTACTTTTTTTTTTCCAGAACCAAGTTTATAATTACAGTGGAAGGAGAAACTTAAACAGTGTAGTTAGTTGACTTTTTTTGCTGTAAATGTGGACTGTCACTGAGATGACAATGAGGAATGGTAACTCACAAACAGCTATGAAGGATGAAAAAGAACAAAAGGAAAACAATGATGTAGAATTATAAATGCACAATAACATTTATGATTTAAAGAAAAAAAGAAATTATTGCACTATCTGCCAAAGCACACATTAACATCTTCCTTATAATAGAATAAAATAAATGATCATCATAACCCTAATTTAGGTCATGTAGAAAATTTTAGGAAAAGATATTTCCAAGGAAAATCACATTTGAACCTCCACAATTGCAATTAAAAAGCATATATACTCTTGATTCTTGGGAATTATATTTTTTTCAGAGTCAAATATGATGTGTTTACTTATACAATAGAAATGGTTTGGGGCTTGCATTCTATTTTTCATATATCTCTTAATGGGAACTTTACAATGCTCAATGATTTTTTTGGGTGTGTTTTCATTTAAAGATCAAGAAGGAACAACAAAGCTCAATAGAGAAGTTGATAATGCTGGAGGCTCATTCACTAGATAATTGACTCATTCCCACTTACATACTAGCTCTTTCCATTAATTTTATATAATTACGTTTTATGGGATATTGTTTAAAAATCAGGAATATATGGAAACTTCTGTATATTGAACAAAGAGGGGCCTCCATAAGCTATCCACATCATACTTCCTGGAATCTGAAGCAAAAGATTTTGAGAAAGTATTTGAAGTTATATGCCAAAAAATAGGGACCCCAGCTCATGGGGCCCAGTGGTTGAGTGTAGACTCATAAACCAGGAGGTCATGGTTCGATTCCTGGTCAGGGCATATGCCCAGGTTGTGGGCTTGATCCCCAGTAGGGGGTGTGCAGGAGCAGCTGATCAATGATTTCTCATCATTGATGTTTCTATCTCTCTCCCTTTCTCTCTGAATTCAATAAGAACATTTTTTAAATAGAAAGATTATTCTGGATTATTCTGTGGACACAATCGAATCATATGAGCCTTTAAAAATACAGTTTCTTGAGCTGCAGTGAGAGAGATATGGCAGAAGTCAGAGATTCAAAGCAAGACAGACTGTACCACCATTGCCAGATGGAAGATGCAGGGATAGTATGACAGAGAACACAGGTGGCCTTAAATTGCTGAGAGTGACTTCTGGAGGACAGCCAGCCAGGAAATGGGGACCTCGGTCCTACAACCAAAACTAACAATTCTGCCAAGTATCTGAATTAGTTTTGAAGCTCAGTCTCCACCAGAGTCACTAGTTAACATCCCAGGCCAGTTTACACGTTGATTTTGGCCATGCATGATCTAAAGTAGAGAAGCTAGCTGAGTCTACCTCAACCTCTGATCTATAGAACTATAAGATAATATTAAATTTTGATTGTTTTAAACCACTGAATTTGTGATAATCAGCAATAGAAAACAAAGGAAAGCCCTTAAATAGTTACAGATTTTTTTTTTTGACAGTTACATTTTATTTTTTCTGGAAACTTAAACTATGTGAAATGTTCAATTACTTCATAATGTCAGAAAAATCACCTTGTTCTTCAGATTGTGGGCCTCGAGAACTTTATAGTTTTCTCTTTTCAGTGATTCTGTATTGAGTTTATTTATATAAATGAGAAGAACTAAAATATTTGCCACAATTAATATATTACAAATAAACTTAGGGAAGTGATTGTAATGTTGCTAAAAATATTAAAAGTGCTTTGGGGGGAAAAAGTGACTTTCTTTAGTCCAAAGTAATAAACTGAAGGAGATGTTATCTGTTTTTGAATCAGAATGCTGAAAGTATAAGATTTAAAAATGTTGAGATGAGAAAAGATATTGTTCTGTAGTTTTATTATAAGTTTTTGTCGGGTTTTGATATCAGGGTAATCCTCATCTTATAGAATGTTTTCTCTTTTCAATATTCTGGAATTATTTCTGTAAAATTTGTATTATAAATGTTTGCTGTAATTCAACTGTAAATTCATCTTTTCTGAAATCTTTTAATCTAAAGATTTTAAGCTACAAGTTAAATTTTTTAAATAGATATAGAGCTAGTCAATTTATTTACTTTTTTATGCTAACTTTCATAGTTTTTGTCCATTTCACCTAAGTTGCTGATTTTATTGACATAATTTTATTGATAATATTCCCTTATCAATTATATTGATCTTTTTGAAATAGCACTTTTTTAATTCTTTGAATTTCCCTAATCTTTTTCTGTTTCTGATTTCATTGATTTTTGCTCAGATCTTTATTATGTACTTTATTTGGCCTAAATTAAGTTTAATTGTATCATTTTATTAGTTTATTGGGTCAAAAATTAAGTCATTTTTAGTCTCAAAAATATTTGAGAATTTTCCCCTTTACTGATATAGGCATTTAGTGCAATAACATTCCACAAATTTACGCACAACACAAAATTTTATATGCTGTGTTTATTTTAATTTAAACAAAATAACTTTACCTTGTTTCTTAAATCTTCTTTAATTTATGAGTTCTTTAGTTTCCAAATATTGGAAGAATTTCTAGCGATCCTTCTGTTACGGATTTCTAAAGTATTTCCATTGAATTCAGGGCCTATACTTTGTCTGATTTTATTCTTCCCAGCTTTTTGAGACATGTTTTATGACCCAGGATTTGGTCTCTCCTAATAAAAATGTTCTATGTACATTTGAAATGAATGTGCTTTCTGATGTTGTGTGGAGTGCTCTATAAATGTCAATTAAGTCAGACTGGTTAATAGTGTTGTACCAATCTTCTGTATCATTTCTGATTTTCTGTTACTTGTATTGTTTATTATTTAGAGGATGTATTGATATGTCAATATAATTGTAGGTTGGTCTATTTGTCCTTGAATTATTAGCAATTTTACCTCACATGATTTGAATTTGTGTCTTCAGGCACATAAATATTTGGGATTATTATGTCACATTCATGAACTACTTTATCATTATGAAAAATAATTAATGTTTTTTGCTATGAAATCTACTTTTGTGATTTTAATATAGTCACTCCAGCATTATTTTAATTAATGTTAGCATAGTATATCTTTGTTACATTATTTATCCTAATTTGTTTTTATATTTAAAGAGTGTTTCTTATAGGTATAATATAATAGGGTCTTAGTTTTATATTCAATCCAATATTGTTTTTTTCCTTGTCATTATCATTATAATTTTCTTTTATCTTATTTTTTTTGTGGTTAGACAATCATATATTTTACAGAGTGGCCCCCCTGATATATCAAGTACCCCTTCTTGCCCGAACATAACTATTACAATACTATTTTTCCTCCACTGACCTCTCCCGAGCCACTCCCACTCATCAGCACATGCCCTCATCCCAGTGTCTATGTCCATTGGTAATGCTTATATGCATGCTTACAAGTCCTTTGGTTGATCTCTTACCCCGACCCCCCTCCCCTGCCTTCCCTCTGAGGTTTAACAGTCAGTTCCATGCTTCTCTGTCTCTGGATCTATTTTTGTTCATCAGTTTATGTTGTTCATTATATTCCACAAATGAGTGAGATCATGTGGTATTTATCTTTCTCCAACTGGCTTATTCGCTTAGCATAATGCTCTCCAGTTCCATCCATGCTGTTGCAATTGGTAAAAATTCCTTCTTTTTTATAGTGGCGTAGTATTCCATTGTGCAGATGTACCACAGTTTTTTAATCTACTCATCTGCTGATGGGCATTTAGGCTGTTTCCAAATCTTAGCTATTGTAAATTGTGCTGCTATGAACAAAGGGGCACATATATCCTTTCTGATTGGTGTTTCTGATTTCTTAGGATATATTCCTAGAAGTGGGATCGCTGGGTCAAATGGGAATTCCATTTTTAAATTTTTGAGGAAATGCCATACTGTCTTCCACAGTGGCTGCACCAGGCTGCATTCCTACCAGCAGTGCACTAGGGGTCCTTTTTCTCCACATCCTAGCCAGCACTTTTCGCTTGTTGATTTGTTGATGATAGCCATTCTGACAGGTGTGAGATGGTACCTCATTGTCGTTTTGATTTGCCTCTCTCGGATTAGTGACTTTGAGCATGTTTTCATATGTCTCTTGGCCTTCTGTATGTGCTCTTTCAGGAAGTGTCTATTTAGGTCCTTTCCCCATTTTTTTTGGTTGGGTTGTTTATCTTCCTTTTGTTAAGTTGTATGAGTTCTCTGTAAATTTTGGAGATTACAGTAAACCCTTATCGGAGATAACATTGGCATATATGTTCTCCCATGCAGTGGGTTTTCTTGTTGTTCATTATAATTTTCTACTTTCTTTCATGTCTTTTGTTATTTCTTGGGTGCCAAATATTGTTAATTTTAACTTGTTGACTGCTGAAAATGTGTATATTCACACAATATTTTTGAACATTTTTTCTGGGGTATAGTCACTTGAAAAGAGTTAGATCCTTTCTGATAGTACTTTTAAAACTTTTGTTTAGAGGGCCTGGAATAGTCTTTGCTTAAGACAAATTACCCACCCTCCAAAAGCATTAATTCTTATGGATTGACTTGTATTCCCCCAAATCAATGTTAAAGCCCTAACTCCCAACATGACTGCGTTTTTAGATAGGGCCTTTAAAGAGGTCAAGTTCCAAGAGGTCATAGAATGGGGCCTTAACCCATTCGGGTTTTGCTCTTATAAAATAGAGAGACAGGAGTAGAACATGCTCAGAGAAAAGGCCATGTAAGGACGTCAGAAGAATGAGACTGTTTGCAAGCCAAAAAGAGCGGTTTCATCAAATATCAATGCTGCTGGCACCTGGATCTTGGACTTGGAGCTCTAAGAACTGTGACAAAATAAAGGATGTTGGTTAAGCCACTTAGTCTGTAGTATTGCTATGGCAGCCTAAGCAGACTGATACCCTGATGTTCTGTAAATGCATGGTTTTCCAGTCTGGGTGGTAGGAGCAGGCATTATTACCAACACTTTGGAAGCCCCAAGTGCTATTACTTCTAATCCTTCTGCATTTTTTCTTTTCCCAATTATGGATATTTTTCTTATGTGCATGTACTAATGAATATCCAACTGAAAATCACATAGGAACTTTTTTAAATCCCTGGATCTTTTTCAAATCTTTCTGTGCAGTTTTCAACCTCCAGGTATTCTGCTATCCTGTGAACTCTAGCTGCTTTGTTCTTCTGAACATTCAACTTTTTCTCAACTCCAATAGTCCATTAGGCTTCCACAGAGATTACCTTGTCTTCTTGTCTTCTAGGGACCACACTGCTTCATAGCTTGATGCCCAGTTATTTGAAAAGCATTTTTATATAATTTCTCCATTTTATAGTTGTTAGTCTGGGGAGAAAATCTATTCCCAGAAAGGAATATTTTCCACTTAAAAGAGTAAGTTACAGAGTTTTGTGAAACAGTATTTTTAAAAACAAGAACAAAAGTACCATAAAACCAAAGAGGAGAATAATGGATTTAAACAATTTAAAAATCGTTGCATTATTTGAGAATCTTACATTGTTTGATATACAGTGCAATTACTAAAATGCATATTTTAATATCAAGGATGATCTTGTAAAGAGTAACACAAGAGGTTAAACTAAAAAGCTCAAATAAGAGAAAAACAAAATACTAAATCTATAGATTAAGAAAAAGAAATTGAAGCAGAATGGTGGTGTGAGGAACTTAGCTGACTTGCTCTCCCCTCAAATAACCACTTAACTATTAAAAAGTATCTCAAAATATAATAATTTAAGTGTCTGGAAAGAAATGCATCATGTAGAGAAACATTTCCAAACACAAACAAATGCCTGTATAACCTTCTGTCACGTACAAGAATGTCCACCGAAGCTTTATTAATGGAAGCCAATGTTCTGAAGTTACCCAATCACCATAACATTGAAATGAAAATATATTTTGGTATATTCATGAAGTGGAAAAATCCAAAGCAATGAAAAATAATTTACTATATGTAGTAATATGGCTGGATCTCACAGAAATAATTTGAGTGAAAGAAGTCAGACATAAAAGAATACATACTATATAATTCCATTTATATTAGTTCCAAGAACTGGTGAAATAGAGTAGTGAAAATATTGACCAGAAATAGGAATGAAGGAGCCTTCTGGACTATAAGAAATGTCCTCTATACTGATCTTGGCTAATTATGTGGATGTAGAAAAGAAGATTATTGAGATTTAACCTTGAGACGTGAGATCTTTTCTATGTATAAGGTTATATACGTATGTATATATATTCCCTATAGCAATAGTTGGGCTTATGAATTTGAAATAAGAATCTGGGCTGCAAAAATATTTTATTGTAAAAGAATAAGAAAACCTGTCATGAACCAAACTCATAGGAACTCTTATAAACAGAAAAAAAGGAATTCACAAAGAGTATTGATAGACAATAACCAAAGGAAATTTGGTATCAGAAATAAAAACAAACAAACAAACAAACAAAAAGACGGGGGGAGTGGTATATTAGGGAAATTATTTTTTAAACTAAATTTAGCTATATGGACAACCAGAAAGCCTTATCTAAAATTATTCTATTGATGGTGTGGGACAAGATAGATTTGGAGTTGGGAACTTAATGAGTAGTGAAAAATGACAATAGAAAATTTTGAAGAAAACTCCTTAGAAATGTGGCTTGACATATAGAAGAGAAATAAAGTGCTAGCTCATGTAAAGTTTTATTATTTTCCCATTTATTCTGGTTCACAAAAGATAAGAGTCTACATGTTTAAATGCAGATTTTATATATATATATCAATAGTTGATTAGAAAAGAGTAACAATTGACAGTATTAGTGTTTTTAAAATGGGAAGAAATGATTGCCAGAGTCTAGTCAGAAGATCTGATCATTGGTAAGCAGTGTGAAATTTTGTCTTTCATAAAAGAGGAAAAGAAGAAAAGCATGGTTATGTGAGCAGGTAAATCTTAAAGGAATTCTCATCTCAGGAAATATTTCTTATTCTTCTGTGAATAAAGAGTTAAGTTTAATCCTAGAATTGTTTAATCATATTCAGCTGAAGTGAGTGTTCATTTTTGTTGAGATTCTCAAGAAAGAGAATATACAGAAAGGTAAGATGAGGCTTACGACTAAATCCTAAAGGGAAGAGTAGTCAAATACTACCAAATATCACTGAGAGCTCTGGAGAAGCAAGGACCACCATGTCTTCATCAGATCTGGCAATATGGTTGGGGCAAAACCACACCTGAATGAGTAGAATAGTCATAGTTTTTTTTTGTTTGTTTGTTTGTTTTTTTTAAATATTTTATTGATTTTTTACAGAGAGGAAGGGAGAGAGATAGAGAGTTAGAAACATCGATGAGAGAGAAACATCGATCAGCTGCCTCCTGCACACCTCCCACTGGGGATGTGCCCGCAACCCAGGTACATGCCCTTGACCGGAATCGAACCCGGGACCCCCCAGTCCACAGGCCGACGCTCTATCCACTGAGCCAAACCGGTTTCGGCAGTCATAGTTTTAATATTACACATTTCTGGATATATTTTATCAAATGTACTTATTGTATATTAGAATAAAATTAGAAAATCTAATATACTCTCACTTTTAAAAGCACCTGCTTTTTAAGAATATTAGTCATTTGAAATATTTAGTAACTAATTGACCAAAGATAATGTACTTATTACATATATAACTTTATAAAACTACCCTTTGAAGGTTGTGTGTGTGTCTATATTTTGTAGATAAGGAATTAAGTCTCAATATATAAGCCAAAGCTATTCAGTTAATAAGTTAATAAGAAGTGATTCAAACTCAGGTCTGTATAACTCCAAGAAATAGCCTTTAGTATTCATATGCATTAGCCAGTAAGAAAGAATTATCCAATATACCTTATAATTTGAAAAGTTTAGTCAGGTCATGGTTCTGCATGGAACGGAAGCACACCATCTGAACCATGGTTATTGTTCACTTCTGAGAGAGATTAATTTGTCACAGCTCCCAGGCTTCCAGTTATTAAACACAGCATGAAAATATGTCAGTATTATAGTTTAAACAAAATTTTAAGTATAAGAAACTGCACCAAATGAATATGTCATAAAGTCCCATCATTTAGCCTCATAAGCAATAGTATATTCAGGGCAAATCCAATAAAAATGACAAAAGTTTACTACGTAAAAATAAAAAATAAGTAAAAGCAAAAGACAGTATAAAAAACAACTACACAATTTGCATATTTGTGCATAAAAATTTCCATTGACTTCAGGCTGCAGATTTTAATGTGACATAATAGATGTTTTGCATATGTATTTCTGCTAGCAATATGTTACATTTCAGGTACATTAGCAATTTAGAAGTGTGAAAAAATGTGTAATTATTGAAAGAATAACAAAAGTGTGAACATATACATTGAGTTTTTATCTTATTTTGGTTTATAATTACTCTATTCTTTCATTTATGATAGCATTCTGCTTACAGAAAAATTTTTTTCCCTGCATAAACATACAAAATAGACAGCCCTTTATCTGAGATAATGTATTCGCTTTTCAAAACAATAGCTTTCAGAATAAAATAATTCAAGGCTGTTTAGAAAAGCAAGAGAACCTTCTAGATCTCTAAATATTAATCATAATTGAGTATGCTTAGGTAAATGAAAGAATTTAAAGAAAGTTAGAAAACTGAATCCTCTCTCTGAGATTAAGTCTTGGTAGAATGAAATACAATCAACAAATGTATTAAATTTGGGTTCAGACTTTTTTTCCAAGAATGAGAGTGGATCAAAGCAGATAACATTAGAGACATCTGACAGCGGGGTTAGAAATCAGACTTTAGACCAGAAAATGTTGTTTAAGTTTGGGGGTAAAGCCAAACATTGCCATTGAGGAGAGAGAGAGCGAGAGAGAGAGAAGAAATTTGAAGAAGAGGAAACTGAAAATGTTCCACAGGACATGCAAATTCCATTTCAGTGCATCCCAAGTATGAGATAGAAACTCACTTCCATGCATTTAGGGGATGAGACCACTATCCAAGGACTGGAGACTCAAGATCAGAGTAAGGCTAGGAGTAAACTGATCCAATATTGAACGAATAATTGATCCTGACTTGTATTTTATCTGGCTAACAAGGGATAATCCTTAGGGTTTGAATCAGTACTGAATTTCTAAGGAAACTATAACTGGGACAACTGTGAAGTATAAACACTGCAGAGACAAGGGCTCAATCTGCCTATTACATGCAAAGTCTTTGCAGAATAAATGTTTTAAATATATCTGGTGTTCCCATGCCCAATTATGCACTGATTCAGGTTGAAATAATGCAACTATATTGAGATTATCACATAGGCTCTGGTCTTGCATAAAATCTTCTTTATCAACGTTGATATACAGAAGCTCAATACTTGAAATTATAATGTCATGTCCCATCTCTAAGGATTACATTGCTTACACAAATAAGACGATAGTCTGCATTTTGTAAGAAAACTAAATAATGAAAAGAAATAAATGAGATCCGAGGCTAGGAAATTTCATTTTAGGTAATAAAATCTAAAAGGCTTGCAGGATTTATTTTTTCACATATAAAGTACTAAAGGGTGGGTGGGAGGAATGGGGAGAGAGGCCAGTATATATTGCATGCCTTTTATGAGCCATATAGTTCAATATGCATTTGTTTCTTTTTAAAATTTTATTTTATTGTTTAAAGTATTACGGATAGTACATATGTCTCCTTTTTTTCCCCTTGACATTCCACCGGCCTCCCCTACCCCCCAGTGTCTTGTGTCCATTGGTTATGCTTATATGCATGCATACAAGTCCTTTGGTTGATCTCTTATCCTCCCCCACAACACTCCCCAGCCTTCCCACTGTAATTTGACAGTCTGTTCAATGCTTCTCTGCCTCTGTATCTATCTTTTTGTTCATCAGGTTATAATGTTCTTTATTATCCATAAATGAGAGAGATCATGTGGTGTTTTTCTTTCACTTCCTGTCTTATTTCACTTAGCATAATGCTCTCCAGTTCCATCCATGCTGCTAGCAAATGGTAAGAATTCCTTCTTTTTTATAGCAACATAGTATTCCATTAGCAAATATTGCCATTTTACATATTAGTACCCTGAAGGTACTAAGCATCTCTTTATATAGGTAATAAGGGATACAGATCTGTTTTAAACTGCACTGTATCTTTCCAAAGATTGTCTTATTTATAATATAGCAGACTCCTTGTAAAATTGTAAAATTGAACCTAATTGTAAAATTGAATCTAATAAAATCACTTGGCTATTTATATCATTTATATAACAGGGCATATAACAATGACTTTGACATGCCTTTGAATAATCAGATGCAGAACATCGTCCTATGTTTAGTGAATATGTTTATGCATCGTAATATAATGCTAATAGTTTCCTTACTACTCAATTCTTGGCTTGGTGTCTTATTAGTGGTTTTAAATACACTCTAATTTCCTTTGATTAAATATTAATCTTTTTTATAGTAAGACTGTAGGCAATTTATTAATAGTTTACACAGGAAATACATTTTCAATTATATTCTTCTGAACACATTCCAATTTTCCCTTTTCAGTATAATTTTGCCCCTTTTCTGATTGGTATTATGAAGTGGCATTTCACTTAATTAATGTTTTTATGTAGACTGTAAAATTGGCTTCACTATGGATTGACATAGTCAATGTTATGAATAAGAAATATCATTAACATTAGCTATATACATCTGGCAATTTTTAATTCATTATTCCATATACATATATTTATGGACTCAAAGTCTCCCTAAAACACACACTTATGTGTATGTACACATTAAGAAGTGACTAAAACATATACTATATAGGAGTTCAATTTAGAATAACAGAAGCTTGTGAATTTATATGACCAGTAAATGAATATTACTCTACTTCTTACATTTTTATGGAATATGACCTAAAATTGAGAAAATATTTTCTGACACATATTCAATCTCATCTTGAGACAAAGTCTTTGAATACTCTGTGAGGATGTTTTCTTCTTTCTCCTTTAGTTTTAGAAAAGGCAAGTTTCCCAACTTGTGGGGAGTAAAAGAATCATACTAATGTTTAAACCTTTAAAAATCTATAAATATTTATTATTAGCAGAATTTTTAAAGTGATTTATGTTCAAATATTCCTAATGGTAGTTTTTGATAACTAATGAAAGCTTGCTTATGAAAATAATAGACTGTAAATGTGTGTACATATATATTTTGCTATCTAAAATTTTACCAAAATTAGTATGTCTAAAAAAATCAAGTATTTTCTATGTATAACAAAGCATTATTTGCATATTAATGTAGTTTTTCAATTGTTTATAACTTTTGAAAGTGATATATTTTATTTTTTAAAAATATTGGTCTTAATTCAATTCAATTTAAAGCAAACTCTATTGTCAACCTGGTTGTAAGCCATGACATTATTTTTAAAGTATTTTGTCAACCTCCAAAATAACATGGACTCTTAAAAATGTATGTGTTTCTGTAATTATAAAAAATTGATACTAAAGTCTAAAATATATGCCTTAAAACTGATCCTTCTTATTAATAGAAAATATTAAAATGCACTTGGAATGAACATTATCAAAGGTGTTTTGATATTTAAAAAATATCTTGGGTGAAAAATCTAGAGGTTGAGTTCCTATATTGATATCCCAGGTAAAGTAAATGTCATGTGACCCCACCAAAAGGAAGAACTCACTTTGCAATGCACACAAATCCCCCCTGGAGATACAGTGGTTCCTGAAAGACAGAGTTCAATCAGTTAAGGGGAAATTAGCCTTAAAGAATTAACTGGTTGTAGGTGAGCTTTTAAGTGTTTGGTATGACAAATAGTAATGAGTTTAGACGTGGTGGTTGCAGAAGACAGAAAACAGAGATAATGCAGGAAGGTTCCTGTATCAAAAAGGTCTGTGTATACACAGTTTGAACTGTCACATGTCTCTTTCATTTAAGGGCAAAGCAAAGTTGTGCATATTAAGATCTATAGTTCATTCATTTCTGCTCTCTGGGAAAGTGGTTGAACCTTGTTAATTTTTTTGGATGGCTCCTCTTTGTCATACAGAGGAGTTCCTATAAAAGGTATGTCTACTGGAAGACAGAAATTCTCATTGAATCCTCACAAACCATCAGAAAAGGAAAAGTTTTAGTTCTGGAGCTATTTATAGATACCTTACTGGAAAAAATATATTCAGCTTCTGGAGGTTGCCTTATACTTAGAAAATGAAAACAATGACAAGCTTATTGGGTGGTTTAGGCTCCCCAGATCTCTTTTACTCTGTAATAATACCTACATAAAATTTAGAGATGAGATTTCTGAGCCTTAAATCCAGGAAGTGTAAGAGTGTTTAAATATGCAAAATCTATTTTTATTTCTGAGGATTTGATTAAAGCTACTTGTCATCTAGCTTTGTGAATATGTTAACCCCAGTAAAGTGAAGTGAGGCACTGCTCCCACTGTCTTTTTATTTTATTTTATACATTACAGATATTGTTTCAAACTTCATTTTATCACACACATTTCTTCATTTACTCAGGTGGATATTACAATCCCAATGCCAGCCTTAATTTTTCAAATATTCACTTGGCACTGTGAGCAAAACACTTTTGAATCATTTTCCAGATATATTGATAATTTTATTCCGGTGACCTAACCCATTCTAATTTGTTTGCAATGAAGCAGAGTACAGGCTTTGGATTCAATACTATTTTCCAAGGAAAGTAAGAAAATCTGCTTTGCATTTAAGACTATGATGTAATGTCTCACATTTGCAGATTATTTAAAATGAAAAACAGGTTTTCACCACTTGGAAGCCTATATATTCATTGGTGTTCAAGACAGGCAGAGTACACTTTCAACTGGTGGGCCTGATCAGAGCAGGTGACATTAAAGAATTAATAAGTTCAAGTTCCAAACTACAGTCCATGCTTCAATTAATAATGTTCCTTAAAAATAAGAAGTTGTTTACCAAGCTGATCGCAGATAAAAAAAAAATACAAAACTCCTCTGAGACATGACTATGCCCAAGGGATTGCTTTCACTTCATTGTTTATAATAACTACGAACAAAGAGCTGCAAAAGCTCATCTTGCCATGAGACATCCTGACAATCTGCCAGTTTAGTCACCAATAATAATGAGACTGGCACCAGCCATCAGCTCAGTGCTAATCTAATGAGGGCCTGCTTCATTCACCCACTGATATTACAGCAGCTGCTAAGCACCCGATGTTTAGGACATACAAACAAGAGGTGTGTCTCCAACCAGTTGAAAGATAATTATTCCCACAATATGGCCTTGATAGCATGCAGAAGCAGCAGCATTTTACTTTTCTGTGAGATTTCCTAGAGATAGAATATCTTGTCAAGATTATAAAATTAATGAGGTCATCTGCCTATGCTAGGCTTGGAAAGGGCTCATTTAGTTGTTATTGTTGCTGATGGGGTTTTGTTGTTTTGCTTGTCTTTTCCCCCAGTTATCCATGCAGATGAGAACATACATGTGATTTACGGACTTGTGGATATAAGGACCATGTGATGTCACTTCCTTCACTTAGTTCCTGGGGTGAATGCAATTATGAACAGATGGGCAAATGACATGATTCCACTGCTAATGAACTTCCCTACTGGGGAAGAGGACAGTGCATTACCCTTTTGTACTTCAGAATCTTAATTATCACTTTTTTTTCCAGTGTGATTATTACACATGCAAGCATCTTTGAATTTAAGTCATGTTGATGGAGCATTATGGACATCATTAACAGCCTCTGTTCTGGCAGGGAAGCAACACATGCTTATGAATGCTGTAGAATAAGACATTTAGCACAGGCAGAACTGTCACACTGGATTCTAAATAAAACATCGACAAAGGAGGGGAGATCTTAGTAAACATGTCATTTGTTTGTTAGGAACAAATGCCAGAAAGATCTAAGAATCTGTTCAAGGTAGAGAAATGTTGTGCATGCTTGAAACCATATGTTAGAAGCCAAAGGACCTTTTTTGTTGTTGTTGTTGAGAGAGAGAGAGAGAGAGAGAGAGAGAGAGAGAACTCATGGACACGGACAAGTGTAGTGATTGCAGCAAGGAGGGGTGTGAGGGGGTGGGTGGAGGTAGAAGAGGATATAGAGGTGATAAATAGTGATGGAAAAAAAATAAAGAAAATAGAAGCTAAAGGATCCTTTAATTTAACCATAGCTATAATCCAGTACTGTTATTATTAAAATTATTCATAATGTACTGAATATATTCCCTATCATGTATAAAATATTTTCAGTCAAGATATCATAATTGCCCTGTCAGTAGGTCTAGATAATCCAGTTATTTACATAGCAATTTGAGAGGTGTATTACAAAAACTGGGTCACACCCTCATCCTAAAAAACATAGGTCTATTCCTGAAAATTCTTGATATAAATAAAAAAATCAGAATATCAATTTGTTTTAGACAATCTAGACATGAAATCCATTTTACAACAGGCCTGAAGTTAAATAGAGTCAACTTCAGCTCTAAAGCTTAGAATATTTGAAGCATTGGAATGAATTCTGTGACTGTATATCTTAGTGACATGCTAAACCTAATGTTCCCCAGAATTAGGGCTGCCATTCATCAAAAATAAATATAGGAATGCAGTTAAAATTGAATATCATATAAGCAACAAATAATTATAATGTAAAATTTCTTGTTAGTAAAATAGCTCGTTTTCCTAAGTTTTCCGATTTTAGTTTGTCTAAAATGGTATTTTAATTATATTAAATCCACCTAAATGATATTTTAACCTATTTGGGCATAAAGATCACAAGAAAAAAATTAACCTAAGGTTTTTACCTTATTTAAAACTAGAGGCCCGGTGCATGACAATCGTGCACTGGAGGGGCGGGGGGTTCCTCAGCCCGGCTTGAGCCCTCTCACAGTCCAGGACCCTTCAGGGGGTGTCTGCCTGCTGGTCAGCATGAAGACATCCCTCTCGCAGTCCGGGGCTCTCACAGTCCGGGACCCCTCGCTCCTTACCGCCCGCCTGCAGCGGAGGTGGGAGAGGCTTCCGCCACCACTGCTGCGCTCACCAGCTGTAAGCACAGTTTCTGGCTGGGTGACACTCCCCCTGTGGGAGCACACTGACCACCAGGGGGCAGATCCTGCATTGAGCACTGACCTGGTGGTTAGTGCGTGTTATAGCAACCAGTCGTTCCTCCGTTCGGTCAATTTGCATATTAGAGTTTTATTATATAGGATTGCTTTACTAATGCAATAAAACATTCGTGTATAGCTTTTATTTTCCAGGCTACGTGCTTTGGAAAATAATATAATAAGTCTTTGTATTCATTTCCATTGTTATTTATAAAAAAGTACCACCAATTTAGTGGCTTAAGATATACATGTATTATCTTGTACTTCTAGAGGCCAGAAATTCAAAATGACTCTCACTAGACTAAAATCAATGAGGTTCTGGGGGAAAACCTATTTTCTTGACTCTACAGCTCCAGGAAGCCACCTGTATCCTGTGACTTGTAGCTTCTTTTCTTCACTTTCAAATATAGGCTTGTGGCATCTTCATATCTCTCTGATACTGACACTCATCTTACTTATAAGGACCTTTGTGATGACATGAGGCCTACATTGATAATCCAGAACAATCTTCCCATTGCAAAACTCTTAATCACATCTGCACCATTCCTTTTGCAATATTAGGTAATGTATTAACAGGTTTCAGAAATCAGAACTTAGTAATCTTGGCAGTACATTTTTCTACCTTGCATAGGCATTATAAACAAATTTAGTCAATCCACCAATTATTTATTTAATTTATGATTAGTAAACTCAAGTTCTTTTCCAGATAATGGGCTTGCTCATAGGGAGACATAGATAATATATAGAACCTGTACCCTCAAGAATTTATGTGGAAGAGACTGATAAAGAAGTTGACAAATTATAGACAATAAGGGCTCCTTGGCACATGACCACATTTAAGGGTACCTAAGTCAATCTGAAAGATGGAGTAGTGAAAGAAATATTATTAAAGGGGGGAACATCTGAGATAAGTTATGAAGGATATTTAAGAGTGGGTCTGATGGGAAAGGTATGGCAGGTATTCCCTAAAAAAGAACAGAATGTGCAAAGGCAAGGAGACAAGGGTTCTTAAAATAATAGTAAGTCATTAGATATTTATTGGGGAGGGGTGAGTGATGAGGGATGAACAATAAAGCTGAAGCTGAAACAGAAGCCTAGATCATGGACAGCTTTATATGATAACTAAAGAGGGAACTACAGGCATTAAGATATTTTAAACTGGGGAATTATGTGATCAAATATGCACATAGAGAAAGGTTAATGGTGTAATTATGAATATTGTATGAGAATGAGTCAGCCTGATCTGATAGGCTACTTGTGACTCAAATATTTCTATAGATCACATATGAGGTTGTTTTTATTATAGGTAGTGGTAATAAATCTGAAAAGAAGGTGGGCATCAATAAGGCAGATAAAAATCATATTTCAGGAGCAACTAAATATGAAGATTATAAGGTTTGACTAAGAGTTTTCCACTTGCTTGCTTAGGTAACAAAGAGTTGCCTTTCTCTGAAATATAAAATACAGGAATCAAGTGTGCTACAAGGATGATGGGTTTAGTTTTTGACAATAACATTAGAGTACTATTAGAATTACAAGCCACACTGTTGAATATATAATATCTGAGGCTCCTTATAGAAGTTAGGATTACAGAGATAGATTTGAAATTTATTTACATACTGATGATAGAAGCCATAACACTACTTGAGATATTGCAGGAAACATATCTAGAAAAAGAAGTCAAGAAGGCTGAGTAGAAGAATATGATGAAAACTAGTTGTCTGAAAGGACATACAAAGGGAAGAGCCATAAAGCAGACTAGCCAGAGGGGTAGAGGGAAAACAAATAGAAACCATGTCATGAAAAGTACAATAGGAGAAAGTTTTAAGGACTAGATAGAGGTCAAAATTACATATGATAGTAGCTAATAAAGATTTAATTTAATTTGGAAATTAGAGAAAATTATTTACCTTGTCAAAAATAAGACCTTATCAATCTATAACATAATTGAAGAGATTATATATAAAGAAAAATAATATTATATATAGGCACACACATGCAAACATAGAAATCACATGAATTTGGATCAACCTATAAGTGAAATAGCTGCTATTCCTTATCTGATTTCTTATTCTGCTCTTTCCAGTTTCAGCTTTGTGTTTTGTTTATCAAGTGGCTCAGTACACACAGATTTAACTGACCTGTGTCCTTTCTTCCTCTGTCATTTCAAGATATGGACAATTATGTCCTCATTTCTGGAAATCATAGGCATATATTTTTCTTGGAAGAACATGAAAAATATGAAGCTCTTGCTATTTAAAAAATAGTCATTTTAGTTGAAAGAATTTAGACTTATGCCAGACATGAAGCTTCAGTCAAAATTTTATCATTGTCTTTTGATCCAAGGATTCTCTAAATCGAACACTATTCTAATAGTCTACTCTCCTTTCTAGAGTAAAATTTGAAAAATAATAAGGGATCATTTTTTTAAATATATTTTATTGATTTTTCACAGAGAGGAAGAAAAAGGGATAGAGAGTTAGAAACATCGATGAGAGAGAAACATCGATCAGCTGCCTCCTGCACGCCCCCTACTGGGAATGTGCCTGCAACCAAGGTACATGCCCTTGACCGGAATCAAACCCGGGACACATCAGTCCGCAGGCCGACGCTCTATCCACTGAGCCAAACCAGTCAGGGCAATAAGGGATCATTTATGTTTAGGTATACCTCAACTAAACTTATATCTATTTTCTTTAGATTCATGATAATTAGAATGTTATAACTTTCCCTAAAATATTTTCTGTTTGAGTATCACCTTACAGAGATCATTCTGAATTCTCTCATCCTGCAGGATAAAAATGCATTCTGTAGTTTTAAAACATTGGCTTAAGTTTCCATAACAACCCAATAAATAAAATAGAAGGAGAAACATTAAAACAATTTTATTTTAAATCTACAATATAATATCTATAATAATAAAAGCATGATATGCAAATTGACTGAACTGCCAAACAACAGAACAACCATTTGGATGACTACACTATGACACCAACTGGTGCCAGGCCAGCCAAGGTGGGTGTGATGTGATAGGTTGGGGGCCCCCCCAGTGCCCCATAATTGCCCCACAGAGGGAGGCCCAGGACACTGGACAGTGAGGCGATCAATAGGGGGGCTCCATGATCGCCCCAAAGAGGGAGGCCCAGACTACCCGGTGGCGGCGCTGCAGCGGGTGGGCAGGGTCTCCCTCTGTGGGGCGATCGAACATGGGGCTCCAGGACTGCGAGAGGGCCCAGGCTGGGCTGAGGGACCACCCTGAGTGCATGAATTTTGTATACTGGTCCTCTATTTTTATATAAGAATTGGAAATCATGCTTGAGATTCAAAGACTTTTTAAACTTTTAAATAATCACAGATTTGCATTGCAGTTTTTTTATTACTCTACTGATGGGCATTTGGACTGTTTCTACATCTTGGCTATTGTAAATAAAGCTTCTATGAACATAGGGTGCATATATTCTTTCAAATTGGTATTTTGGGATTCTTAGGCTACATTTACACAATGGAAATACTATGCGGCCATAATAAAGGAGGAAATCTTCCCTTTTGTGACAGCATGTATGGACCTGGAGATGATTATGCTAAATGAAATAAGCCAGTCAGATAAAGACAATACCATATGACCTCACTTATATGTGTAATAAAATGAAGAAAATTAACTGATGAACAAAATAGAAACAGAGGTATGGATATATGGAACATACTGAGAGCCATCAGATGGGAGGGGGAGGGGGAACTGGATGAAAGAAGGTGAAGGGTTTAGCCAAAGAAGAACATATAGGCATAACCCATAGACTCAGACAAGAGTATGGTGATGGCCAGAGGAAAGGGGGAGCGGGGCAGGGTGGAGGTGGGCAAAGGGGGCAGGGGGGGTTGAGACATATGTAATAGTGTCAACAATAACAAATACCTCACAAACCTAACTACAGACGTCTGCTATGCAAAGCCCCTGAGTTCATCCTGAAAACATCAGTAGGATTAGCCCAAAGAACCAATTCAGTCATCCTACTTACAGCTGCATTGAATATAAATAAAGCAAACTATCAAAAGAAAATAATAGAAAAATGTCAATGCCATGTGAAAACTGTAAAACTTCTTTCCTTAAAAATCATGTATAGAGTCACATCTATAATCCTATCTAATAAAAGAGAAACATGGTAATTAGCATACGAACGCTACCCTTCCCATTGGCTAATCAGGGCGATATGCAAATTAACTGCCAGCCAAGATGGCAGCCGGCAGCCAGGCAGCTGGAAGCGAACATGAGGCTTGCTTGCTTCAGTGAAGGAGGACTCCAACGTTCCCCGCCTGCCTTGCCGGCCTCTGAGCTGGCAGTTTGAAACATTGCAACAAATATAGAAGCTAAACAAAACCCCAGAAACCAGCTTTCAGCTGGCCGGGATCTCAGAGCTGGAGATGATACAGTGTTTCGATTATAGAACCGAAACAAACCAGATACCTGCTTTCAGCAGCAGAGGCCTGGGCCCAGAATTAAAAAAAGAAAAAAGAAAAAAAGGAGCGGTTGGGAGCTTCAGTCACCCACCAGCCTGAAAACAGCCCTCAGCCCCTCACCCAGACTGGCCAGGCACCCCCGTGGGGACCCCCACCCTGATCCAGGACACCCTTCAGGGCAAACCAGCCAGCCCCTACCCATGCACCAGGCCTCTATCCTATATAGTAAAAGGGTAATATGCCTCCCAGCACCGGGATCAGCAGAGCCGCGAGGCCTCCCGGCACCGGGATCAGCATGACAGGGGGCAGCGCCCAAACCCCCTGATCGCCCTGCGGCTCTGTGTGTGACAGGGTGCGGCGCCCCAACCCCCTGATCGGCCCTGCTCTGTGCATGACAGGGTACGGAGCCCCAAACCCCCTGATGGGCCCTGCTCTGTGCATGACAGGGTACGGAGCCCCAAACCCCCTGATGGGCCCTGCTCTGTGCATGACAGGGTACGGAGCCCCAAACCCCCTGATGGGCCCTGCTCTGTGCATGACAGGGGGCGGCGCCCCAACTCCCCAATCGGCCCTGCTCTGAGCCTGACCAGGGGCTGCACCTAGGGATTGGGCCTGCCCTCTGCCACCCAGAAGCAGGCCTAAGCCAGCAGGTCGTTATCTCCCGAGGGGTCCCAGACTGCGAGAGGGCACAGACAGGGCTGAGGGAACCCCCCCCCCGCAGCGCACAAATTTTTGGGCACCAGGCCTCTAGTATTACATATAATTCTCCTAGCTTTCCTTTTAAATATGAGCCTCATTAAAGTAAATCCAACATTTGGACTCTGGAATAGCATTAGAGTAAATAAGTTGATTTTATTTCTTAGCGCAGTCATATAACACTTCTTTTGTAACAAATGCAACATTTTATGCTTTAAAAACACTCAATCTAAATAATTGCATGCAAGATAGGCATAATTTATAGTCACTCAGAAATGAAGAAACTGAGGCACAAAGCAATTAAGTAATTTACCCAAGGTAATACAAGTGGTCAATTTTGGAAGTTATTGGTAAGATTCTCAGACACTGCTTGGGCCACATTTGCTGGAGTACAAAGTCCCTGTTAAGTTCCAAGGTAAATTTGTGTGAGTGCAGGTTTCTTAGTTACTAGTAGCCCGGTGCATGAAATTTGTGCACAGTAAAAGAGAATTAATTGCCCTAACCGGTTTGGCTCAGTGGATAGAGCATAGGCCTTCGGACTCAAGGGTCCTGGGTTTGATTCTGGTCAAGGGCATGTACCTTGGTTGCGGGCACATCTCCAGTGGGGAGTGTGCAGGAGGCAGCTGATCGATGTTGTTCCTCAGACATATTCTGTTGACACCGCCACTTTCTTTCAGCTGCAGAGGTACATTGCACAAATACTTGCTCTTCAGACATATTCTGCTGATGACGATGCTTTCTTTCGGCTGCAGAGATACCTTGTGCCAACAATTGGCCTTAAGATATATTCTGTCACCAACAATGGCTTCTTTTGGCTTCAGAGGTACTTTGTTCCAATAGTTGGCCTTTAAACATATTCTCTCCTCCTTGATGTCAGGGGCCAGGGTGCAGGTGAATAGGATTGCTAGCTGGCAGGCCCCTGACAGCAAAATGACCACCTGTCGATTCCGTGAGGAAAGGGGCTCCCTCCTCCCTCCTGTCAGGGTCCGGGGTGCAGGAGAATGGGGTTCCTGGCTGTCAGGCCACTGACAGCAAGCTATCCAACAGCGGATTCTGTGAGGAATGGGGCTCCCTCCTTTCAACTGTTAGGGTCTTGTTTGAAGGTCGGCCATGCCCCCTGTTGGGCCAGACCCAGAGTTCTACCACACCGTGGCCTCCACCTCAGCAAACCAGGACTGACTGCTGCTCAGCGTTCCTGGTGCTCTGAGGGTGGGTTCTTCCCTCAGGTCACATGGGAAACAGCTGCGTAGGGCGCAGTCCTTGGCAAAACGACCCAGGATTCAGTGGGTCCACGCTCCGAGGGCAGATTCCTGCCTCAAACCCTGCCCTCACTGGAAACAGCTCCGGGAAACAGCTCGGGGGAGGGTGCAGCCATTGCCAAGACAACCCCTGCAGGACTGACTTCCTTCCTCTTGGTCGCGATTCTGATGGCTGTGATGAACACCACCCATGGTTTTTATATAAGTAGATTCCTTCTTACTATGTATGCGGTAATGGACACAGCCCACTACTGAGAGAGAAGACGTTAACTCTAGAGCTCACCTGTCCCTCCTCCCTTGCAGCAGCCAGGCTGACGATTTTGCTCTGGCCAGGGCAAGTACAAGTACAGCTAGAGTACTCTCTCTAACACTCACTTTCTTCTTACCTATAGAAGAAAATGTGTTATGTGTGTGTGCATGTATGTGTGTATGTGTGTGTGGGGGGGGTGGGGGGTGACAAATTATCCATGAATCTATTTTTAAGATAACTCACTTGAGATAAAGATTTGACCCAGGTTTATACAGAGTTCTGAGCTTGGAGATTCAAGCCCCCGCATGGTCAACAAAGTATTAATACTGATTTCCTTTGGCACACACAAATATCTTTCAACCATCTCTAAGGGACATTGGTAGGCATTTAACTGTGGTTTGGAACACAGCAGAAGTTTAGGCATTTTTTAATAACGATGGCAAGAAAAACCCTAGGAAGGCCAAATGGCCAAACTATAAACTAGTGAGATTGGGAGTGGGAATAGGATAGGAAGAACTAGGGGACCATTCATAATTCTCTGAAAATAAATTTTGAGACATTTTTTAGTCTGGAACCCTGTTAATATTGGACATCCTCAAAAATATGATAACAAATCTGGGGCAAAACAGGTATAAACCAAAATGTAAACAAATCAACCAAACTGTTTTTCAAGTAGATACATATGTTAAATACATAAATAAATGTCTATGTGACAGAAAGTAAAGAAATGTTCAAGAAATGATGGGGCATGACCAAAAGACACAGGAGCTGCCTGAAGAAGTTTCCACTGCCCATATTTGGGCACTTTGTAAATAAAAATAGATAATGATATTAATAGATTATATGCCTTTAAATAAAAGTGGAACTTGTGGGTCCTTAGTAATGTAAACCCATAATTAAGTATACAGAATATGAGGAAAAGTTCTGACTTGTGGTAGAATGCCAACTAGTAAATGTAAAAGGAATAACAAAAAAATCACCATCTGACAAACATCATACTAATAATTGATTCAGGTAGAGATAATCAGTGGGTGCTAGGTAGTGAGTGAACATTTTGTAAGGGACAGGATATTTGTTTATTCTTGAAGTATCACACAGTTCCAGACCAGCATGGCTCAGTGGTCGAGCATCCACCTTTGAACCAGAAGGTCACAGTTCCATTCCCAGTCAGGGCACCTGCCGAGGTTTCAGGCTGGATCCCCAGTGTGGGGCATGCAGGGGGCAGCCAATCAATGATTCTGTCTCATCATTGATGTTTCTTTCTCTATCTTTCCCTCTGCTTGCTTCTCTGAAATTAAA
>NW_005354291.1:16468667-16487654 GCF_000412655.1 Myotis brandtii
ATATATTTCTTTTTAAAAAAAGGACCACATAGTGAAAGAAGGAGACTTTACATTGGGTGATGTATTGTAGAACTGTACACTTGAATCCTATGTAATTTTATTAACCAATGTAACCCCCAATATTCAATACAAATAAAAAAAGAAGAAAGTTTTAAAAAGGGAAAATATTAACTTTACTATGGAGAAATCTAGCTGACCTCAGTAACCAAGTTACCAGAGTTATTACCAGGAATGGGATGAAACACATTCTATTTAATCAAAAGAAAACATCAGTTAAATACAATTTGTAAGAAATTCCTTAAAATAACTGGCCTGTAATCTTTAAATTTATCAAAGTCATGTTAGGTAAAGAATGACTAAGAAATAGTGGTTAGATTGATTAGGTAGATATCAAAGCTAAATGCAATATGTGATTTTGAATTGAATCATGGTCCACTTTTTTTTTAAAGGACATTATTGAGACAATTGGTATTTAGCTCTGTAAATTAGAAAATAAAATTGAATCAATTATCAAAGCATAATATTGTACAATTAAGCCGTATTACAAATATAATAATTACATATGAAAATGTTTTGCTAATAGAAAATATACACAGGCACCATGTCTGCAACTCACTTGCAAATTGTTTAGAAAACATAAAATGTACTTATATAGACAGAAAATTTTAAAGAAATATGGTACATATTAACAATTAAGGAATCTGGTTTTTAGGTATACAGTAGCTTTATGAATTACTTGTATAACTTTTCCCTAAATCTGAAATTTTTCAAAATAGAAAGCTAGAAAAAGTGAATATATTTTGTTACAAAATATAAACATCCAACTTTAAGGCTAGACAACATAGCTTAAATTTTAGGAGACAAATTGCTCTAGAGGTACAAGACCAGTTCTTCCACTTATCAGTTGTAATATCTTGTGCAAGTTATTTTACTGGCTTTGTCTCAGTTTTCTTGTCTATTATAAAAATTGAATAGTTACATGTTGAATCATCCTATATAATAAAAGGCTAATACGAAAATCAACCGAATGGTGGAACAATGCACACTGACCACTAGCGGGCAGACGCTCAATGCAGGAGTTGCCCCCTGGTGGTCAGTGTACTCCCACAGGAGAAGTGCCGCTCAGCCAGAAGCCCTGAGCCGGTCTCACAGCTGGTGAGTGCAGCGGCAGTGGCGGGAGCCTCTCCTGCCTTCACAGCAGTGTTAAGGATGTCTGACTGACGGCTTAGGCCTAACCTGTCAGTCGGACATCCCCTGAGTGCTCCTGGACAGTGAGAAGGCACAAGCCGGACTGAGGGACCCCCCCCCCTCACCCCCGAGTCTGACGGCTTAGGCCTAACCTGTCAGTTGGACATCCCCTGAGTGCTCCTCGACAGTAAGTAGGCACAAGCCGGACTGAGGGACCCCCCCTTACCCCCGAGTGCATGAATTTCATGCACTGGGCCTCTAGTTATATATATAAAGCACTTGGACAGAGGTTGGCACATAATGCTATATAAATGCTTATTAAATGAAATAAAATTCATTTCTTTTGCCATCTGTACTGAATCAAAGCACAACATTCCTTCTCATACTTACTATCTATGATCAATGTGTACAATATAGGAACCATGGTATACTTTGTTGAGATGAATTTCTATTGAAGATAGGGCACACTGCATTAATTTTAAAAGCAGGAACAAAATTAATGAGAACTATGACAAATTAAGTAGTAGCAACGCAGAGCCAGACCATCTGGTCCAATCAAGACTCAATATTAGTGTAATTCAAATTAAAAACCAGAATATCTTAGTTTTCTGATTAAAAATAAAAATCTATGTACCCATCTAAATTTGGACCATAGGTTTGACACTAAAAGGTAAGGAATGGAGCACTAACAAAGACAGAGTAAAGCAGACAGATGAAATTTTGTCAGTGATAACAGATGAATATAAAACTACCATTCATATTGAACATGTCACATAAAAGCTAAAAATAAAAGTTCCAGAAAATAAGCATGAAATCTGTGTATTGTGTTGTTTGCTATGAATGTTCTGGAAGTGGAATGCATAGTTTAGTCTGGATATAATTTATTTATGGATGTTTAGAAACTCTATATGTATTTAGCAGCAATGCTTATGTGTATGTATTTATGTGTGTGTGTGTGTCTGTGTGTGTGTGTAGATCTATACACATATATATACATACATATATATGTTTACATATTTATATTTAGATACTATTTCAGTTTTACATGGAATCAACAAAATAGACAAGTAAAGCCTGCCATTAAAAGAAGGAAAGGGAAACATTAGCTACAGTAGGGGAAAGTTTAAGCAAAGATGAAAGGAATGCTTTTGAAACACCATCACTTGAAAGGAAAGGAAAAAATAGAAAAAGTATGACATGGTTAGAAGGATTCTGGGGAAAGCGCCCAAAGAATGAATGCTGGAATTGGATCTCAGAGAGCCAGTGGACTAGGGCAAGAGACAGACATGTAAAATGGAGGCACATCTGCATTCAATCAGTGCTTTTTTCATGAATGCTCTGTTTCTCCTCTCTTTCTCTGAAATCACCCTTCCAAGAGCCCTGAGGGGTTGGAGCATGTGTGTTTCCTTCTTTCAAAGTTCTCTTGGCATTGGGAGACTTGTCTCTGTTAATTTAACACAAAACTTAAAGTGTACATAGGAAAGGTGGAAAGGTTTTCCTCAACTTAGTTCAAGGACTTAATAATATTGATCTGAATTTTTGTCCTAAATTGCTAGGTTTGAAATCTGCCCCAGTCACCAGACGATCTAGCTTCAGCCAGTGGTAAATGTTAAAACTGCAGTAAAATCTACCTAATCTCACTCATGGTTGATGCGACCTTCTATATTTTCTTCCCACCTGTTTTTATTTGGATTTACTAAACTTTTTTGTTGTTAATCCTCACCCAAGGATATTTTTCCATTGATTTTTTTTTTAGAGAGAGAGTGGAAGGGCAGGGAATAGACACAGAGAGAGAAACGTCAATGTGAGATTGACATGTGGATTGGTTGCCTCCCACAGGAGTCCCAATGAGGGCCAGAGAAGGAGCCTGCAACAGAGGTACATGCCCTTGACCAGAATCGAATCTGGGGCATTTCAGTCCATGGGCTCTGTCAATTGAGCAAAACCGGCAAAGGCTGGATTTACTAAACTTTTAAACATTCGATCATGTTTAGCTTTTTTCTCCCTTATCTCTTACATTTCTGCATTATTTTGGTTCAAATATAGGCATGGCATTGATGATACTGAAGTAATAAACTGCTTTTTAAAGAAAGGTTTTCTTCTTTAATTTTTCTTTTATCCTTATAAGACAGTGTATGATACTCCCCATCTAACCCACAGGAGCTATTTTTCATTGATGTCACAAGTCCTAAAAATAATTGTAGTTTCTATAATTTCTGACTCTTATCATTTCTGATTCTCATGCTCTAATAAAGTCACTTTATTTTTCTTACCTATTTTACTTGCAATTTGATTATCACTCATGTCCTCTTTCACCGGTTCTCCTTTAAACTATTCTGTTTGTTTGGTATATATAATTTTTTTCCTGTGATATCCCTTCATAGATAGCTTATCATAGTTCTAACATAATAAGATGATTCCTATTTAATTAATCTCTATCCTATTTTCTGGTGTATTTGTTGAAACATTCCAAACAATAGGCCGTCATTTATAATTTTATACCAAAATTATGTTTATTTCTTATGGCCAAATTCTATTTATGCAACAAATATTCTTGAACATTACCCCCTCAACCCAAGTTCTAGATAGTGATAGGTATTTGTGATACAAAAATGGAAAAATATGTTCCAGGATTGCTCTCCAACAGAGAAAAAAATAAATAAAAATAATGAAAAAATGTGATGAGGGTTATAAGAGAAAATTTAAAAGAAGTCCATGTGCAACAATAAAAAAAGATAATCTACTATGTCTTTGAGCATAAATGTTAGTAACATCTTTACATATAATGGCAGAAAAAATGGGGATAGAGGAACATTTAGGAAGTGAGATTTACAATAGACCAAAATGTGGATGTGTGAAATAATACACAGCAGGACACGTTGTTAGGAGTATAGAATGCAAATGGAGAAGATGAAAGGAGACTAGAATCAAATGATAGGGAGGTTTCTAAGTATCTTAAAATGATCTCCATTGTATCTTGAGAAGTCATTGAGAGACTTTAAGCAAAGTGGCACGATCATATTCATATTTTACAAAGATTAACATAACTTTAATAAAGAAAATTGCTTGAACAGGAAATTGAAGAGGAGGAGTTAATGTGAAAATCTTTGAACTATTAAAGCAGGCTTCATAGAAACATGAACTTAAAAAGCAGTAATAACAACTAAGAGAAGGGAAAAAAATGTGAAATCTAACAAGATAATAGAATTGTGTGGCTAATTGAAAATGGGTAATGATAAGTGAAATACAGTTTCCATGTCTTTGTATTTAGCAAATAGGTTGACAATTATTTCAAAAAAAAACATGAACAAAAAACAGGTAAAAGTGCAAATATGTTCTAGTCTAGAGAGTGACAGTTTGAATTTGAGTTTGTACTACCTTTGAGCCTGTGGAGGCAAACACTACTGACAGAGGTCTGAGTAAGAAATAAAGTTTGGGCATTCCTATCATATTTGTAAGTGAAGTTCTGGCCATGGTGAAGATTGCCCAGGCTGAGAGAGTGGTATAGGAAGAAGCATTATGAAGTGAGACAGTGATCTTCAAAAATCAGAAAACAATAATAAGAGTGGGATGTAAGAGAATTTCCTGAGACATAACAGAAAAACGAACCAAAATAATCAATGAGGTCAAGAAACATAAGGACTAAACTATGCTTTTTGAAACTGGCTATTAGAAGTCCCATATGAGATCATCAGAGTAATCTTTAGCAAAATTAAATGAAGGAGCAAAAACCAGATTACAGGGGCATAAGAAGTACAGAAATGGAGACGGAGATGTCTTACCAAGAACCTGAGATTTGATAGAATAAAGAAATTGGGAGTGTGCTATAAGGGAATAAAAAAAATCAATAGAGAGATAAGTCCTTAACATTATAAATAGTTAAACATGTTTCCAGGTAAAGGAAATTGCCAGAGGGGAGAGAGTTTGAATGTTACTACCACTGCTACTTCAATTAGTAGAGACAATTAGTAGTTCCACTTTAGAGGACATCAGGCAAAAAGGTGGGGTGGGGGAGCAGCAGTGACTTAGATCAATTATTATATCCTAAGTAATGAAGAATGTGTTATATAGTCATTCTTCCTAATCATCTAATGTGGTGTTTTCAAAATACTGATAGAAGCTTTTATTTCCTTTTGAGAAGCGACAGGGTCTTAAGCTTCTTTTTACCAACCATTTACAGTACATAACTGAGTGTTAGGGTCTTACCATTCACTTAATTAGGTGACTATTTATATTGAAAATGCAACATGCACATTATGTAAGTGGTCATCTATTTTGCCTACTAATAAAGGGAAGAATTTCTTGTTCATTGCCTGTGAATATGGTTCATTTTCTGAGTGTTGTAAATTCTTAGCTCACATGATATCTTCTTAGTAACACCTCCCCAACTATCCCATTTGTAATCACACTCCATGCGATGCTGCTACACACCTCTCCTCTCTAAATTTCCTCCCTAGTGTATGATAGCATATGTAATTTCCTTATTGGTTTATGTTCAGTATCCTGAATTAAAATTTTAATTACATGAAGGTCAAGATTTTCACCTGTTTTATTCAGTGATGAGGAGATAGAAGGGGTCTAGGTAGTCAGGGATGGGGCCCTGGGAGGGAAATAGAACAGAATGCAGCCCACTGACTGTGCCCTGTTCTGAGAAAAACATCAGAGAAAAACAAAAGGACCCAGAACTGGACCCTGTAAGGTTTAAAGGGTATGGGACTTTGGAACATGAGACAAAGAAGCTTCACAGGCAACCCACTTGGGCCCCCTCCCTGCTGCCCCCTGCCTGCTGCAGGGGGTCCTTCTATCTCTCAACAAACTTTGCTTCCGCTTACCATCTTTGCCTGTGAACTCATTCTTCGATTTTGCCAGACAACGAACTCGGACCTAAACACAGCACTTTGCTTTCAGTGATGTATCCTCCACTACCTCGAATGAAGTGTGGCAAACAAGAGGAACTCAGTAAATATAAATATATGTAAAAAACGATAATTAAACTATTATTCACATTTATTCCCTCATTTACAGTTGTACATTTTTTCCATCCTCCATATCCTACACTTTCACAAAGTGCTCAAAGCACCACTTCAAATTAATATATTTGTATAAAATGCTATCATGCATAGATATTATATCAATGCTCTAAAAAATACTTAGGACTCTCTATTGATTCAAACACAGAGTATAAGAGAAGTTTAAACTAGAAGTAAACTGGGCATTCATTTCTGGAAACTCTTCTCTTAATGAGCCTTAAAGTAAGGAAACAGCTTTAATTCTTTTGAGCTACCACTCTGGTTCTATTTAGTGTGTTACAAGTTCAGTGGTTAAATAGTTCTTTAGTTCAAGAAAATGGAAACAACTCTATTAGGCTAATGACAAGGGCTGATTTTTTTTTCTCTTTTCTTTAGGACCAAGAACAAATTAGGTCATAGAAATGGATTAGATCCAAACATACTGTCTTGGCTTGACACAGAGGTAAGGTTCTGGTCCAGAATTACACAGCATCTATACTGTTAATGCTAAATTTGTGATTATGTAGATTGAGAGACTTGTGGAAAAGTAAACATGAAAAGAAATAAGAAATGAAAGCTAATGAGGGACAATGATTTTTCTAATGATTATAAGTTAGAGTTCATTTGTTACCCAAAAGTCACACCTCCTGCAGAGTCATTGAGCAAGACGTGACAGAACATGAGCTCAGGCCCTGTGTAGACCCGCACTGATAAGCACAAAGCTTGTCATATGGACAAGTATCTTTGACTTCCATTAAGCTCAATGGAACTCGACTGATTGTCCCAGAAAACTGAAAGCATAGCATTCTGAATTGATCACTAAAGTGGATGCTGGCAAACTGCCCTGGCTAGCTCTGTCTTTTGTCTGGCTGATTTCAGACAGATTTCCACAGGTCATATGTTGTTGAGGACTAGACACCGCAAGGTTTGAGACCTGGTTCCGCCACAGAACAGGAAACCAGGGAACCGGTGGGAAGGTGACCTCGCATTCTCCCACTTGAGCAAAGAACACTCAGAAAAGTGCCAGGTTGTTTTGAATCAGGTATTTCGCTTGGTTAGCAGGCAGGCATGCAGGCATCACTTCAGAAAAAAGGCCAGCATAATAAAAAGGGGCCAGGAGAGTATGAAAAATCCTGATATTGGCAAATAGTGTTTCTCACACCTGGTAGAAACTTATTCTATGAGGGCATTATCTGCAGCTGTGTATCTCCTTGAGGACTTTGAAAATTTGGGAAGTTTCCACTCACTGTAGTGTCTCCTACTTCTCATAGCTGCCTCTAAACAGAAAGATTTTTTATGTCCTCTGCCATTAAATAGCATTTAAAGAAAAATATTTCACACTGCCAGTTGGTATGTTTGTATTAGTCAATCCACATTCCATTGTTTTATGCACTCACATCCAGGAGCATATACAAATCAAAGGTGATGTCAAGTATATAATTGAAATGTAGTTTTATTAAACTCCAAAACATGTCTTGTCCTTCTGAGATAGAAAAATAAGGCTAGATAGGCAGTCAGGGACAGGGGCCACATGGAGTAGGGGGAAGGGAAGTCAGACATGGAGGCAAACAAAGGACCTAGAACTAGCTAGATGGGAACCTGGCTGGGTGGGAAAAACTTGAACCTTGACCTGACCTGGTGGGAACAATGATGTCACCTGGACCTGAAGTGGCAGTCCTCAATCAGGTACTCCCACAGGTGGGAACTTAAGTTTGATATAATTGGATATTGCCAGAATTCCTTGAAGAGACCAATCAGAAGCTAGCAGAGTATATTGAATATTCCCTAGACAAAGAGCTGAGAAACATAACCCATTTGGGTCCCCCTTTTGCAGCAAGAAGTCCATATATTCCCTCCAAGCTTTGTTCTCCCCCCCCCAAAAAAAAATTAGTTTTCTTCCCACCCACCATTTTTTCCAAGAATCCATTCTTCAGTTTTACAAGACAAAGAGCTCAGACCTGACCATATTTTGGGTTTCATTTTTTGTATTTTGGGTTTCACTTCACTCTATACTCCTTATTCCTGTCTTCTTCTCCAAATCCACAAACAAACAAAAAAAAAAACAAACAAAAATTATGTTTGAATACTTTATAGCTTCAAAGAGAAGTTAACAATTTAATTTCATATTAATTGGACCTATTTTTCGAGGCATGACCATCAGCTATGGTTTAAATACTTGAAGGCTCATAAACACCTATGTGCTCCTAGTGGGGTAAATAAAATTCTCCTCAACCAGGCCTCTGGCTGTTCATGGAAAGATTGAAACTAAGGCATTCACAGATCTTTTGAATTTCACTAAATGTTAAAAAATGCTTTTTGACAACAGAATTAAATTTGATTAATAAAAATAAATAGAAAAACCCAAAATGTTTGGAAATGTAACAAGTAATTTTTATAACAGATCTATAAAGATATAATTCATACATCATAAAATCTGCCTTTTAAAAATTGGGTAACAACTAAATTTTTAACAACCCATATGTCCAAGAAAAAATCACAAGGGTCACTAAAGCATATTTCAAACTGAATGGCAATGAAAACAAAATATATAAACTGGAATTGTACAGCCAAAGAAGTGTTTAAAGGAAAATTTATAATTTTAAAGCCTTGTATTAAAAAAAGAAATGTTTATGATAAGCTCTGAAGTTTTACATTAAGAAAAAACAGCAAGTTGAACTCACATAAGCACCAATAATAAATGTAAGAGAAATCAGTGACAGAACAGAAAACCAGTAGTGTAAGTTTAACAAAGCTAAAAGTTGCTTTACTGAAAAAGTTAATAGAAAAAATGACTAGATACATATTACAAAATTGTCACTTAGACCTCAATAAAACAACAACAAAAAAAGTTTAAAAAAATAACATGTGAAAACTAAGGAAGTCTGAATAAAATATGAACTTTTTGGTTAATTAAAAACATAATAATAGAAGGCAAACCAGCTTTAGCCTGGGCCAGCCTGGGTTATTGCTATATTTACTATAGGTCCTGGTGGTCTCCCACAGCACAGCACAAAACATAGATACAGATGACAGAATATGAGCAGGGCCTTTAGAAACTTTCCAATCTAGCACCTTATTCTACAACTGAGAGAAGAGGATCAGAGAGGCTAAGCGTCTTACCCAAAGACAACCAGCCTATAGCTGGTAAGTTTAAAGCTGGAATTTTAAAGTTGGATAATTTGAGCTAATGCTCTTTATCCTACCCTATGCTGTTGCCATTTCCCCTTCCCCTGTGTGCATAATTCCAAGTCACTACAGAAACAAAAGAGCACTTTGGCAACTGACATGCCCTCGGAAAAAGAAAATCCTACTATGCCTTCCTGTTTTCTTCCCTGATAAGATTTCTTCCTTAAGATCCTTCCTGCCGCTGAAAGCTAGATCCCAGGAAGCACCAGAGCCTAACAGGGGTCCTCAAACTTTTTAAACAGGGGGCCAGTTCACTGTCCCTCAGACCGTTGGAGAGCCGGACTATAGTTTAAAAAAAAAACTATGAACAAATTCCTATGCACACTACACATATCTTATTTTGAAGTAAAAAAACAAAACGGGAACAAATACAATATTTGTATTTGCATGTGGCCCGCAGGCCGTAGTTTGAGGACCCCTGGAAGGACTGACTCCTAATCTTGTTTACATGTGTTTGTTGTAGAAGTTTTAATGGAATAAGAGAAAACGAGTGCTTCAATTTCCCAATAAATTCTGTTGTAGCGAAAAAAAAAAAAAGTTCAAGACCTCTATATTGACAACCACTATACATTTCTGAGAGAAATTAAACAATTAAATGGTGAGATAAAACAAGTGTATTGCCTGAAAATTCAATATTGTTAAAATGTCAATTTTAATAATTAATCTGTGGATTTGATCTTATCTCCATCAAAGTGCTAACGGACATGTTTGTTGAAATCAACAAACTGAATCTAAAATTATGTGGATCTAGAAGACCTAAAAGCAAAAAATCTTAAAGAAAATTGGAGAACTTATGCTATTTGATATTGAGGCTCAATATAGAAGTATATTAACCCAGACAGTGAAAAACTGGTATAAGGATGGAGATGCAAGACAGAATATGGACTGATACATACACTGCCAATTGATTTTGACAAAAGCAGAGAAGGGAAAAGAAAGTGTTTTAAACAAATGGTGTAGGGAAGCAGGATGAGTGGATAAAGGGGATTAAACAAAAATTTTGGCATTCTACTTTACATTATCAACAACTTTTAATTTGAAACAGATGACATTTAAACAAGCAAAAACTCTAAAGCTACTACAGTAGAATACGTTTGTGACCTTGGAATAGTTAACTAATAAAAAGTATTGACAAATTACATTTCATCAAATTAATAACTTCTGATCATCAAAAGTTAACATTAAGGAAATGAAGTGGCAAGCCACAGATAAGGAAAATATATTCACAAGCCATATTTAGCACAAACTCCCACAAAACAATAATAAAAAGGCAAACAACCCAATCGTGAATGATCAAAAGTCTAAGTCACTTTCTGAAACATTAAGCCATTCATTTCAAAGGGGGATGAGTAGCCACTACCAGTCATAGACACATGGAAAAACTGGAAAATCGATGTATTTTACTTCCCTGTGCTCAGTAATTGTTTCCAGGATGGTACATAACTGAAGCCAAGCCAATAATATGTTATTGTTGGCATTTTACCATGACTAGTAAGAAAGACTCGTTCTATTTTTATCAGGATTACTGGCTGTAAGGGTGGTGTAAACCTGTAACTCTTGGTAGTCCTTTTGTCACCATGTGGGAACACATTCCCGAGAATTAAGTCAATAGGAGTAAGCAAGCTAATAGGTGTATTGAAAACACAGTTAGCTGATGACATTGACTGAAACCATGACTTAACTGTGCTGAAATTTATTTCATTCCTTGAGTTTCCAAGTTTCATACCAATACTTATTTCTGAAATTTTGTATGTCAAAAAAGTAAATTTAAAAAACTACTTTAAAAATGCTTGAAATACCTTCCTATAACTCTAAGTACACAATTGGGTACTTGGGGAGTTACCTTAGCATTCCTTGTAAGAGGCCCACTTTGGTGAAATGGCTAATAAATTCATTAAAATGCAAATAGAGACCTGGGAGGGGATTTTCTATTAATAGTGTAATTGACTATGTCAAGAAGAATACTTTTCTAGGTAATTATTATTATTTTTAATGATATTAATATATTATAATTATTACATGGGAAAGAGGCAATACTTTGGGTAATCTAAACATAAATCTTGGACTGCTTTTGTTCTAGACAAAGAAGGAGATGAGAGAACAGTTCATTAAAAGAAAAAAGACTAGAAATATGTACCTTTATAAATATGTACATATTTATGTATATGAATAACAGATGCATGGAATCAATGCAAATTAAGCTATGTATTTTCTTTAAATTCTGTAAAATTTTTACAAAAGGATTCATTTCTATAATAAATTAAAGAAACCATTCAATAGTAATTAGAAATTGCACTATAAATGTAAGTTTTTATTTAAAAATATTTGCAAATATTTTTCCACTGCTAAAAGACAACTGGAAAGCTTAATCAATATGTAGTTTCAATGTTGAAAAAATGGCACTGAGCAGGTTATAGTTCTTTTAACAAGACATAATTTTAATGCATTTTTTATATTTCAACTAAAAGTAATTGACTAATTGTTTTCTCATTTCTTTGATCTATTGTATCCAGACATTTTCTCTCCTTCTTTGCCATGTACAAATAATTTCTCTTGTCACCAGCAACTTTTTCTTGCTGTTCTCTGAAGACCACATTAATTTTTACTTTTTATTTTTAAATAACCCTTGATTCACAAGAATGTTCAAATATAGTACAAAGACCCTATTTACTATTTACCCCATTTCCTCCAATTTTCCCTTAACCATTATATCTTACATATTATTTGTGCCATATTAAAGCCAGGAATTTGACATTGAGGACAGTACATGTGTATAATTGTGACATTTTATCACAGGTGTAGATTTATGTAACTCCCACCACAATCAAGACACAGAACTATTCTATTACCACAAAGATCTCCCTTGTGCTGCTCCTTTATAGTTACGCACACCTTCTTGTCTCTTCACCGTCTCTTCACCATCCCTAAAATAAAGGGTGGGGGTCTCAGGAAGGCATAGGTGACTCCTCTGCCAGCCGACCCAGCGAGGCTACAGGCCAATCCCTAAAGGACATGGTGGCTACAGATAACTTAAGAGGTTTTCCTATCGTCCACTTCTCTGAGAAGATACTTTAAGAGATTTCACTCTAAACATTTAAATTATCCTTCTAAGATTCTTTTTTAAATATGTTTTTATTGATTTGAGAGAGGGAGAGAGAGATAGAAACATCAAAGAGAAATATCAATTGTCTCCCTCCTGCATGCTCCCTACTGGGGATCGAGCCTGCAACCCTGGCATGTGCCCTGGCATGTGCTCTCACAGGAATCCAACAGCCGACTTCTTCGCGCATGGGACAAAGCTTAACCAACTGAGCCACACTGGCCGGCCTCATTCTAAAATTCTTAAAGCTCATTTTTGTTAATACAATTATAATAAGGCCTTTAAACGTCATATCATTTTGCAAACTTTATTGTTTTATTACAGAAATAGAAAGCATTCCCTTTTCTACTTTATTCAAATATTTATTTTCATTAATGGCAATAGACATGCCAGCTTGCCAAACTCTCAGTTTTTCTCTTCTTTACTCAAGCAATAGATAAATTGTGCCATGGAACTCTGAATGCTTTATAATTAGTTACCTTATAGACTTTTTTAGATAGTTGCCATTTTTAAATATTTTAGAAAAATTAAAATATTCAACTAGATTATCTCTCTTTTAAATCATGTATCTGTACTGCATGCATCCCCAACAACCCACACACACACACACACACACACACACACATAACATTACAGCTTAGATCTTTTACCCTCCGCATTACAGCTCCCCACAGATTCCTGTCTAATTTCACAGACAGTTAAGCCACACATTCAATCTTACACACCTTTAGCTAAATAGAAATCAGTAGTATCCAATACCTAGAGACTAAAGGGCCTCAACCACAACACTGATTAATTTGCTTATTATTTTCCTCAGTGTGTGGAAGCATTCCATTTTTTCTTCTGAATTTGATTTTCTGATAGAAACATAACTATTTTATCTTATGAAAAGAGTCCCTGTGTATTTCTGCAGGTGGGGCAGAGTATGCCCTAAAGAGACAGAAGCTGCACTCAGAGCCATTTAAACTTTCATTGTTTTTCTGTATCACACTAACTGACACTGTGAGCACTTGCGTTGTTTTCCCACCACTGCTGCAATATAAAGTGATCCCCTGGACAGCAGAAGTCTTTAAAACTGTACATATTTAGGATCCTAACACAGTAGTGGTATCGAAGGCCATTGAAGCATTTCAGATGCATAATGCCTAGCAATGGGAACAGGACTGACAATAGAGACAGGCAGGCTTCACTCTCCTGGGGTGAAACATTATACTCTGCCTGATAGGACCAGAAAAGGATACTTCTGCTTTAAGGTTCACTTGACTCCAGTGCAAGAAAGAATAAATCCATTAAAATATCAGAACTATTTTTCCTGGAGTTTTTATGTTCTTTATGACTAGACTTCTAGGTTTTACTCTTTATGTTCCCATTTTTTCAAATTTTTACTTTAGTGTTTTTGTCAACCAATGTCAAGAAAAACAGTTAAATAGGAAAAATAATTGTAACACAATGATGATTACAAAAAAAGAATAAGAAATATATTCTGTATTTCAGGAGACAGGCAGCAAAAAACAATGTAATGACACATATAGTCAGGTAGAAAGTAAGTGAAGTAAGCAAAAACTGTCAGATGCAGAAGGCACTTGAAGTGAGGTGAATGTGAGGAGATAAACAGAAGATGAGGTAAAGTGATGGTAGACTTTGTTTTAAGGCACAGACATATTTTAAACTAAGGAATGCACAGATACACACACACACACACATATATTTGGACTCAAAAGGATCTGAGAGAAAGGAGTAAGGATTCCTTAAGAGATGCAGAATTGAAGGTGGGAGAAAAGTGAGAGAATGAGAGAGTAAATAAATGTGATAGGGAAATAACAGCTCTAGTTTACAAGATAAAATGCTGCCGCCCTTCTCTCAGGAAACAGCAGCTGCTCCTCCTTCTTTGAAATGTGGCTTTATCGTGCTTTGTATAGCAAATTTAATTTATAATATTGCTAACATTAAATTGAGGGGTTAAGTTCTAAGATCCTCTAATGCAGCAGTTCTCAACCTGTGGGTCGCGACCCCTTTGGGGGTCGAACGACCTTTTCACAGGGGTCACCTAAGACCATCGGAAAACACATATATAATTACATATTGGTTTTGTGATTAATCACTATGCTTTAATTATGTTCAATCTGTAACAATGAAATGGGGGTCACCACAACATGAGGAACTGTATTAAAGGGTCACAGCATTAGGTAGGTTGAGAACCACTGCTCTAATGGGTTCTTTTCTTGATATGATTTAATACTTGCTTATCTAACTTAAAGATTGTTCTCCATTTAAAGTAAGTATAATTTGGTACATAGACTTTAGCCAATAAACAAATTCATTGCCGCTAACCCCTCTCTCCTTCAAAAGTTTTATGTATCCAGTTTCTAGTTCAGTACTAACAATGGGAAATTCTAAGAGTTAATACTGGTATAAAATATAGATCATGTGTGCTATTTAAAAATGGCTTATTCTTGGTGCTGAATTATTTTGGGCAGTATGTTCAGGAATAGAAGTTTTGTGTTCTCTAGTTATACACTGAAGGAGCTGGAGCTTTTCAAAAAGCAATATGCAAACTTAGAGTTTATCCTTTCCGCAGAGAGAAGCATGGGAATGAATGAAACTCTTAAAGTTGTCAACATCAATAACAGCACTACTAACCCAATAATGTAAATAAATTCATTATGTGAAATCTAATTTTGCTTTCTTATCTGTGGTATATCTTAATAAATTGTACATATGTAATCTTTTTATTCCAGATTATACCAGAATTATGTATCTAATGGTAAATGCATATCTAAACTAATTTGCACCAAAATTATTCCAAACCAGAACGAGTGAAAAATAATTTAATCATTGCTCCCGATGTATCCTTGTACTTCTTCATCATCTTTAAACCCTGTGTTTTACTGTTGACTGCCTCACTTTTCAGATTTATTCCTATACTTTGCACACCCAGGTTACCTGGCCAATCACTTATATGAATAGGTAGATCCATGATAGACCCATATCTATTATTCTATGTCTGTTTTGGTCACAAAAAGAAATAAGTTGTGGTTGTAGACTCAATCTAAATTCTAGATAATTGTTAAAGAATGATATAGCCTGGTAATGTTCATAATATATGTGTTGCATAAATAACATTTGCATTTTAACTGTCTCCAGGTTTGAACACAATGCCATAAATAAAATTACCCTGTGTCAAGGACCAGGGGGCTACCTTGCTAGCCTTAAACTTTTCTCAGATTCACTCTAATCATCCTACTCCAGTATCTTGATGATGGTGGTAGAAATTGTTGAATCCTAAATACATATAAGTGCCTATTCTTTAGGAATGTATCAAAGTCAGCTAGTTATGTGAGTAAAATCTCTACTTACTCAGAAAGGTTTCTACTTATTCAAGGATGTTTGATAACTGCACATAATAATTTTGGTTAGAGAGATTAATGGAACTTCATGGCAAAAAGCACAGAGATTAAAAATAAAAGGACAGAAAGAAATTAAAATAAAACAAGCAAGTCCATCAGATAGAAAACATAATCAGGGATAAAGAAAAAAAATACTATTTGAATTTGAGGGATGAAGAAGGAGATGAGGCATTTGATTAAATTCTGAAAACTCTTCCCAAGGAGTTTTCCTCTTTATCTACTTTACAGTTAATTTATGTATTTCTAGTAAACTACTTGTAAATTTTATAACCACCCTTAGGTGGATACTGATAGATTTAGTGGCAGGAAAAAGAAGGAATGCACAGCTATTTTAAATAAGGGTTTTTTTATTTTTTTCTAAAACTTTGGTTGACCTCCTTTCCTGCCATGAATGCTTACATAATTTTATATAACCATTGTATTTATAGCTAAGTAGGATGATAAAACATAGTGTATGATTTGTTAAAATAAAAAGAGTGAACAGCAAGTCCTACTGCTTATGTAGGGCAAGTGCAGTGGCAGTGACATTGCCTGCTGTGGCAGGGACATTGGAAGAAAGCATTGCATTGGAAAAACACACACACAATACAACTCTTCAGAGCTTCTACAGTCTTTTCTAATGAGATGCTGCTGCATAAACAAGGAAATAAGGGGGCAGTAGAGGTTCTCTTTTATTCCGTCATAAATATTGATGATGATTCGTGATGAGTGTTAGGGCATATGGAAAAAGATAAAATGGGAAATGAAATCAGCTTTAATTTCAACAAGCCAGAGCTCTGGAATTAAAAATCAAAAGATAAGGTTCCAATTTGGGGAATGATTTTTTTTATAAAGAAAGAAAGGTAAGGTTTAAGACAAGCAACTTAATCCCCTCCCTTTATCCCCCACCCCCTTATAGTTGAGTGTTAGATATATGAGTTATGTTATCTATACTAATAAAAGGGTAATATGCTAATTAGACTGGATAGACCAGATGCCTTCGAGACATCCTTCTGGACAAAGCCACGGTGGCGGGGGCCAAGGCAGAGGCAGTTAGAAGTGATCAGGCCAGCAGGGGAGAGCAGTTAGGGGCAATCAGATTGGCAGGGGAGAGCAGTTAGGGGTGTTCAGGCCAGCAGGGACAGCAGATAGGGGTGATCAGGCCTTCAGGGGAGAGTAGTTAGGGGCAACCAGGCAGGCAGACAGAGGCGGTTAGGGGCGAACAGGGGAACAGTTAGGGTCATCAGGCAGGCAGGTAGAGGGGTTAGGGGTGATCAGGCAGGCAGGCAGGTGAGCAGTTAGGAGCCAGCAGTCCCGGATTGCAAGAGGGATATCTGACTGCAAGATCAAGCCTAAACCAGCTGTTGGATATCCCCTGAGGGTGCAGGTTGGGCTGAGGGACCCCCCCTCCCCATGCACCAAGTTTGTGCACTGGGCCTCTAGTTCTACAATATAAGCATTACAGATATCTGCAAAATTATCTAGTTTTAAAATTATACTGACACTTCAAAAACTATTGTTTTAAAGGTTCAAGATATTCCTAATTTTTGCTAGTAATAATCTAAATCAAATGAACATGCAAGCTAAATTGTAATACCTAACAGGTCAAGTGTGTTTCTACATACATTTTTTTCATTAGTATGATTGTTATCAATGTATAGTTGAGGAAATCTGGCTTTGTGAGAGTAATGAGTTAACTACAAAGCAAGTGAGTAGAACATTGAGCCTGGTACCCCCTCCACATCACCATACCATTGAGAACAAATTTATGGTATAAATCTAGAACAGATCCTATCAAATTCAAAAAGGTAAAGGGGCAACTGGAAGAAGGTAGGGGTATGTGATAATAGCAGTGATAATGATATTAGAGAAAAATACAATGGTATAGTTATAATCAGTTAGGGCTCACATGTTAATGTTGTAAATACAATATACTGAGCCCTGGCTAGTGTGGCTCAGTTGCTTTGGAGTTGTCCTATGCACTTGAAGGTTGCCCCATAGATGACAGAGGTTCGTGGGCTCCATCCTTGGTGTGGGGCACACAGAGGACAGCCAATTGATGTTTCACTCTCACATTAATATTTCTCTCTCTCTCTCTCTCTCTCTCTCTCTCTTTCTCTCTCTCTTCCTCTCCCTTTCTCTCTATTTAAAAATCAATCAAAAATCTTTTATGCATATATATCCATTAAGGTTGGGTCTGGGTTGGTTTCAACACTGTAATCATTGAGATGCTCTTCTTGATACCTTCAGTAAGCATAATGTGAAAAGACTGACACATGGTTACAGTAACAGTCAATCAAATGTGAAGCTCTCAAATAAAGAAGGTGTTGTTTCTAACATAGGAAGATTAAAATGACAAAGCTCTCAGAGAGAAAGGAGATTACTGTCCATGGCAACACCCACACAAATATTTTATTACATTAGTTTTCCAATTACATAAGATTTTAATGAGCTGTGGAAAATCAAAGGTGTAGATTACCTATATTAAGCTTACATTCAACAGCTGTCTGTGGCCTTGAATGACATTTTATTCCACAAAAACTTTTTTAAAGCATATGAGCATATGCATGAACCTACTTATTTTGAAAATACCAATCAAAATACCATATTTGTCATTGTTCTAATGGCTCTGAAATGTATTGACCTAAAGAGTACAAAAAAAATAACTTTTTGAGTCAATGAAAAGTCTTCTCTCTGAGAAAAATAAGAACCTGTTAAAAAGCAGTTAATAATATCTAGGATGTTAAGGGTATTTTTATGGTAATATGTTTCCTCAATCTAATTAATTATGCAAATAATGAAAACAAAAATATTGTGTCATTTACTTTTTCTCTTCTTGACCTATTTTTTTGTTTATCTTATTGTTGAAAGTAGTACAGACATCCTCTCTTTTTTCCCCATTGACCCCCTCCAGCCAGCACCTCTCCTCCCCCTAGGCCTTCACCACATTATTGTGTTTGTCCATGGGTTATGCATATCTTATAAAAGAGAGGAATATGCTAATTATCCATTACGCCATAACGTCACGACCAATGTACAAGAGGTGGAGAGCTACAGGAGGGCGGGGCAGCGAGCTATGAGCAGCAGTGGGTGGGTGGCCAGCTGAGGCAAGTGGCAG
>NW_005354291.1:16488417-16507458 GCF_000412655.1 Myotis brandtii
CTGTCCCTCAGCCCGGCCTGCACCCTCTCACAATCCAGGACCACTGGCTCCTAACTACTGGCCTGCCTGCCTGCCTAATCACCCCTAACTGCTCACCTGCCTGCCTGATTGGCCCTAACAACTCATCTGCCTGTCTGATCGCCCCTAACTGCCTCTGCCTGCCTGCCTAATTGCCCCTAACCGCCTCTGCCTGTCTACCAGATTGCCCCTAATCACTCTGCCTGCCTTCCTGATTGTCCCTAACTGCCTCTGCCTTGGCCCCCATTGCCTCGGCTTTGTCCGGAATGATGTCCAGAAGATTGTTCAGCTGTCCTGCCTAATTAGCATATTACACTTTTATTATTATAGACTAGTGGGCCAGTGCATGAAATTCATGGGATCGGGCCTAAACTGGCAGTCGGACATACCTATCACAATCCGGGACTGCTGGCTCCCAACCCTTCACCTGCCTGCCTGCCTGATTGCCCCTAACCTCTCTGCCTGCCTGCCTGATCCTCCCTAACTGCTCTCCCCTGCCGGCCTAATCTCCCAGCAACTGCTCTCCCCTGCCGGCCTGATCTCGCCCCCAACTGCCCTCCCCTGCCACCTGATCTCTCCCAGTCTCTATCTCTGTTTTTCTCAGTAGTCCTCCAGGCTTCCCTGCCTTTCTGTGTCCCTCTTCCTCTTTCCCGGCTGGGAGGGGGCGAGGCCAGTGGGGGCCCCTCCACCTTCTGCTGGCCTTCCCTTCCATCCAGGCCTCTTCAGGCCCGGTCTATTTTGTTTCCTCATTCATAGGCTTCGAGAGTGAGCTGGGAGGGTGGGAAAGAAAGAGAGAAAAGGCTGTGAGCTGGTGGGCATTGTGTGTGTCTGTGTGTGTGTCAGTTGTGAGTGAGTGTGAGTGCTGACCCCGCCTCTCCCATCCCCATCTCCGCTGCCACAAGTCCCCACCTACCAGAGCCTGCTGCACTCACAGCCTGGTCGTTAGTTTGAGTCTCTGGTCATGGATGTGACAGGCCCAGGGTTTTTATATATTAGGATTATCACAACTCTTCAAATTTTACACTTAAAATTAGGTGGATTTATTATATGTATATTATAATCTAATAAATCTGATTTAATAAAAATATCTTATTCCAATAATTTTGTAAATTGTACAACTATTCTCAAATCCAGATATCCTGACTCTGAGTACACTATGATATATGCTTATGGAATTCAGTGCTATTATAACATCTGAAGGAGGCCACTGAGCACAAGCATTTTCAGCTGTGAGGAAAAATTAATTCAGGGTGCCATGCCTTTTCATGATTCCCATTCTGATTAATATTGTGCTATAAGACAGGTCCATTATTATCACACAGATAGGATTTATTTAAATGGGGACTATTGGCTAAACTGTGTCTCCTCAAATTTAAATATTAAATCCCAAACTCCCAGTACTTCAGAATGTAACCTTATTTGGAAATAGAGTTATTGCAGATGTAAATAGTTAAGATGAGAACATCCTGGAATAGGGTAGGCCCCAACTCCAATATGAAGGTTGTCCTATAAAAAGGGGAGATATTGAAATAGACCTGTACACACAGAGAATACTATGCAAAGATGAAGGCAGAATTTGGGTGCTGAGCAGAAGGCAGGAAATACTGAAGATCGCCAGCAACCACCAGAAACTGGGGGATAGACACCCAAGTGTTCTCTCTCACAGCCCCCAGAAGCAAACAACCCTGCTATGCGTTGATCATGGACTTCTAGCCTCTGGAACCATGAGAAAATAAATTCTGTTGTTCAAGCCACCCAGTTTGCAGAATGTTGCTATGGCAGCCCTAGGAAACTAAGACAGGGAGGCAGGAAGTTGTGCAGGGCGCATGTGCCCTGACACAGCCAGGTCCTACAGCGGCTGCCAAGGCCAGGCCTGGGGCATTGACACAAAACTTGGTAAACCCTTAAGCTCTTTATGGGAGAAAAAAATATTTTGAAAATAAATATGTGCTTACATTATATCTTGAATAACATTGTCCTCTCATAAAAATATTGTCTGTCTTGAACTGTGGTTCCTTTTATAAAATCCTTTCCCTTTCCAGGATGAAATTTATTTTAGTATGTTTCCTACCCTATCTTTAGCATTTATATGCCTGTGGAAAACTAAACAACTTTCTGATGTCATTTGGCATAATTCCCAAAAGAATCAATTTCACAAGTTTCAATTTACTTACTAAAAAGTTTGGCGATGACTTCACAAACACATGGTTCATATAATTTCATGAATATTTGAATTACTGGAAGAACTCCAGATGCTATTATCCATTTTCCTAATTCACATGTTTTGGCATTTAGCTCTAAGACACAAGATTAACGCTTCAATAGTAGTTTATTATAATTGTTATTGCTTACTCTTAACTACATAGTTAGATGCTTAGTTACTTTAATTTGTTTATTTAGCTAAGCAATTTCATTACATACAAATATGATTTTCTTTAGCTTATTTACATAGAATAGTTCATTTTTGTGTAGGTATGAGGCAGATTTGTTAGTTTTCCTTTTGATTATCTCCATGAGCACCTGTGTAAATCAGAAGATGGATGAGGTTTGGTGTTGTTCTGAATATTGTTCAGGTTGCCGGGGGTGGACAGAGTAGAGGATAAGTGATGAGCAAAGTAACTAATGAAAGCTCTGGAGGACTAAAAGGTCTGGTGGATATAATGGCCCAGCAAAAGTCACTGGAGAAGAACAATTAAAGTTTCCCAGACAATCTCTGCTTGAGGTAAGCCAGAGCATGAAAGCAGACCTGACCTGAAGTACGGGGCTGGCACATTAAATGAATGTGGACCATGTCACCTTTGCTAAATCATTATAATTTCTTAATAATGACTTGATTGTACAAATAGCATTGTAAAACTACAAGAATAAATCTTCCTTCCTAAAGTGATTAGAATATAAAATGGAAGATAGCCACAGATATGGAACAGCGCTTACAAATACTTTTGCTTATACGTGAAAATGACACTACTCCTTCTCAGCCCAATTTATTTTCAGGAGGAAGATATAGGTAGCAGTTCATTACTACACCCTTATCATTTTTGCTCTTGTTGGCCATTGAAAGGATGAATCAACTTAGCTGTCAGGTAACATACCATATGTGTTTGAAATAGAGATAGTCATTAACTCTATCACTATTTAATCTTGGCTTCATTAGTGACACACAAACCAACTGAACTACAGAATGGCAAGACACCAGATAACAATCGAAAACTTAATAAGTAGTATATCTTACAAGTGAGAAGTATCTTATAGGCTAATTGTTGACGCTATTGCTTTTAATACTCCAGATTGTGGGAATGAAGATCTTTTTAAATTGTCACATCTTTAAAATGAGATTAGAATTGTCCAAAGATAAACTTTAATGCATATTTAAAGTCTATCTTTCTCTAATATTTCTTATCTGCCTATTTTAGATCCCACTGGTGTCTTTGTTTATTCTAGACAGACAAGTTATAACATTTGACTTTTAATTATATATTTCCCAGTTGAAAATTTTAATGTTTTCATACATGTTAGGTGCCTCTTCTTATCCAAACCCGAAGGATCCAGAGTGGACACTGTACTGTGCTTCTTTTGTCATTTCTAACTGTTTCAGTTCATTGTTGGGCATATGCAAATATGCTAAAATACTATACATAGAAAAATGGGCACATATTATTACTACACAGTTTGATTAACTTTCACAAGTCAAACTCACTCTTGTAACATGTTCCCAGGTCAAGAAACAGAACATGACCAGCACCTTCAGAAACTTCTTAGTACCTTTTTCAAGTCAAGATCCTATTCTCAAGATAAAGCAAAATCCTGACAACTAATTGGATTATTTTTATTCTTTTTTAAAAAGAAAGGATGCAATTTACATTATTTTTGTCTAGCTTCTCTTATTATGCATGCAAGAATTACCCATATTGTTCCATGTAGTTTTAGGCTGTTCACTCACATTAATGTATACTATTCCACATCTTAACTATCTATTCTATTGTTGATGTCAGTCCAATTTCCAGTTGAGAACTATTTACACTAAATAGAGAGCTAAAGTATTCCTATTTGTTCATTGGTATATGATTAGATTATTCTAAGTTCATCCAATTCTATGATTTGAAAAGCATATAATAAAGTATTCATATTACACATGCATCATTAATATGCACTGTTTTTTCTTATAAAAATACAGTCTGAAAGTATTAAGGTGAATTATTTAAGTTGCTCTCTTAAAACTTACATTCATTTGGCTCAAGTTTTTAAGACTTTTAATAAGCCTAGCCTTGCATCTTAGAGCAAAGAAGATACTACTTGTCATAAAATGCATTTGAGAATTGGTGTAGGTGTTCCCAGTTGACTAAATTTAAGACCAAACAAATCAACAAAAGTAAATAAATGAACAAGTTTCTCATACCACATCATCCAGTCTACTCCCCCAAAACATATTAACATAATTGTGAAATATGTATTTACATATAAATATATGTATGCATGTCTATTTTTAATATAGACAGACAATTAAGGCAAGGTCTTCTTCTTAAAAATAGGATTGCTTAAAAGGTGATAACATTTAGAAATTTTAAAATCCCCTAGGATGTACATTTTCAGGTGATTTTATGCTATTTTGTGATTCATTGAGTTATAAAAATCCAAAATTTGTTGAGAAATGAAATACATTCAGGAGCTGAAATTTTTTTTATTGCAGAACCTTATATTTGCACAAATGTTAAGCAAAGCAATTTAGGTTCTGTTGAATAAAAGGATGGAAAATCCATAGTAACATCTCATAACAATAGATCATTGTTACAACTTGTACTCTTTATTCCTAAGGAGAGAATGCTCAACAGTTTTTGTCATAACAAAAATCATTGACTATACATTCATTTTTATATAGAGAGCACATGAAAAGGAAAACTCAAGAGTTAACAATGAAAGGGTTAATGCTCATTCCCAGAGTCTTGTTTTTGGAGTATTATTTTATCTTGCCAAGATTAATCTATCAATCTGCCTAAACATTCAAGTACCCATCTATACTAATAAAAGCCTAGATGGCCCTTGCACCCTTGTGTCATCACAAGATGGCCACCCCCACATTGTCACAAGATGGCCATTCCCACAACAGCACAAGATGGCCGCCACAAGATGGCTGGCAGTGGAGGGCAGTTGTGGGTGATCAGGCCAGCAGGGGAGGGCAGTTGGGGGCGATCGGGTCAGCAGGGGAGCAGTTAGGCGTCAATCAGGCTGGCAGGTGAGCAGTTAGGGGGGGATCAGGCTGGCAGGCAGGTGAGCGGTTAGGAGCCAGCAGTCCCAGATTGTGAGAGGGATGGGTTGGACATCCCCCAAAGGGTCCCAGATTGGAGAGTGTGCAGGCTGGGCTGAGGGACAACCCCCCCCTAGTGCACAAATTTCGTGCACCAGGCCTCTAGTTTATTTAATAAAAGATGGTATAATTTAATGAACCTTCATGTATTTTTCTTTTGTATATTCTTACAATACTCAACACAGTAAATACTATAACTGTGTGCATGATTTTATGTTATGCACTTTGGTTGGAGTTATATATTAAAAATAAACCCACATTTTTGCATTGAGATGGTAATAGAATTTTAAGTAAACACACACAAAAAACATTGAATGTTAATGCTGAATGAGGTTTTGATAATAATTTAATTCTTTCTAATCTCTAGTCATTTTACCTCACTCTAGTGTTATAGCTTATGTTTCCTTGACAGACACAAAATGTAGAAGAATCAAGTGAAATGAATCAAGTCCTTCCAGTGTCTAAATAATGTTCAAATAAAAAAATATAAACTTATCAGAGTGCCACTAATGAATATCTTATGTTACTTTCCTACTAACAAACCTCCTCTGTTATCAACTAGGATTCTCAAAAAATACACAATGGTATCTTACTCTACTTTAGTGTATATTTTTTTCTAAGCATGTTGTAAGTCTGTCACAAAACAAAATGTGCGATCATTTTCCCCATCTTTCAAAATGATCTAAACAGCCTAATTTTCTAGGTTTCATTAACAACGCATTATAAATCTTATGAAAATATATGCTGCACTTATATTATGGCACTAAGGGCTCATATTCTCAGAAGGATCTCCTATGATTGTTACTTTTCTCAGTCTATTTTGAGCAAGTATGAACAAAGATAAAATCAGTGTAATGCACTTAGCTTCAGTTTTGTTTTTTCTCTGCTTCATTACAATCCTGATAAGCCTTAAAAACTGTCAACCCTGATTTCCTAATAAATAAGAAAAGGGTCTAGCTTTATTATTCCAAGGAAAATTCAGTTCTAAAATTGCTACACAGGCTTTATTTCTGTAAGATAGTATATGTTTTACATGTTTTCTGTATTTTCCTAAATAGTTAATCATTTTAGTTTTTTTCCAAATGGTATTTAAGGAATAAAATTCAATATTTTATTTCAGATGTGGTACAGCCAGAGAGAGCATAGACATGTACATGCAAAAAAGAAATAATATTTATTCTTAAACTATAGATTTACCTGTCAGTTCTTTCCAAACTTTTTTCTTTCCTTTACAAAAATCTCATTTTATGCATGAAATGACATCTCTGACTTCAAGAGAACATGGTATCATAATCCTATCCACTTTAGAATTTACAATTTAATTTCCTCACCTAGTAAAGTAATAAGCATATGCTTCTATTTCCCTATCAACAGTATTTGACCTGTGTTAGATAGCATTACATTCATTGTTATCTTTTCATGTGATTTTATATAATTATTATTCATTTCAATAATTCATTGTCTTAACCACAGGATTTGCCTCCAACTAAATTGCACTGCTTCTCACTTTTATAGTGAAACTAAAGAAACTCCCCTTAATAAAATTTACACTGACATGAAAACCCATATTATTTACCTGTAAATCATATTCTCTGTTACTATCTAAATTGTTGTTTTCCCACTACCTTATATTTTACATAAAAGAAAAATTCCACAGCATTCAAGATTAATTTTAGTAGTACACAAAATATAAAACATTTTAAATTTATAGCAGCAATATAGATTTGGTGGGGAAATAAGATGAAACTTTTAGATTCCAACATGGGTAAAATTTAAATAGTCTTCATTATTATAAAGGAAGACACTATTTCTAAAGGGTGCATGTAAGGGCCCAGAGTTAGAAGGGAAAGAAATAAACAAGAAATTCTTCTATAAAAATATTAATATTTTAATTGTGGAAAAAGAATAAGACTAGGGAGCCATCCAGAATTGCTGCTCCTCAGATCAAGCTGGAGTAACAGGTACCAGATTTACCCTGCCATACACAAGAAAGAACTAAAACAGCAGACAAAATATATCAAACAACCATTGCCAGTACCTTGAATATCAGGCAACTAAAGACAGTGATCCCTGAAAGATAGAAAATAAAAAAATAAAACCCTTACAATTGTACCAGCTTATGCCCTGGATAAAATTTCTAGTGAGGTCCCCTGAGACAGGTAGACAGAGCTGGGATTCTGGGAAGACCAAGACAAGTAGAGTTCACAGACAACCAGAGAAGGAGAGCATTGCAGTGTTCTTAGGATCCCACACTCTAGTATCCACCTATTAACTGTCCAGCACCTACATGTGGAGAAATTACCTGTGGAGTCAAGAGAAAAAATGACCAAAAGAATCAAAGGGAAAACATTTATTTTAACTTGACAAATTATATGTTGATTTTCTAATGTTAAAGCAAACCTGTAATCTTGAAATAAGCCCAAATTGGTCATGTTGCCATACATCATAACAAATGTTTTAGGTGTAATTCTGTAAAAGATAATTGACCATCTAAACAAAAAATAAAAAGATGAAGTATGGGTTTGTTTTTCTTGTGATAAGAACTCTTAAGATCTCTTGTGGCAACTTTCAAATATGCAATATAGTATTATTAACTACTAGAGGCCTGGTGCACGGATTCGTGCACTGGTAGGGTTCCACGGCTTGGCCTGTAGGGTTTGGGCTGAAACTGGCTCTCAGACATCCCCCCAAGGGGTCCTGGATTGTGAGAGGGTGCAGGCCAGGCTGAGGGACCCTACCGGTGTACAATCGAGACCAGGGAGGGACCGCAGTAGGGCTCCAGGGCATGTCTGGCCCGTCTTGCCCAGTCCCGATTGGCTGGACTCCCGAAGAAAGCTAACCTACCAGTCAGAGCGCCTGCCCCCTGGTGGTCAGCACGCATCATAGCGACTGGTTGAATGGTCACACGAACAGTCAGACACTTAGCAATTAGGCTTTTATTATATAGGATAGTCACCATGTTGTATATTACATCACCCTGGTTCATTTACATCATATCTGGAAGTGTGTACATTTTGACACCCCCTTAACCCATTTTTCCCATCCCCCATTCCTCACCTCTAGCAACTACCAACTATTAAAATGTGGTTTGCAAATTCAAAAGCCAACTGTACATAGTAGATATATACACAGGTAGGTTTTAATTTGAGCTATAATAATGTAATAATTTACACATAGTTTCTTCTATGCCTTTTATGCATATGTAAAATTTCTCCCTGCCTCCAAATCCACCCCCCAATACAGACAGAGTCAGGATTGAACTGAACCCATAGGAGCACCTGTTACCAGCACAAAATACTTATTTCACTACATATAGTCTTGCAACATGGAGTTTTCTTCCAGAATTTAAAGTACGCCCACTATGAAATCATTCTAAAGGATTTCTTTCACTTATTAATTCATTAATTGGATATGAGAGAATGAAAGAGGCAAAAATTAATATTTTGGGTTGAGCCATCAGAAGGATGATGTAAAGATGTGTGAGGTGCACCTTTGTAATAGATGATCAAGAGTACCCAAAATGATCCCTATGGTTGTTTTTAGTCAAATATGGTTCCCAATTCCAGCCCAATCAACCACTAATCTACTTCTGACTCTATAAATTTGCTTTTTCTGGAAGTTTTATATAAGTGAAATTATACAATATGTTGTCTTTTGCATCTGCCATCTTTTACCTAAAGTTTTTGAGATTTTTCCATGTTGTATCATGTATTAGTAGTTAATTGTAGAACAGTATTCCATTGTTTATCCTTTCATCAGTTGAAAGATATCTGAATTGTTTCTACTTTTTGACTAGTATGCATATATCCTCATAAACATTTTTACAGAAGTATTTGTGTGAACCTATATTTTCACTTTTCTTGGGTAAATAACAAGAGTGGAGTTGCTGGGTTGTAATTTATGTTTAACGTCAACTTCTTAAGAAATTGCCAAATTGTGTTTCAAAGTGTCTGTACCATTTTACTTTCTCACCAGCAGTCATTGAATGTTCCAGTTTCTCTACATCCTCTCCAGCACTTGACAGGATCTGTCTTTTTTATTATTGCCTTTCTGCTGAATGTGAAGTGGAATCTCATTGTGGTTTCAATTTACATTCCCCTACTATGATTTAAGCTTCTTTTTATGTGTTATAGGCATTTATATTTTATCATTGATGAAAATATCTATTAAAATATTTTCTATTTTAATTGATTTCTTTGTCTTTTGATTACTGATTTCTAAGAACACTTTAAGTACTATTAAATCAAATTCTTTATAATATGATTTGCCAATATTTTCTCCCATTCTGTGGTTTGTCTTTTCATTTCATTATCTATGTCTCTTAAAGGGCAAATCTTTTTAATTTAATAAAGTCTAAGATATCAACTCTTTCTTTTATGGATCATTTTATGATTCTGCAATTAAGAAATTTTTGACTAACCAAGTTCACAAATTTTCTCTTATAATCTTCTAAAATGTTCTTAGTTTTACTCTTACATGTAAATCTATAATCCTTTTTTAGTTAAATTTTCTGTGTGGTATAAGTTAGGGGTCCAAATTCCTTCTTTGGCAAATGGTTACCCAATTGTTCAAATATCATTTCTTAAAAAGACATCTTTCCCCAATGAAATATCTTAACATTTCCGTCGAAACCAATTGACCATAAATGTAAAGGTTTGTTATTTAGACTTTCAGTTCTGTTCCATTGATCTATATGCCTATCCTTATGCATATACTAAGTTACCTTGATGACTATAGCTTCATATTAAGTTTTGAAATATGAAAGAAAAAGTTACCTAACTCCATTAGATTTCCAAGATTATTTATGCTATTCAGTTTCATTTATATCTCCAAACCCTACTGAAATTAGAAATTGTGTTGAATCTAAGAACAGATTTTGTAGAAAATTGGTATTTTGCTATTCACTGAGTAATTGCACCATTCAATTTTGGTTCCTGGTGAATTTCTAAAACCCGAGTTCATATACATATTGATTCCTGACTGTATAGGTCAGATTCATTCCAGAAACTGAACTCCAATAGCAGCTGTTTCTTCCTAGAGAGAATATCCCTTCTTGTCTTAAGAACTCCTCTATTTCCTGATATTCTCTTAGTTTATTCATGATCTTCCTGAAGGCTGGATAACCTCCTTTATACATCCAAAGTTGCATAGCATAATACTGCTGAGAATATCAACCAGTATTTCAAGTTCCCCAAAGTGCAAGAGTAACATTAACCTTTATTAATGTCTGGTAACACCTGACTAATATTGTATGCATTTGGGCATCCAGTTTAACATGATTAAATTGTAATTCATACAGGCTGTTTGTTTTCCTTTTCTAGTTAGGACATAGTGAGCATCTTTTCTAGGATCAAGTTGTGGATAAATAAGAATTTTAACCAGATATTTTCTCAAAGTCTGTAATTTGAAGATGCCATTTCTCACCTGAAGGCTGAAGGCAAACCAGAGGGAACTGCCCAGGAAGCTACTCCACGTGCTGCATCTTGCTCCTATCACCAGCTTGCTATGGTGCCTTAGCTCCCGATGCTGAAAGATGTTTGGTAAAATTATAGCATGTTAGTATTCTGATGAGGATATTCCATGAAATACCACAAACATAGAAAGTATACACTGAGTGGCCAGATTATTATGACTGGCCAGAATATTATGACCACCCCATCAGTACAATGAAGTGAATTAGTTATGCAAATAATAATAATAATAAAACCTTGAGAATATTTGCTCAGGAAGTTTTCAATATTCAGTATTTTTGGAAGTGTCAATGAAGTACTGATGGGGTGGTCATCATAATCTGGCCAGTCATAATAATCTGGCCACTCAGTGTAAAAGTGTGAATAAAATTGCTGGAGATACATTCTTGATTTGGTGAGAAAAGAGATCTTGCGTATACTGTACAGAGGAAAATTTTTATTTTATTTTTTAAATATAGTTTTATTTATTTCATACAGGGAGAGAGAGATAGAAACATCAAAGATGAGAATCACTGATAGGCTGCCTCCTGCACATCTCCTTTTGGGGATCAAGCCCACAACCCAGCAATATGCCCTGACCAAGAATCAAACTGGGAGCTCCTGGTTAATAGGTCGACGCTCAACCACTGAGCAAAGCTGGCTGGGCTAGATAGGGGAGCAATGATATCTATGGATATATAATGGAGGGTAGGTAAATTTGTGGATAAAAGTGGGTATTCATGGTAGGTGAAATATGTCAAGATCATTACTTGACTATTTCAATTTTTCATTGAATTAGGAGTTCTCTCATTAGCTTAGTGAGAGGATTGGAAATGAGAAATGAAAGAAGATGTGAAATAGTCATTTCAAATGAGAGAATAGATGGTCCATGGAAATACAGGACAATGGCCCAGACTCATTTCCAACCCACTTGGGATTCCTAGTCATTAATTTAATGTGAAACCACTCACCATGGTTGTGTAAATCTGTGTGTGTGTGTGTGTGTGTGTGTGTGTGTGTGTGTGTTGGGGTGGGGCAAAGACATCTAGAATGTAGATTAAACAGGATTTATATTTTGCCAAATATGTATAAAAACAGGATAATAAGGTAGTATATGTACTGATATAGCAGAATCACAAAGATAAACATTTAATATTTAAAACCCACAATTGTACAGTGTAATCTAATTTGTATGAATGTTAAAACACACACACACACACACACACACACACACACAGAAATCATGGCTTTAGACAGCTGAAATGTTGCCAGAGTTTGCTATTGTTTCGGTAAAGCCAAGGTGGTAGCTCCCCATCCCCGATTGCTGAGTCAAATCAAATTACCACGACACCCTGAGAACAGATTTTCCACAGATCTGTAAATGAAGACAAAATATTTACTGTGCTATTGGGATGATTCTTTTAACACAGTTCTGTAAGATGTTCCCTAACTCCTTTGTGTGCAGTGTTGCCAACATTTAGCAAAAAGGATACTGAACTGAGGAAGGAAGGTTAGTGGAAGAGCCTAATGACAAGACTTCACAGACCCCGCTACATTAATGAGGCTCAGTAGTTTCTCTTGCACAGAGGATGTTTTTAGTTTATTCTGTAACTTTGGTGAATTTCCAGAGTTCTGACATAGTTGAATTTTGTTGTGTCCTCCATACTTACATTTATTTATTTATTTACTTACTTACTTACTTACTTACTGTTTGTTAATCCTCACCCAAGGATATTTTCCCATTGATTTTTAGGGAGAGTGGAATAGAGAGAGAAAGACAAGAGAGAAACATTGATGTGAGAGAAACACATCTATTGATTGCCTCCTGCACATGCCCTGACCGAGATCTAGCCGGGGAGGAGCCTGCAACCAAGGTACCTGCCCTGGACTGGAATCAAACTCTGGACCCTTTGGTCTGAAGGCCAATGCTCTATCCACTGATTCAAACCAGCTAGGGTCATACTTCCATTTAGAGGAAGAGTGAGTTCAGCAGGTCTCATTCTGACATTCCAGGAATCAATCAGAAGATTATTGGATTCTTAAAAAAATCCTCACCCGAGGATATGTTCTTCATTGACTTTAGAGAGAGGAAGGGAAAGAGAGAGAAAAACATCTATGTGAGAGAAGGAACATGGATTGGCTTCCTCTAGCATGTCAACCGACCGGAGATCCAACCCGCAGCCCAGGTATGTGACTTTACCAGGAATGGAACCCACCACCTTTTGGTGTACAGGATGACTCTCCAACCAACTGAGCCACACTGGCCATGGTGATGATTGAATTTTTTAACAAAACATTGTGATATAGTAGATATATTAATATTCTTGGAAAACTTTAATCCACAATGTGCTACTATTTACCTAAATGCTCTGGAGTAAGTTCCTCAAATTCATCAGAACCTTGGTTCCTCATATCCATTTCCAATATTTTGAAACCAAGGTATCTTCTCTGATTCTAGCATTATATAATGTTTTTTAATTATTATTTAAAATGTTAACAGGTTTCCTGGAAGTCAAAAGGATTTTATTCCCCTTTTTCTTCATTTTCTAACTATTAAAGAATCAGACATTGAAGCAACTAGTATTTTTACTATGACTTGGTTAGTTTTTAATATATCTCATTTCTACACATTGAGTTTTTCCACAAGAAATCACCTGTTTACACATTCATTCAGTGAAATCTCTCCCGCCTTCATATAATTCATATGTTCAATACAGAAAAGAATGAATCAACTGAAATCATTTAAAAATTGGTTTTTACAGAATCAAACATCTGATGGAAGTAAAAGTGATTATTCATTTTATCTTCCTCTTTGGAGAATAAAATATAGATGGGTTAAGAACTCTATTTTAAAAGATTTCCAGAAAAGATAATTATCATCTTGTTAAAGGGAAAGAAAAGAAATTGTCTTGAGAAATAAAGTGTTCTAAAATTTTACTTCTAGACTGCAAAATATTTGCTAATTTTACTTAAAAGCTGACATTTGGGTCAGGATCAAGAGTTTTATCCAAAATAACTGGGCAGATTAAAGAAAACAAAAAAGCACAAGAAATCAATCTGCTTTAGATCCAAAAAGGCTTTTATCGGACAGTCAAGCAGAGCAGCTCTGTTTTCTAACAATTATATTTTGCCAAACATGTGGATGGAATAATGAAGAAGATATTATTTTAATTTTCCACCTCCTTTGGAAGTGGTTCTTGAGTAAAAAAAAAAAAAAAGAGGAAGGGTACACATATTTGCTAACTATTGAACTTCATTTCTGAAGACTGTCAAATAAGATTACATCCATTACATTTCCTACTAAAAGTTGTTTCTAAAACATCTATTATTGGTGGAGTCTCCTCCATGTACCCACTTGTTGCTGGTGAAAGTGCAGCTCTTGGGCTGATGCAGGAATGAGTATTTCCTGAGGGCTCCATGGGAGGATGAGGTATCATGGAAAGCTTTATTTCTATGGAATGTAAACCCTGGGTTTCCAAGGTCCCATCTCCCTCTGTTCTGCCATGGAAACAGCCCATTTTGTCTTCTACGGAGCTGGGATTAAAGCTACAGCCAAGAGTTTCTGCTCCATATTAAGGTCCAGTCCAGCATCTGGCTAGGTTAGCGTGTGTTTCCAGCTTCAGTCCATTGTGTGTGGTGTCCACATGGCCATGGGCCACACAGTTTCTAGGGACACATAGCAGGCTAGTAGGGGTAGCTGAACACATAAGAACTAGGAATCTAAGCAGAAAGAGAGAGAGAATCCTTTGAGGATTGTGTGTATTTCCAAATTTTCATAAGTCCACCCTCCTATCCAATGATCTTTGTTCCCAGATTAGACTGATAGGCAAACACCTTCTCTTTGTACCCAATTTCACTGTGCATGTGCCCATCTTCCTTTATGTTGGACCCTTTCCCCCAGGGATGTGCAGGGAATAGACCAGTGGTTCCCTGGGGAGTGTAAAGTTGCAGTTTCCTCATGAAGCTGCCCAGATGACTATGCTTATAATGTCTGGCCTTCCCTTTGCTCCCTTCCTATTATTAATAGTAGCTAGCTTGTCATGATGGCAACACAACTGTTTGAATGACCTGAAGAATGTATATTCAAGAATGTATTTTCTCATAGGCAATGTTTATATATTTTTCAGTAATATTTATAAGAATCGGTTATTGTGAGTATGTTGGCATAATAATTTGGCTAATGAGGCTTAAGCAGCCTTATTCTCTTCTACACTTCATTTGTGAGAACACATACAAATGAATATTGTACCTGTAAAAGCTAGTCTCCCCCTCTACCCAGAACCGAGAGGGAGAGGGAGAAGGAGAGGGAGAGAAATGAAATGTTGTTCTCCTATCAATTTTTACAATGGAGCAAAAATCTGTAATTTGAAAAATAAGGTCTCTTTTCTTCTTGAAAGAATTTAGGTTCTTGGCAAAAATAAATAAAATAATAAAATTCTCAATTTTAAAACATTTAATACCTGTTCAACAATACTGAGTAATTTTCATAATCTAAAACAAAAGAGACATAAGTAGCAGTAAGTGTGAAGAAAAGTTACAATCTATGCTCTGTATCATAATGAGCAATATTGACTACTTTTTTAGACTGAGAATCATGCAGAATTATGTGGAAATTTCAATAACATTATACAGCAGCTCTCTAGAACTTATCTATCTTGCATAATTAAAACTTTATGCCCATTGATTAGCAACTTCCTCCATTTTCTCCTCTCGCTCAGTCCCTGATAATTGTCATTCTACTCTCTGATTCTGTGAGTTGACTTAGATACCACACACATAAGTGCAATCATGCAGCATTTGTGCTTCTCTGAATGGCTTATTTTGCTTATCATAATGTCTCCAAGATTCATCCATATTGTCCTATATTGCAGGTTTTCTTTCTTTCTTTTTTTTTTATTAAAGTATTACAAAGAGTATTACACATGTTTCCTTTTTTCTCCCCCTTGACATTCCCCCGGCTTCCCCTGCTCCCCAGTGTCTTGTGTCCATTAGTTATTCTCATATGCATGCATATAAGTCTTTCGGTTGATCTCCTACTCCCCCCAACCCTCCCCAGGGTTCCCACTGTAGTTTGACATTCTGCTCAATGCTGCTCTGCCTCTCTTTCCATTTTTGTTCATCAGTCTATAATGTTTCTTATTATCCATAAATGAGTGAGTTCATGTGGTATTTTTCTCAGCTTCCCAGGGGCCGTCTCACTCTCACAGGGGCCATCTCAGCCTCACAGGGGCCGTCCCCACCTCACAGGTTTTCTTTCTTTTTAAGGCTGACTGACATTTCCTTTATTCATTTATCCATCAATGAACAGCATTTTTTCTTGAATATTCTGACATTATTTTTGTGTTCAATCCTTGATTACCTACAAGACAATACTTATGTATGACAGTGAAAACATTATTTATGGTGCTTTGCATGGACTACATCAGGAAAATGAGAGGACATTTACTTGTGAGAATAAAATTCTCTAAATAAAGCAAATCCATTGAAACAAAACATCTATAATAATAAAAGAGTAATATGCTAATTAGACTGGACTCCTTCCAGACGACCTTCTGGACAAAGCTGGGGCTACGAAGCCAAGGCAGAGGTGGCCACTGCGATGAGTGGGGGTCAAGGCAGAGGCAGCAGAGGCCCTAGCCACAGTGGCTGCAGGGGCCGAGCCCCATGCATGAATTTCGTGCATCGGGCCTCTAGTCCTGTATAATAAAAGCCTAATATGCTAAGTGTCCAACTGTTAGACCATTTGGCAAGTCACTATGACGCACACTGATCACCAGGGCTTAGATGCTCCAAAAGGTAGGTTAGCTTGCTGCTGGGGTCCGGCCGATCGGGACTGGTTGAGACAGGCTGGACATGCCCTGGAGCCCTCCCACGTTCCCTCCCCGGTCCTGATCATGCACCGGTGGGGTCCCTTGGCCTGGCCTGCAATCCAGGACCCCTCAGGGGATGTCGGAGAGCTGGTTTTGGCCTGATCCCTGCAGGCCAGGCCGAGGGACCCCACCGGTGCACGAATATGTGCACCAGACCTCTAGTTCATATATAAAAGCCTTAACTCCATCTGCAAAATAAAAAACATGGATATGTATAAATAAATTACATGAAAGTAGGAAGATGGAAATATATAACAGGTTTTTCTCTAACCTTGGTTGATAAATTTTTTATTATTTAGTTGAAAAGAGGATATTGATTTTTGGTAGGATTTTTTATGACCACTCAATTGAATTTTTCTTGTGAAAAATAACAGTTAAATCTTAACAATAAGTAGCAAAAGCAATGCTCAAATATTTTATTTATTTTAAATATAAAAAAGTATTCTATGTTATTCTATGTTGAACAAAACTAGACTATTTTATTTGAAAATGTTCAGTTTGGAGGAAAATTTAAAATACCAAAGTAAGGCTTTTGTACTTTGAGTTTTAAATATCAACATTTCTAACAAATCAAAATTTCATTTGGTTGAATGTCTCTTGGGTACCATTATAAAATACTTGTAATATGCCAAGAATATGAGTATTTCACTATAAAGGAAACTCAAAGAACTTGATGTATTCTAGGGAAAGCTTATAAATTTAAATTGGCACTTGTGACAAAGTAATGACTTTTGTTTTTGTTGTTGTTTTTCCCCCTACTTTTCTCTGGTAACATAATTATCATACTAGCATATTTAGTCCAAGTCTCTTGTCAAAATTAGCCCTATAAAATGCCTACTGGAAATTCTTAATCTACTTGTATTCTGTCCAGCTCAATTTCTCATATTTTTCTCTAGCAACTGATTGAAATGCTGTAGCCAATGGTAATAAACGATCCTCTTTCTTTAAAGACTGCTATAAGCTGTTCTTATTTACAACATCCATGCTTGAAAACTATGCAATGGTTTTTGGATCCTGCTTTTATTATAATAGGACTCTATATTTCTGCTTTTCATATTTGTGTTTTTGTGTCCAGATTTCTCTAGAATTCAAACTGAATTATCCCTTCAATTCCAAAAACCAGTTTATTTAAAATAATTCTGAGGTTAAGGGCACATAAAGGCTATTATACAAAAACTAGAGGCCCGATGCACAAAATTTGTACATTGCAGTCTGGGAGCCCTTGGGGGATGTCTGACTGATGGCTTAGACATCCTTAGTGCTGCTGCAGAGGCGGGAGACACTCCCACCACAAGCACTGCACTCGCCAGCCATGACCCAACTTCTGGCTGAGTGGCGCTCCCTCTGTGGGAGCGCACTGACCACCAGGGGACAGATCCTGCATTGAGCGTCTGCCCCCCTGGTGGTCAGTGTGCGTCATAGCGACTGGTCATTCTGTTCAATCTATTTGGGTGTTAGCCTTTTATTATATAGGATCTATAGATGCTATAGCAAGAAATTTAAGGTAGAGACTCCAGACAAAAAGAACTTACAGGTTTTCTTATCTAGAAGTTATAAAAACTGAGAAATTTCTATAAAAAACTAAATCATTTCCATTAGTAGTTTCATCTCATAGTTTTTATGAGATAAAAATTATTAGAAAAAAATTTAATTTTCAAAGGAACATCAGTTTATAAAATTAAATTATAAATATTTCATCGCTTTTCTAAAAGACCTGGAAGATTCTGTATTCTTTTAAATTAGAAAATTTTTCAATATTGTGTAACAGAATCTCATGTGGAAAATAAAATTAAATAACCTTTTTCAAAACCAGTTTTTCTTTTTTCACATTGAAAATATGTGGAAAGGGCAGATATAATAGCTCATAACCAAAGGTACTTAAGAGTTTATTTCACTAAGGTCAGGATATCATGACATTATATTCTAAAAATTATAAAGTCTAATATATAATAGCATTAATCTCATCAGTAATACTGTGGAGGTGAGGAATATACAACAGGAAATTGTATAAAATTGAAGGAGAAATTAAGCCAAAATTAAATTTAAAATTCTCCAATGAATAACTTTGGAAGGAGAAAGACTTTTATTATTAGACTAGAGGCCCGGTGCACAAAAATTTGTGCACTCGGGGGGGGAGAGGGGGTCCTTCAGCCTGGCCTGTGCCATCTCGCAGTCTGGGATCCCTCGGGAGATAATGACCTGCTGGCTTAGGCCTGCTCCCAGGTGGCAGAGGGCAGGCCCAATCCCTAGGTGCAGCCCCTGGTCGGGCTCAGAGCAGGGCCAATTGGGGAGTTGGGGCGCCGCCCCCTGTCATGCACAGAGCAGGGCGGATTGGGAGGCTGCGATGCCACCCCTAGTCAAGCTCAGGGTAGGGCCGATTGGGGGGTTGGGGCACCGCCCC
>NW_005354291.1:16508634-16509255 GCF_000412655.1 Myotis brandtii
TGGCTTCCTCCGTCACTGAAGCAAGGAAGCCTCCCTGTTCGCTTCAAGCTGCCTGGCTGCCGGCCGCCATCTTGGCTGGCAGTTAATTTGCATATCTCCCTGATTAGCCAATGGAAAGGGTAGCGGCTGTACGGCTAATTACCATGTTTCTCTTTTATTAGATAGGATAGTTTTCTAACTTCTTCTGCTCTTTTCCACTTCCCTAAAAGCAGAACAATGCTGTCAAATGTAAGGCAACGGCACCTAAAATAGCAAAACAGATCCATGTGTCACATACCATAAACACACAAAGTCACACAGCAAAGCTTACACAAGCAGAAAAGGGCCTATTCAGAGGCAAAAATATCAAGTATAGATTTCAGAGCTGCCTACCTTAGCTACTTACAGTTGGTAGTAAAGGCAGATTATATATATATATATACTAAAGGCCTGATGCATGAAATTCGTGCAAGAGTAGGCCTTCCTTCCCCCGGCTGCCGGCACCGGCTTCCCTCTGGCACCCAGGACCAGGGCTTGCTTCCCTCTGGCTGCCGGCAGGCACCCGGGTCCCAGGCTTCCCTCACAGCCCTGGCTTAGTCTGGAAGGACGTTCAGTCTAATTAGAATATTATACTTTATATTT
>NW_005354291.1:16509286-16549517 GCF_000412655.1 Myotis brandtii
GCCAGTTATACTTACTAAATATATACAAAAACTGGAAATCAAAATTCCTTCTCTTAATTCCACAACCTATGATAATTTTGTAGCATTCAGTTGACATTTGTCCTGTTATCTATAGTTTAACTGTAGTCATAAACGTATTTTATATTCCTAGCTAAACTAAGGCAAGAGATCCTCTTGTCTAATTTATACCTCTCTTAGTTACTATCTTTACATTCATCATATACTCTATCATATATTCATATTTCTTTCACTAATTTGTCTTTCCTGTTTGGTTTACATGTGGAAGTACAATGAATATAGGGATTTACTCTTAGTTTATGAACCAGTGTAAAGACAAGGCAAATCGAAAGATTTAATATGAAAATATTTCCATACCAAGAAAATATTGGAAATTAGAGAACACAAAACCAAAGAAAAATTAAAAGACAATCTAGTACCACTGGGTATTAAAAAGGATTCTGACTCAGAATGACCGACCTACAATTTTTCTTTAAGAACTCAGGGTCCTGTCTGACTGGTTTGGCTCAGTGGATAGAGCGTTGGCCTGCGGACTGAAGAGTCCCGGGTTCGATTCCGGTCAAGGGCATGTACCTTGGTTGTAGTCACATCCCCAATGGGGGGCGTGCAGGAGGCAGCCGATTGATGTTTCTCTCTCATTGATGTTTCTAACTCTCTATCCCTCTCCCTTCCTCTCTGTAAAAAATCAAAAAAATATATTAAAAAAAAAAAGAATTCAGGGTCCTTGGTGAAAATAAACCAACAAATAAATAAGTGAATAAAGCCAGCAAGCAAAAGCATTCTTACAAAGTGTGAAACTTTTATGCCTGGTTGTCAAACTTTTAGGTTGGTCTTTGGATTTTTCTGTTGCTAGCATGCCTCATTTTTATATTTGGGAGTTTCATGGCATTGAAATCAGACTGGTTATGAATTCTCTCTTTTTCGGTACAGAGGGAAAGTTATTCTTTGTAGAAAAAAATACATAAATAAATAAGTAAATAGATAGATAAATGGAAGAGGGCAGAAAGAAGCAATTGCCAAAGACCATAAAGTCAGCAGCATTCAAGGTTACAGTGTTCAGCTTATTCCTATTTTTTAAATATGTATGATAATAGCTAATGTTAATTGAGTATTTACTAGCACTCCTATTATATATATCACCCCACTTAACCTTACTAACCTTCTGTAAGTTAGGTATTATTAGGCTTATTTTATAAATGAAGAATGAATCTAACAGAAAGGTTAAGCATCTTGCCCAAGGTGGAGCCAGGACACCATTCCATGCTAAGTAGATTACTGCAAATTGTCTCAATTTTTTGTTTAAAGTAAAGAAAAAAGAATCCAATTAAATGAGCTTCAATTTATCACTCCAAAAGTGATATTTATTGGTATGTTATGTGCCAATAATGCATTTGAAAGAGATGTCAGATTAAGAACATGCCAAGAACTCAGGTTATTGATGCTCAATGTCTCCATTATTTCCTGTGAAACTGAACATTAGGAATGTTGAACACATGAACCGGTGAATTTCTACTGTGCTGATATTCATGAGAGCAAGAAATATTTAGGGAGAGCAGAAAATAGGTTTATGAATCTGAACTCTTAAATTGGTACTATCATTAATATAAAGATTTTAAAAAACATATTTCTTTGAGCATCCCAAATATGTAGTAATGGGGTCTCATAGCAGATTGTGCAAAATCCCCGTGAATCTGTTATGACCACAAACTTAACTCTAGTAAAAATAAACTTTTCCATTCAACCAAAAGACCTTATCTGCAGAACAAAGCAGGAATATATCAGTTATTTTGGGCACTATATTTAAATTCCTACACTTGCAGCACTGGTACACTTGACATATAATTATTGAGCGATTAGGTTCAAAAGAATATAAAGGAGTCTTAAAACAAGTTCTGGAACTCTAAAAAAGGCAAAGAGAAGAGGAAGAAAATATTTTTCTATGAACTGAAAACAAAATTAATTGAAATGATGATGAAATAATTTCCATTTTTCAAAGTCCCTGGCAACCACAACAATTATTGCTCACCTCTTGCCATCATAAGAATAAAAGACTGTGCTTTTATACAATCATAAAAATGAGTGTTCAACCAAGAACCTACTCATTCATGCTACTTATTTCCTTTCTTTTCTTTTTACAGTGGAAAAAATCTTTTTAGTCAGATATTTTTATACATAAAATGTCTAACAATATTTACCTGAGAAATATAGTTGACAAATTTTGGAAGATGTATAGACTAAATTTCACCACTATAAGACTTTTGAAATAAAGTTATATGATTTATAACTACTTTTTTTTGGCTGAACCTTGAAGTTAGAAAAGAAAACTCACTTATTTTTGTGCTTATTTGAACATCATAAATGTATATATTTGTTACTCTAGAGCTATAATTAGTTATTGATGTAAATTCAAGTTAATAATTATTATTTGTACAGGATTATGTTGCTTGACAGTTTTCTAAAAAAATGAAATTGAAATATAGCATAAAGTCATTGCAATTAATGAATAAATTTGTAACAGATAAAAGAGTAACACTTAAGTGTTAATGTTTCAAAAATTTATCTTCAAAATGTGTATGAAAGTCTATGTCCATGAATTCAAATGCACTAGCTTGTGTTGTAAAATATTGTAGCAGTAATGTGATAGACTCCTGAATAAATTTTAATATTTATTTACACTTTAAAAATCAGCATTAGTAAAATAAACCATTTTCCTAGAATATCAAATTATTTTATATTTTAAAGTGTCATTTTAAAATATGGAGTGTTACTAACATACGGTTAAATTAAATCTTGAAAGGGCTTGATATAATGGCTAACAGTTTGTAATGCATGATGACAGTGCATCTCTTTAAATATTTTCTTGTTTGTTATTTCAAAAAGTTAATACGTACATGTGGCCAGGTAGCTTATCTAACTAAATATGAGAAGTAAAAAAAAAAGTGTTCAATGAACCTTACAGTGTTCTCATTCAATGTCTTACTCATGAAATATTACAAAATCAAATTTTAAAATATTAAGAAAGTAAATTTAGCCATATTTAACTGTGTTACTTAAACAGTTTAAGTCATTGAAAACAAATGTATCTTTTTAAAGAGGAATTTCCTATAGTTATGCATAATTTTATTTTAGGGTCTTATTACTCTGTTCTTTTCCCTTTTTTGTGGAGACATTCATGTCTTTCACCATGAAATATGAGTGATTCTTACCCAAATGGAATAAATGTTAATATATTACCAAAATGATAAGAGGGAAATAAAGAAATGGGTAAGTACTGATATAGTCATTCATTGAGCCACAGAAAAATATGTTCTTCAAATGGGTACACAGAAACAAGTGTGAGCTGTTCCAGCCTTGTTTACACCAATATGAGATGAGAAAAATATTGAAAATTATTTCTCAGTTAAATTATGTGTGCGTACACCTACATACACATTCACACACATATATATGCATGCACATATGCACACAGCCTGTTGTAGAGTACAAAAGAGCCAAACTATGGAATAATATCAAAGGCAGTGTGACAATGTATGGAAATTGAATGATCTGTGTGATCTGATTAAATTAACTGAAATTCATCTTTGAGAGAGTGGGGTAATTTTTAATATGGACAAGGTATTAGATGATAATTATTTATTATCCAGCTATATGGGGATGATAATAGTATTTTATTTAGAAACTAGAGGCCTGGTGCACGAAATTCATACATGGGGAGGGGGATCCCCCAGCCCAGCTTGCACCCTCTTGCAAACCGGGATCCCTCAGGGGATGTCCGACTGCCAGTTTAGGCCCAATCCTGCAGGTATCAGGCCTAAAGCGGCAGTCGGACATCCCTCTCACAATCTGGGACCGCTGGCTCCTAACCGCTCACCTGCCTGCCTGCCTGATTACCCCTAACCCCTCTGCCTGCCTGCGTGCGTGCCTAATCGCCCCTAACCACTTGCCTGCCTGCCTGATAGCCCCTAACTGCTTTCCTGCCTGCCTGCCTGATCGCCCCTAACCATTCTGCCTTGGCCTCCACTGCCGCGGCTTCTTCAGGAAGGACGTTTGGAATGATATCCGGAAGATCGTTCGGCTGTCCAGTCTAATTAGCACATTATGCTTTTATTATTATAAATAGTCATAATCATTAGAAAACAGATATAAAGGATTATGAATATGACTTAACTTGTTTCAACATACTCCCAACAAAACGGATGTATGTGAGAGGAAAAGTGTGCAGAAGGTTAAGAATTGTTGAGGCTATGGGAATGGCAGAGGGGCCTTCTGTATATTTTCCTCTTATTCATGTACATGTTTAACAATTTCTCAAATAAAAACAACAGCTCTTGCTGACACATAAAGACATTTATAAATTACACTTTTGAAATATAAAATAGGTTTGTCTTTACTAACATTTAGTACATTGAAAATCTACTGTTTTTTAACAGTATAAATCGATGATGTGTCAAACTCAGAGATAAGTACAGGAACACACAGATATATTTGCTTTACAAATGTAAGTGCATTTTCTTATAGAATGTCTTCTACAGGCAAAGAATCTATGAATGCTGCTACACGGTTAAATGGAAGATCCTCTCCTGTGCACCAGTCAGAGAGTTATCAGTTTTGAAATTGCATGAGTCTTCACATCTCCTATCTTATACATCCCTCAGTTCAATCTTGCATTTAACTTTAAAGTTTGGGTTTTTACTGAAATTAACTAGATAGTACATCTGCCTTGTTATCCACTCTTCTCACTCCCACCCATGGGTTTTCACATCCTCATGTCTTCTAATCTACCATCAGCAAATCCTGTAAATAAGTGTCAGCAAAAACTGCAGGGGTGATTTCTCAACATCCCTGCTGATTAGACCAAAATCAGCCCGATTCGTAAATCGTTCTTATCAAAATGAGAAAGGTCATACAAAACACTCTCAGCTTAAAAGTCTTGAGTCAAACTGCAACTGTAGGCCTCACTCTCAGAAATGTGTAAAGTAGTTTTCACACTAAATTGTGTTGAATCTAGTTCTGACAAACTACCAAATGATATTTTAACATATTGGTTTTAAGAGTGCCTGGGTGCCCAAGGCTGACAGTGTAATTTCCAACCAGTATCCTTTGCAGCCTTGATTTGTGCACACAGAAGACTATTCAAATTTCTCTCAATGTTTCTGCTTACTGAATTTAATAGGATCTGAGCTCAGAGACCCTTTTTAAAAACTTCTTTAGCTGTACTACCTTTGCTGATTCTTTACCTACTCCCATGGTATTTCCTTTCACCAAGAAACAGAATAATAATACACAAACTACAGCTCTGTTTGAGCCTATCACCTGATCCATTATCACTTGAATGCCTTTGTCACCTCAATCTTCCTCATTGCATACAGAAATACACACATCTAGACTAGTGGATAAATCAAAAAGTGTTGATCATGTTTGTTTAGGGTATAGTAATTACTTTAATACATGGCTGTTTTTGTCACCCTTGGATTAACATGACTGCTTTACATTCTGGTGGAAAGTGTGGTCTGAATAAAGTATACCTTGTCTTTTCGTGGCTATAGGAATGCTCAATAAAAAGAAAAATGTACATAGGGGCTCAAGTTCATGAAATCAGATCTACAAAATGTGTATAGTAAATGAGTTTGTGAGAAGCAGCAGTTCTTTATCTTATTCTAGCTTTTACCCGTGAGCTACTTATCCTGCCCTTCCATTGTCAAAGCAACTGACACAGAGCTCTAGACATGTCTCCTCTAATTCAGTAGTTTATTCCACTTAGCCCTCAATATTTTGAAATTTGGTTTAATTTTGCTTTGCATAATATATAGCTGTGTTCATCCTACTGAAGTATTCATAACCATTTCCCATGGAGTTATGTCAAGCCATCAATAAGATAAAAATGGCAAACTATGTTGATGCATTACATTTATGTGAAAATGTTTTCTAGGGAAAACTTATTTTAGTAGTGCAGTTATAGTGGGCTGAATAGTGCAGATCTCACCCCCTGCAAAATCCATGTCTCACTAAAAACTCAGAATGTGTCCTTGACATTTGGGTTTTTGTAGATGTAATTCAGTTAAGATTAGGTCATACTAGACTAGGGCAAACCCTAAATACAAAAACCCATTAACCATGGAGACACAGATAAGAAGGCTACACAAAGATAGAAACAGATTAGAGTGATGCCTCTGCAAGCCAAGGAATGCCAAGGATTGCCAGCAACTGACAGAAGCTAGCAGAGGGGCATCGAATGGTTTCTCCCAGTGAGTGTCTAGGAACCAACCCTGCCAACATTTTGATTTTACACTGATTACCCCCAGAAATGTGAGAAATTATATGTCTGTTGTATTATGTTACCAAGATTGTGATAATCTGTTATGGATGATGCCCAAGAAAACAAATAGTTTAAAAATACATATATTACTTCTGCATAAAACAAACAAGACATATTTTGAAATAGGAAATATTTCCTATAATTATTTTCATAAAAATAAGAAGGGAATATGATAAAGTGTAAAATAATATTACAGCTTTTACCCTCATCCCCAAGTCCACTCAGCTTTGTTGTCCCTGCTATTGGGGTATTTCAGTAGAAAAACTGAGAAGTACTTTTTTTTTTGAAAACTTAGAAACATCGCTAACTGGTACATTCAAAAGCTTCTTGAGTTTTGATATCCTCCAAATTTTAGTAACATTCAAAACTGTAGATCAACTTATTAAAAACATAAATAAAATTTAACTTTCTTATCTTCTTTGACATGAAATTATCTTCCTTCACTTTTCACTCTTCACTGTCAGTATATTGGGCTCTTAATTTTTGAAAACTTAGAAACATCGCTAACTGCTACATTCAAAAGCTTCTTGAGTTTTGATATCCTCCAAATTTTAGTAACATTCAAAACTGTAGATCAACTTATTAAAAACATAAATAAAATTTAACTTTCTTATCTTCTTTGACATGAAATTATCTTCCTTCACTTTTCACTCTTCACTGTCAGTATATTGGGCTCTTAATTTTCTCCTAAATATCCCAAACATGGCATTGTTTTATATTTATATTTGTTTTTTAGTTATTTACAGACCCTCATCTATTATTTTTTAAATTTAAATTCAAATAAATCACTTCTTCAGCCTGTATTTCCAACAGCCTATCAGGCCTTGCCAGCTACATGTTATTGTTAACTTCTTGCACATCATATGTCTCCCATTTGTCATCACGTCCCACATTGAACTCATTATCCTACCTTTCTTATATTTATGACAAAGTAGCTATTTTTCTTCTTATTCCTGTTCTGGCATCAGAATTCTAAACTACATAGGTTCAAAACCTTATATCCTTTCTTACTCTTCTCTCTTATTTTCCATCACACATGTAATATAACAAATAATTTAAAATATAACATTTATTGATTGTTCTCTTCGTGGTAGAAAGTGAGCTCAGTGCTGCTGCATTAGTCATAGTCCCTACAGAAAACACTGTGTACACTCCAAAAGAATATTGAAATGACTATAAAAGAGGGACATAAGATGGATTAAAGAAATTCAACAAGGAAGAATGTAGCACCCTGGATGTAGGAAGAGTTGGGGGTTTGCTGTTATTAACATAAACCCTATAGAGGCAGGAGCAAAGAGCTGTTCCCAAAAGCCAGAACAGTACAATGTGGCTGTAAGAGATGGATTATGAAACAAGAATGTCACTTTTTATAAAGGTTCAGTAGGAGGACACTTGAAAAATCAAATATCCCAACTTTATTCTCTTCACATCAACTCCAACTCTTATCTCTTACCAGAGGCCTGGTGCACGAATTTGTGCACCAGTGGGGTCCCTCAGCCTGGCCTTCGGGGATTGGGCCAAAACTGGATCTCCGACATCTCCCAAGGGGTCCTGGATTGAGAGAGGGTCAGGCCGAGGGACCCCACTAGTGCACAATCAGGGCTGGGGAGGGATGTGGGAGGTTGGCCAGCCTGGGAGAGACCTTGGGAGGGATCCAGGGCATGTCTGGCCCATCTCGCTCAGTCCAGATCAGCTGGACCCCAGCAGGAAGCTAACCTACTAGTCGGAGTTTCTGCCCCCTGGTAGTCAGTGCACATCATAGCGACTGGTCAACCAGTTGACTGTCTGACCCCTGGTGGTCAGTGCATGTCATAGCGAGCGGTTGAGCAGCCTTAGCATATCATTAGCATATTACACTTTGATTGTTGAACGGACAACTAGACGACTGGACACTTAGCATATTAGACTCTATTATATAGGATAGTACCTCTTATTGCCTAAACCCAACCAGGAATCAGAATGCAAGGAAGGGGGCTTCTTGATGCATCCCAAAGTAGTCAGCTTCTAGGGGCAGATAATCAGATTAAAAGGGCAGATAATCAATATTTGGGACAATACACTTTTTCTCCCCCAGAAACCTCTAACTTATGTTCTTAAAATCGTTGTATAGTTTTTACTTGGTTGAAATGGAGCTATCCTATATTCTAATCTCCAATTTATACCTTTTCCTTTCCACCATAATCAAAGTCCTGAATTGTTCCTGTCTAGGTTTTCTCCATTCCCTTCTTTTATTGTGTTCTTACTTAGTTACAAATAAAAAAATCAAAATTATGTTTGGAAGGCACAGTAATAGCCTATTAATGATATCTTTTCGGTCAAGACAAGATTTTGTTAAATACAGACAATGTAAATATAAATTTTAGATAGTACAGGAGTAACATAAGAAATACTTTATGGAGCTAAGCTATTAGAAAGATAAATAATTTGGAGAAACTATAGAAAAAATATTTTATAAAACAAAAATAAGGTATTCTTGTATTTTCTGCATTTATGAAACTTGTAATATATAGGGAGGATTGTGTTGAAAGATATTTTAAATAATTAAATCTATTGCACTTTGTTATTAATTGAAAATTGGGTTAAGGAAGAGGAAGAAATCAAGAGGATTCCCAAGGTTTTACTTGGCAACTGAGATGGGGAATACTAAAAGAGGACTAAGTGAAGGAAGGGATGTTTGATTATGAGATCGACCTTGAATATGCTGAAGATGTTTGTGAAGCATCCATGTGGAGATGTCAACCAAACAGTTCTTTGACATAAGGACTGTAGGTAAGTCCAAGGATCTGGGGATGAGAGATGAGGAAGCACCAAAGTGGTACCTTTTACTTTCTTTGGTAAGCGAGAAAATAATCATCTTTGGAGAATAATAAAAGATAAAGGAGGAGTTGGAGGTGAGGAGAGCTAAAGCAGTTTGAAGTTAATGTTTTTCAAAGGAGTGGGGAATATAGTTAATAAGGAAACAAAAAGGTTGACAGAGTTGAGAGTTAATTTGAGTTTCATGGGTGATCATGAATGTATAGTGATCTAGATCTGCCGCTTTGAAAAAGTTTCTCCAGCCATGCTTGCCAGTTCAAAGGCAATAGTACAGAAAACAGGGGTTTTGTCAATAAATGTATAAAGAGGAAATAAATTAAAGTATTAAAAAGAGTGTTATTGATGTCATGAAGAATAAAGTATCAGCTATACAAAGAAGGGGTGAATATATGAGAAGGGTATTTCACTGTGACAAAATGTATGGAACTTTGCATATAATGCACAAGAATGCTATCTCTATGAAATTTTTGCACCATTCCCTCCTTGGCATAGTAATAATTCAGATCCCTATTTGATTTTAACAACCTCACAAAAGGAAAAAAATGAAGTCTTCTCAGATACATGGAGGATTTTTGGCATGGGGAGAATAAGATTGTAACAATTTTGGCTAAATGAATGTGAGTCTAAAGTTAAAAGAAATAAAATGCAAAGGAAATGAAACTAAATAATTGGGATGAAAAGATGTCATGAATTATAAATGAGATTTGCTTTGAAGAGCTGACTCACAAATGCAAAGCTTTCTATGAAAGCTTAGAATAAAATAGACCATAATTTTGCTTATGGAGAAAAAGTCTCATTTTTTTTCTAATACCATTTGGATTATTATGAAAAGGGCAGAGTAATTTTTTTACATAATTCTTTGATATTAGAACAAAAATTTGCTTTTGAAAACAATCATGCATTTTAACTTTTCTTCTTTCATAATAAAGGTAAAGGCAATGGGTTTAAGGAGAATATCAGATAGAAAAGAAAGAGAAGTTGATTTATACTCTACATATATATGGAGATGCAATCTCTCATTTTCATCAAATAAAAATATTCCTTTTCAAACTGTTTTATCCTTTATTCTAGAAAGAGTGGATGTATCAACTTTAATAGAATCTCTATACACCAGAGAGAATCCCTAGTCATAGAAAGTGAAGACAGTTTTCTTGTCACTTCACCCATTCCAATTTCCCAGGTCCTGTGTATACACACGTATTCTCACCTATGTCAACATATGTATATTTAGGTAAATGCATTTGCACAGACTCATAACAGATCAGATCAGAAAAGCAAGTAGGAAAACTAAAAAGACTCCTAACTGAAATTAAAATGTAGGTTAAATGCCAATCTTGCTATTAGAGATACTTGGTATTTGTATGTTTGCTCTAGGAATAATATGCTTCTCTCTACTTTCTTAAATAACTATTATTGGGATTTATGAAGAAATATACTATGTTAGTAGAAACACTGACATTCTTCTTTATAAGGACCATAAAACATGCCAGGAATAGTGTGACGTATCTTTTCCTGATGTTCCTTAGGGAGCTAACATATCATAGTTTTAAAATATACACTTTAACAAAATTATATTAAATTGAATTGTTGAAATATATCCATTAGAAATTGCTTAAATCCTTAGAATCCTTTCTATGCCCACCTTCTTTTCATTCTCTCTTTGAATGTGTTAGAACATAGAACTAAAAGCTTCCTACTAAAATAAAATCATTTTATAAAAGGCATTAGAATTTATTCTGTGTTTTCATTTGCCCCCACTTTATGAAATTGCTGCCAACTTGTTTTCTCCCTTCTGCTTGGTTTATTTCCTATTAATTAACTTCATGCAACAGTTCCAATAATTAGAAAACAAAACATGTTTTCAAAAATCTACCTTTTCATCATATCCATAATTTGGTGCCAGCCTTGCATTCTAGAACCATACAGAACAGAGCCATCCGCTCATCTGAAAAAGAAATATACCTCATCTCTTTAAAAAAAAAGTTTTTATTTATTTTAGAGAGAGAGAAGGGAGAGAGATGGAAACATCAATCTGCTGTCTCCTCCAGCATACGCCCTACTGGGGAGCAAGCCCTAAAGCTGGGCATGTTCCCTTACTGGAACTGAACCAGTGATCTCTTGGTTCATGGGCCAATGGTCTACCACTGAGCCACACTGGCAAGGCAAAACATACCTCATCTCTCATGAAGTCATGTTATCAACACTAATGAAACACTGTTGGCTTTTGATCTTCTATTCATAAAGCAGATCTCATACTCATTAAAATTTTTTTACTTCAAAGATTTGGGGGAGTATTTAGCACATATATCATACGTTTTTGTGCACAAGTATTATGCCCAGATGCTGCTATATTATACTGTTCACCACCTTGTTCTCCTACATGTTTTCATTTCCCAATCAAAGTTTGCTATGACCATCACTGTTACTTCTTCAGAAGAATTACTTCCTTCTGCTGTCTGACCCAGAAAAATTACAAAGTAGTAGTAGTAGCAGTAGTAGTAGTAGTGGTAGTAGTAGTAAATCTGCATTATTTAGAATTTCCTCTGTCCTTTTAACATAGTGCTTTTCATTGATTTAGAGATGTCATTTTGAACTACTTTGGAAAAGGCTTCAACAAGTTCCTGTAAAGTTTGTCTTCAAAAGGTATAACTATTAAAACTATTTTCCTTGGCGCACAAAATATTTGTCCATTGTCCCTAGGGTTGGCTAGGATTCACCCTGCCATCACATCTGATCATTATACATATTATTTAAATCCTTCTTTCCAGGCAATCATGCTTCTTTCTTCTTAATCATCTGAAACACATGCATACCAAGTAATGCAAATTTCTGAGGGAAATTTAGTCTATGCCTACTGCCTCCATATCCATTCTTCATTTTTTTTCTTAACCTGGTATTGTCTGGCTCTGAAATTAGAAATGTTTTATAATCTAGTCTATTTGTTCAGTTATATGTAGTACTTTATATTATTTGTTTAGTAAGGAGAAACTATCATTATAATTTTTTAAATTGTGTATCTATTCTACCATGATAATTTTTTAAAATATATTTTATTGATTTTTTACAGAAAGGAAGGGAAAGGGGTCGAGAGTTAGAAACATCGATGAGAGAGAAACATCGATCAGCTGCCTCCTGCACACCTCCTACTGGGGATGTGCCTGCAACCAAGGTACATGCCCTTGACTGGAATCGAACCTGGGAACCTTCAGTCCACAGGCCGACGCTCTATCCACCCAGCCAAACCGGTTAGGGCTACCACGATAATTTTTATTTACTTGCAAATATTTTTCCTATCACAGTTAATGGCATTTTTGTGACATATTTGGGACACTATAGTACTATTAGAAATTTGCATTTATCATGCAATTATATTTTATAAAGCCCTTGAGTTCCACACCATGAGATTGATTCCTCACCTTTCCTCATTCTAAGCATCCATTGTTTATGTAGTGTTTATTGTTTCTTTAACTTGAAAATTAATGAAATGGGTATCAAATTAAGAATAGAAAATATAACTTGCACTTCCTTTGAAAGCAGAAAATAATGTATTCCACTGAACAGCTGGGTAGTTTTCATGCTCTATGCAAATTAGTTAAAAAATAACAAAAGTAGAGAAAATGTGAGTAGGTAACTATTTTAAAGTGAAAATAAATGCAAATGTTCTACACATTAAAAATGTGTGCATATACACCATGACCAAGTGGGATTTATACCAGGGATGCAAAGTTGATACAATATTCACAAATCAATAAATGTAATATATCACATAAACAAAGTGAAAGACAAAAAGTACATGGTCTTATCAATAGACACAGAAAAAGCATTTGACAAAATCCAACACCTATCCTATATAATAAAGATGTAATATGCAAATGGTTGTTATGTAACAACTGATCGTGTAATGACCAGATCACGGATCAGCAGGAGGGCGGGGCAGCAAGGTACAAGCAGACGGCAGAGAGCTATGAGAAGGGGGTTGGGGGGGGGCAGAGAGAGCTACAGGAGGGCAGGGCAGCAGGTGGAGAGCTACTGGAGGGCGGTAGCAAGCTACTGGCGCATGGATTCATGCACAGGGCTACTAGTTTTTGATAAAAACTCTCACCAAAGTGATACAAAAACCTAAAAAATGATAGAGGAATCCTATCTCATCATAATAAAGTCCATATATGACAAACCTATAGCCAACATCCTACTCAATGGGAAAACACTAAAACCATTTTCTCTAAGAACAGGAACAAGACAGGGAAGTCTGCTTTCACCACTCTTATTCAACATAGTACTGGAAGAGCTAGCCACAGCGATCAGACAAGAAGAAATAGCAAGCATTCAAATTGGAAAGGAGGAAATAAAACTCTCATTATTGGCAGGTGATATGATATTGTACATAGAAAATTCCAGCAAAAAAAAAAATACTAGATTTAATAAACGAATTTGGCAATGTAGCAGGATACAAAATGAACACCCCAAAACCAATGGATATTTTATGCACCAATAATGAATTCTCAGCATCCAAACCAATCTGAAATGGTACTTATGGATAAATTAAGCCATCCACCCATCCATGGGGTTCAAATAAGATTTACTAAATCTTAACTTTAGTATACACTATCAAAAACACCCTGGTGAATCATGGCCTAGTACTTCTTATAAGAATGAAAACTTTGGAAATCTTAACAGAAGTAGCTAGCAAAGCACACTAATTATATCTTACACCAAGCATGTCAAATTCAAAGGCTAGCACGGGCCAAATAAACAAGGTTTAAGGTTAGGTGGGATGCAAAAAAACAAAAGCTTCAATATTCATAGAAACGTAGGTTTATTTTGATAGAGACATACTGAATACAAAGAGCTGAAATAAATGAGTAATCATTAACATAAAAGAGAACTTTTAATAAAAATTAATTTTTCTTGAACATTAACTTACCAGACACTGAATAAAGGCACAAATTAATAAGCGTAACACAAATAAACCTATTTTTCTTGTTCTTTGAAAGCAAAATATTTCCTGTTGAGCACACCAAACAAGTCACTCCAAGACTAAGGACGTGGCAATCGGCTGCTAAAATATTTGATGCTAGTATTAGTGAAGAGAAATGGTGTGCCTGTGTGTGAGGCGAGTAAAGGAAATAAATGCAACACAATTATAGTAACCAATCATTAGCAAACATTATTAATAATTATGTATAACAGGATATTGTAAAAATTAAGTTATGAAATTTTTAAATATATTTTATTGATTTTTTACAGAGAGGAAGGGAGAGGGATAGAGAGTTAGAAACATTGATGAGAGAGAAACGTCCGCAGGCCGATGCTCTATCCACTGAGCCAAACTGGTTAGGGCAAGTTATGAAATTTTTATTGAAATGTTTCTTACATACCGTTATATTGGCTGGGCCGCAAAGATGTTCATTGTGGGCCACATGTGACCCACGGGCCCTGAGTTTGACATGCTTGTCATACACATTTGAAGATTTTCAAATTAGGAAATATAAGCTTAATTTTTAAAAAGTATAATCTGTACTATTTGCTAAATTAAGCTTATTTAAACTCATCTTCCCAATTTTTCTGAAATAGATATACGCATTGTCATCCTATCTTCCTTCTTCTATTATATATTTATTTAAAAAATAACTTTTACATGGTTATAAATTAGTGTTTATAAAAAGTATTTTGTTATAAGGCGAAAATGAGAAAGAAGTTTTAAAAACAACTGGAATTCTACCTAGAGATGACCATAAAGCTTTGCCTCATTTTGTTGACATCTAGACACATGCTCATTCCATAATCATGTTTCTTACACTTATTTAAATTTATTTTTATTTTTTCCAGAAATAAGTTGCATTTTTATACACCAATAAAAATATATTTATTTTAAATCATGATACCAACCCAATGTGTGAATCTTCCTTTGATGTGCTTTTTCTAAGAGCAAGTTTATTACCACATTATGAAAATTTTATAATTTTCAGAGATAAGAGCCCTTTTACAAAATGATAAAGGACTGGTTTTCATGTGACTAACATCTAGTGAATTTGAGTCTCAGTTAATAAATGAACTTATTTTAATCTCTACTAAATTTGCTTACCAAGTGTTTCAGCTTTAAGAATGCAAATTAATCCAGAAGAGATTTTTATTTTGCCATACATGAGAATAGTCCCTTGGGAGTACACACATATGCATATATTTATAACTAGCAGAGGGTTCTTTTCATCAATATTTCTTCACTAAGAAAGATGACAGGGTCCAGAGTTAATTTCTCCAGGAGTTGAATTAGTATGGCTTGTTCTGAAAGGAGGCCCACTCTTTCTACACTACTTTCAGGTTCACTGCACAATTTCAGGCCTCAATCTGCATACGTATGTTGGCTGCAGGTCTGAAATACCAGTGGAATAAAGCTCTGACATCAGCTTCTCTCTCTACTCAGAGTGTACGTATGTGTTTAAGAAACATGACTCCTGCTGGGACTGGCTCCTCCCTGTGAACAGGGCTTCAGTAGCATAGGGCAGTATTTGAATGTCTTTGCTTCACCCAAACCTACAAATCCCAGGATTCCATTTATCAAAATGCTTTATCCTGGCAGGATGGATTCTGCTTCCATTTCTTCCTGTGATTCTATGTAATTCAATTGTCATCTAAGCCAAAAGTCTTAGAAACGTTTGCCTCTTCTCAGCCATCTTATATAATAAAACCCTAATATGCAAATTGACTGAACGGCAGAATGACTGGTCACTATGACATGCACTGACCACCAGGGGGCAGCTCCTGCATTGAGCGTCTACCACCCAAGAGGAAGGCAACTGGAGGCAATTGGGGGGGGCAGGCAAGGCTGGCCAGCGGGCAGCGCCAGGCCACCAGCCAAGGCGGGTGCCAGTGGGGGCCCCGCCCTGATCACCCTGCCCGCAGGTCATCCCGCAGAGGGAGGTGATGTTACAGTGGGGGGAAGGGCTGGCCAGTGGGTGGTGCCAGGCTGCCAGCCAAGGCAGGTGCCAACGGGCCCTCTCCACCACCGCCCTGCCCGCCGGTTGCCCCACAGATGGCCCTGATTGCCGGCCAGGCCTAAGAACCCTACCCTATATATTGGAAACAATCTCTTAGATTTAAAATTTAAAACCTGGCAAGGCTACTCTAACACTTAAAATACAGGATGATGCAGCAATGCCATGCATGGACTCTGGTTTGCACATCTTGCGGTCAGCCCTGATTCTGACCCTTATAACTGTGTGACAAAGCCAATTACTTAACTTCTCTCTGCTTCAGTTTTTCCACCCATAAAATGGGGAAAATTATACTACTGCCTCAGAAGGATCATGTTATGAACTACTTTTTATAATCAGGGAAAAAAAATGTAGCTGCCCATACAACAGCAAGATGCCTTTCATCTGTATGAAAAGTATGGTCACTGGTACATGCAGCATCCTGGATTGTGAGAGGGATGTCTGACTGCCGGTTTAAGCACAACATCCCCCAAGGAGTCCCGGATTGCAAGAGGACACAAACCAGGCTGAGGGTTCCGTTCCCTGCCCCTTCTCGCCCCCCATGCATGAATTTCATGCACTGGACCTCTAATATCTAATAATTTTATTTTCCAAATGCCTCTGTAATCCAGTCCTTCATCTTCTTCACTTCTTTTTAAGCAAACAAATAGTAAATAATAATGACTATCTAGTATGTGCTCAGTTCCTACATACAAAGTAATTGAAAACATAACAGATTATTCATATGATAAATTTTATTTTATATACAATACCAGTGAGTTTTTTCCCCCACTTACACAGTTGATCTGACATAAAGTCTAAGACAGTTACTGAAGGAGTTGGAGAAAATAAATAAAATAATTTTATAATATATTTGAAGAGACAAAACGAAAGTATAAGTGAACAACACAATACTATATCACAACAGTACATATTTATGATCCTGACTGCTGCAGAGGGTATGTGGATAAACATGAGCTCGTGAAGCAAAAAAACACCCTTTAAGGTTGACTGGAACTTTTCTAAGCTATGAAAGGTGGATTTCTGGTAGACTATGAAACATTAAGTGAAGAAAACAAGGTGAATCTATATAGATATAGATATAGATATAGATATAGATATAGATATAGATATAGATATAGATATAGATATAGATATAGATATAGATATAGATATAGATATAGATATAGATATAGATATAGATATAGATATAGATATAGATATAGATATAGATATAGATATAGATATAGATATAGATATAGATATAGATAAGATATAGATATATAGATATAGATAAACCTATCTATATATCTACATATCTATATTTCTATATTTCTATATATCTATACTGGTATATCTATATATGCACCTATATATCTATAGATCTATATCTACATTTAGAGAAATCCACTATGAAAGGACTTCAAAATAATGCCATTACAATGCAAAATAAAGATTAATAATTTTTTTTGACAAAGTCATGGTTGATGTAAATTTTAGGAGGAAAGCAGAGATTACTTGGATTCCAGGAGATCAAATATCAGATATGTTGTGGGCCTCTATTAATATGTTCCTGTTTTAAAATGCTATAGGTCTGGATAAGTAATGGGATGGGGAAATGAAAGAGCTAAAGTTAACTTTATGGTTTGTAGTACTGTCATTAGAATAATCTGGTATTACTAAAAAACTAAATAATGACATTTGGATTAGGTTAGTTTTGGAGGAAAGGTACTGAGAATGAATGCAGTCATATCCTTAAATATGTCTCAAAACTTTAAGTCCACTTTATCAATGCAATACATTATAACTATTCTCATCAGTTAGCATTCTTGGATTAGGAGTATCTCATCTATAAATTTTGTCAATTATCATTTAAATGTATAATATTCATAATAATTTATAAAACAACTGTCTTTGATGGTGTGTGTGCCCTTTTGAGAAATTTTAGAATGCCACTAAAGCTTTGTTCTCACTTTACTTTAATATCCTCTCAGAAGTTTCTGTCAAATTCTTAGTAAGATTTTTTTTCTTCAGAAATCCATAGTGGAATTATTTAGTCTCTAAGATACACAGACTTGACACTTGAAGTGATTTTAGGTTTTATCTTGGGATTGCAGTCAGACTTTCTTGCTCAAGTTCTCTGCTTCCCCTCTATTAACCTCTCCCAATAATCAGCTAACACATAGCAAAGCTTTAATAATTTCCTGTTGGCTTTCATCTTGTGCTCTATAATTGTTAGCTTTTAAAATGTTTAATCAATACTGAATTTCTTTGAAATGTTACCCATGAGTTGTTATTGCTGAGGAAATTAATCAGAGCCCTTCCACACTCCCCCCTGATCCAAAGATATGTGAAGAAATGGAGGACAACCACTGAAAGAGATCCAGCTCATTAAAATTGAACTTCATTAGGGACAAGAATTGGCACAAAGTAAAAAAAAAGATGGACTTACTTAGCTTATGTAATAAAAATACTATCTCTTGACTATTAAACATCTTACAATTTTTTTAATCAAAGTTAACACTTAAATAGGAAATTAAAATATTTTTAAATATTCTGGTATTTATAAATAATGCTACAATACTGTGTTAAACAAGCTAAAAGGGCATTGTATGCTTTTTGATATATATATCTGCTTTTTCCCTCATCTTTCTAGTTTGTCTTGTTTTTGTTCAGAGGACATTACCCATTATCAGATAAGTAGTAAAGATCAGAATATGGCATAAAATCTAGATACTATAAGAAATATTAGGATGACACAATACTCATGTGGATCAAGGAAACTATACTTTAAATAACAGTTTTAGTGATAGCAGTTAACTGGGTTTTTGGTTTCAAAGATACACAAGCTGCCCTAACCGGTTTGGCTCAGTGGATAGAGCGTCGGCCTGTGGACTGAAGGGTCCTAGGTTCGATTCCAGTCAAGGGCATGTACCTTGGTTGTGGGCACATCCCCAGGAGGGGGTGTGCAGGAGGCAGCTGATCGATGTTTCTCTCTCATTGATGTTTCTAACTCTCTATCCCTTTCCCTTCCTCTCTGTAAAAAATCAATAAAATATATTTTTTTAAAAAGATACACAAGCTAAGACTATAAGCAGATATTGCTATAGTCAATGAAAATAGCTAAAATTCAAATCTTCTATTACCAAGTGTACCTAAGGATATGGATAAACTGGCACTCTCATAAGATTGTTAAAATGTAAAAATTGATATGGCCACTTTGAAAAGCTGTTTGGTGTTTTCTATTAAATTTGAATAAATCCATACTTTATAACCAAGCAATTCCATATAAATTATGCATGCATGTATGTAGCAAGAAATACACACAAAAACATTCTTAAAAATATAGCAACACATAGGAAACAAGCTAAATATCTATCAATATTGGAATAACTACAAATTCACAAACAAATTGCACTATATTCATAACAGAATACTCTAATTATTGAAATAGTGACATATAACTATTTGTAATAGTATGGATAACTCTTACAAACGAGGTTGAGGAAAAAATTCCAGATACAAAGGAGATAGACTATTTAATAGCACTTACATAAAGATTAAAAACATGTTAAAGTTAGCCTGTGCTGTTAGAAATCAGAATTATCTTTAGGAAAGGGTATGTAGCAATGATTTTGTGGGTCATACAGTAAGCGTTTCTGCTATTCTAGCTAAATTCATTTTCTTGACTCAGACAGTGGATATAAAGGTTGATTTACTTTGTGATAATTTTTTCCTGTACATTTATTATTTATGCACTTTTCTATACTTATGTTAATTCACTTTTAAAATTTTCCCACAAAGTTCTTTCAGATAATTTTTAACTTTTCTAATTATTTTTTATATAACTGCTCACATGTCAACTAAAGAACTTTCAGTTAGATTTAAATTTTATAAAGATATTTTAAAGGACTATTTGTAATTTTGAAGCAACTGCCTTTAAATATAAAAATAAATTAAATATAACTTTGGGTAATTGGAAAATTTTGCTTTGATATTATTTTCTTTGATATCATTTCTCACAATGAAATTCCTTAATCATTAAGAAAATAAGTTAACACATTATGATAAACCCATGAAACAACATATGCTTGGTGTTACATAATTTTATGAATGTTCAGTAGAAAAACAGAATCAAGAACAAGTTATCTGAGTCAACTGTTTCGATAAATATACATATTTAGTAATACTGTCAACCAGCTAGATATATAAGTACATATACCCTTGCATTATAATTATTCATAATTAACTCAAGTAACACATTATTTTATGCAGGTTATTCTAATTTATAAAGTTAATTTAAATGGAAGTATTAATCCTGAAGAAAGCTCTGACTATAAGAGTAACTTATAATCATTTAGAGTACTGATACAGAATTTAAGCACCTATAATTACCTCCATGTGTAAATATGATCATAAGTTCTTTCTTTTCCTTTCCATATATTTGCTTTTCAAAGGTATGTGTGTTCACCCTAGGCAGTATGAGCATATTTTTTAGTATGCTTTTTCTACTCATAATTTTCTAGTAAGACCTTTACCATGTCATTAAAAATACATAAATGCATAGCCCATGGAGAGACAACAGTGTGGTGAAGGTCAGGGGAGGATGGGGGAGGGTGAGCAGAGGTAGACAAAGAGTGGGAAAATGGAAGATATCTATAATAGTGTCAACAATAAAAATTTCATTGTAAACATAAACTTCGATGTCTGCCTTTGTCACTGCCTAAACAGAACACATAGCCCCAGCAGGTTTGGCTCAGTGGATAGAGCATTGGCCTGCGGACTGAAGGGTCCCGGGTTCGATTGCTGTCAAGAGCACATGCCCGGGTTGTGGGCTCAATCCTCAGTAGGGGGTGTGTAGGAGGCAGCAGATCAAAGATTCTCCCTCATTGATGTTTGTCTCTCTCTCCCCCTCTCCCTTCGTCTCTGAAATCAATAAAAATATTTTTAAAGAAGAGAGATCACATAACCATTCAATTTTGTTGGGCATTAAAGTTTCTACTAATTTTGAGTAGAATTGCTTTTAAAAATACTTGAATGTAATATTGTTAGAATATCTGCTAATTTCAAGAATAAATATTGGGCTAAATAGTTTATAAATTTTGATAGATAATTTTGTTAAATTACTTAATTTCTAGAGAAAATGCTTTGGAGTTCATAAAATTTATTATACTATTATCAGGATTAGCTTTTTAAAATTTACTAAAGTTTGCTTTCATATTCTAAAAATGGTATATAATAATGGCCATTAATTTCTATTATTTGATAATTAACTTTAAAATGTTTGTACTACATGTTAATGAAAAATCAAACATTTTGAATAGTGCTTAAGGGGCTTCAATAACTTATCTTTCTTCTACACCAAATCTTCCATTATTTATAGCCAGTTGAAAATCAAAGTCATTGTTATCTTAATTCTTGCGATAACTACTTTATAAAAACATGCAGGTCAGTACTTTTAAAAACTAACAAAATTTTCAATTTCTTCCAAAGCAGTTTCTCTGTTTTGAGAGTCTTTGCTTTTAGGGGTCATTTGTGGAAGTTTATATTTTGTTAGAAAATTCATGTTTAAATAAAAATGAAATTAATAAGGTTGAACAGATTCTCTTAATTTTATTTTGATATCATAAACTTATGGTATTTCCCCACTTAAATTTTCAATTTTGTAGAGTATTGTGCTTTTGGTCTTTTTACTTTTTAAAGTAATACTAGATGTATGGTGCACAAAATTTGTGCCTGGGGGCAAGGGGGTTGTCCCTCAGCCAGCCTGCACCCACTCCAATCTGGGACCCCTCAGGGGATGTACGACTGCTGGTTTAGGCCTGATGTGGGATCAGACCTAAACTGGCAGTCGGACATCCCTCTCAAAATCCAGGACCACTGGCTCCTAACTGCTCGCCTGCCTGCCCACCTGATTGCCCCTAACCACCTCTGCCTGCCTGCCTAAATGCCTCTAACTGCCTCTGCCTGCCTGCCTGATTGCCCCTAACACCTCTGCCTGCCAGCCTGATCACCCCCTAATTGCTCCCCTGCCGGCCTGATCGCCCCCTAACTGCTTGCTCCCCCACACCAGCTTGATCATCCCCTAACTGCTTGCTCCCCCACACCGGCCTGATCGCCCCCTAACTGCTCGCTCCCCTGCCGGCCTGATAGCCCCTAACTGCCTCTGCCTTGGCCCCTGCCATGTGGCTTTGTCCGGAAGGAAGTCGGATGTATGGAAGATGTCTGGTAGATCTGGTCTAATTAGCATATTACCCTTTTATTAGTATAGATATGTTTAGTAAACTCCTGATTTTTGTTTTTTTATTTTTTGAAGAATCAATTTAAATTGTAATTTTTTGCCTATTATATTTATAGGGTATCCCCAAAAATGTATACACACTATGGATAATTATAAAGGCAGTATTTATTAAAATACATTTCATATTCAAAATTGAGCTATCAGTTGTTAAAGTGGGTACATATTTTTTGGGACACCTTGTATTTTAGTTTTCATCTAATTTTGTCTCTTAATATCTTATTATTTTATTATTGATTTTGCTTTCTCAATATTTTGAAAAATATTAGTTGTTAAAATGTCTCATTGTTTTGCGGCAATTATCACTAGATGAAAATGTACATTCTTTTTGATTTGCCAGTGTTTTGAACAATGGCATGGAAATTACTTGAAAGGTGGACTGGGAAATAGCTACTTGTAAAATGAATAATGAATTTGCCATTTACTCTCTAAATATTTTTTCAGTACTGATTCCACATGAGGTACACAGATGTTCTAATGGGTCAGTTGATTTTATGAATGAGAAAGAATATTTAATCCAAAATGAACCTATTTATGATTTTACTAATTTCCAGCAATAAAAAGTGTTTGTGCATTTGAATTTTGTTTCTATACTTAAAGAAGAGACCTGCAAGATTTAATACATATTAGAAATCACTTAAGAAAACTTCCCAAATAAAATTGTTACTTGTTAAAATCGCTCATAATAAATTATGCTAAAATAATTTTAAATATCTACTTATAATTAGTGTAAATATTTAGGAAAAAGGATTAGGGCTGTGAGATAACTCTGTATATATTAAATCATGAGTATATAATTGTTTTTATTTCCACATTAAAATATTCTAGATAAAAATAGACTCTTTGAAAAAATGAAACATATAAAATGATATTCATATCTTTTCATCAGATGACCTGTTTTTATTTACCGAAATATCAACAAACACATAGAGATCTCCAGCACACACAGAAAAAGTTATATTTTCTGTTTCCTTAATGCACTTCAAAATTTACATATGGGTCATTATTTTTCATTGTTTTGATACTCTTAGTAAAGAAAGAAATAAAAGTGTATGATTATTTTTTTAAATTGGCTATAAGTTTCTGAAAGGTAGAGTATGTTTTTAAATATAATTTTATTGATTTCAGAGAGTAAGGGATAAGGGGAGAGAGACAGAAATATTAATTATGAGAGATAATCATTGATTGGCTGACTCCTGCACGCCCACTACTAGGGATCTAACCCATGACCTGAGCATGTGCCCTGACCTGGAATCCAACCATGACCTCCTGGGTTATATGTGGGTGCTCAACCACTAAGCCACACTGGCTGGACAAGGTAGAGTATTTTAAAAGATTAAGCTTCAGAGAAAAAGTAGGACTTTCATCAGGTGGAAACTATCCAGCGACACAGATTTACTCCATATATGGCAGAAATTCAGTGTTCTTTTCTTCATGAGTTGTCTTATATAAAATATTAATTTGGTTTCATGCCATACGCTTCTACGTTTCTCCTAGTAAAATCTTTAAAAATCATATTCTTTAATATAATACTTTTATTCAAAGATGAGAAAGTATTTTTTGGCAGCATGACCTAGCTCTAGGAATGAATTTTTTAGACAGGCTGCCAAGAATTTGATAAGAGGTGTATCCAAGTAGGGCAGTCAAGACATCTAGTGGTTCTTGTTTTAGTTTATGTTTCTTTCATTTTATTTCTTAGGAATTAAACATTAATAATAATAATTAGTATTATTGTAAGTTAAGTATTCCACTAATAGGAAATTTTCCATTTATATCTCCAGTTAAAATTTTGGTTTGTCAATGTTACATAATTCAGGGATTGAATGTAAATCAATAGCTATGAAATAGTAATATCTGAGTGTGTATGTTTAATAAAAACACTAGCTAGCTATAACTCTGGTGTGTAACTCAGGAAATGTTAACATTCTGTGCAGAAACTTGATTTGGTTTCTGATTAGATTCTTAAATTTAATATTTTATTTAACCACATAACTACATAATATACTAATATGCAATGTGAGTTCAAATGGGATTTTACTCTTGTAAGTTTGTTACATTTTGAAAAAATGTGCACGTTGTCAACTGTAATTAATTTATAAGTTAATATTTGAAACAAGTATTAAATATGTACAAAATATATAGATAAAATGGAAAATGAGGAGGCAATATAGAATAGAATAAAATATTAAACTAATTCAAAATTACCAGGTCAAGAAAAAGAGTGGTGGAAAGAAAACAGATGAGAAAACCAGATTACAAATTGAAAGATCAAAAACTAAAACACAGCCATATTAATAGTTATTGTATATGTAAATAGACTAAACATTCCCTTTAAGAAGACAGTGAATACAAGACAGAATATTAAAAAAGTAACACACAACTCTATGTTGCCTAGAAAAGGTAATAGGTTAAATGCTAAGCACAAAGACGTTAAAGCAAGAACATAGAAAAAGATATATTCCAACATTATGCACATAGAAGCTACTATGGCCATATCATTTTCTTGTAAAATAGACTTTGAAACTGGTACTAATACCAGAGAAAAATGGGGACATTTTATATTGATGAAAGGGTCAATTCATCACTAAGACATAACAATATTTTCACATTTAATATTTTCATACTTAAAACACATGAAGCAAAAAATAATCAAGGAGACAGACAAATCCACAAATATAGCTTTATATTTTAATACTTACTTCATAAATGATAGAGCAATTTGAAAGAAAATTATTAAGAATATAAAAGATTCGTAAATAGTAGAATACAAATTCATTTTGAGGTCCTGTGGAAATAATGATAGATTTTATGCTGGACCATAAAATATGTGATCACATATATCAAAAGACTATAATAATACACATAATATTCTCTGACTATAGTGGAATTTAATTAGAATTTCCAGACATTTGGAAATCCAACAATTGATTACTGAGTAACAAATGGGTCAAAGAAATATCACAAGAAAAATTTAGAAAATAATTTGAAGGGAATAATGAAAATAAAAAATAATTTACTAGTATGCATCATTGCTAAAGTGGTACATGATTATATCAATTCAGGAAATGCATTAAACAAAATTAACACATTTATTTGAAAAAGTATGCAAGATTAAAGGAAAACTTCCTTAAATTAATATAGAAGAAGGAACTAATAATCTCAGTTAATACTACATTTCATGGTATTACAAATTGTAGAAAAAAGGCAAGAATATCTTCTCTCTCAACTTTTGCATTAAAAGTCCTAATTGTGCATAAAGTAAGACAAGAAAAACAAATGAAGGCATAGATATGGGAAAGTAATAAGTAACTGTAAAAAAAGAGATAGAGAAAGATGTAAACAATGGAAGAATATACTGTGTTCATGGATTGGTAGAATCAACATTATTAAAATGTCCATACTACCCAAAGCAATCTATAGAGTCAATGCAATACCTATTAAAATACCAGTAGCATATTTCATAGACCTAGAACAAACTCTCCAAAAATTCTTATGGAATAAAAAAAGACCCTAAACATCCACAGCAATCTTAAAGAATAGCAAAGTTGGAAGGAATCACAATACCAGATATCAAGCTATATTACAAAGCCACTGTTCTCAAAAATGCCTGGTACTGGCACAAGAACAGACATATAGACCAGAACAGAGAACCCAGAAATCGACCCAAGCCATTATGCTCAATTAATATTTGACAAAGGAGGCAAGAGCATACAATGGAGTCAAGACAGTCTCTTCAATAAATGGTGTTGGGAAAATTGGACAGATACATGCAAAAAAAAATAAAACTAGACTACCAATTTACACCATACACAAAAATGATCTCAAAATGGATAAAAGACTTAAATTTAAGACAGGAAACCATAAAAATCTTAGAACAATACATAGGCAGCAAAATATCAGACATATGTAATAGCAATATCTTTACCGACACAGCTCCTAGGGCAATGGAAACAAAGGAAAAAAAAAATGGGACTACATCAAAATAAAAAGCTTCTGCACAGCAAAAGATACCATCAACAAAACAACAAGAAAGCCCACTGCATGGGAGAAAATATTTGCCAATATTTTATCCAATAAGGGCCTAATCTCCAAAATTTATAGGGAACTCATACATCTTAACAAAAGGAAGATAAATAATCCAATAAAAAAAATGGGCAAAGGATTTAAATAGACACTTTTTGAAAGTAGACATATAGAAGGCCAAGAGACATATGAAAACATGCTCAAAGTCACTAATCATCCGAGAGATGCAAATCAAAAAAAACAATGAGGTACCATCTCACACATATCAGAATGACTATCAACAACAAATCAACAAACAACAAGTGCTGGCGAGGATGTGGAGAAAAAGGAACTCTTGTGCACTGCTGGTAGGAATGCAGACTGGTGCAGCAACTGTGGAGAATAGTATGGAGTTTCCTCACAAAATTAAAAATGGATCTCCCATTTGACCCAGTGATCCCACTTCTAGGAATATATCCCAGGACATCAGAAACACCAATAAGAAAGGACATATGCAGCCCTATGTTCATAGCAGCACAATTTACAATAGCTAAGATTTGGAAACAGCCTAAGTTCCCATCAGCAGATGAGTGGATTAAAAAACAGTGGTACATCTACACAGTGGAGCTACACTGCTGTAAAAAAGAAAGAACTCTTACCATTCGCAACAGCATGGATGGAACTGGAGAGCATTATGCTAAGCCGGTGGTTCTCAACCTTCCTAATGCCGCGACCCTTTAAAACAGTTCTTCATGTTGTGGTGACCCCCAATTTCATTGTTACAAATTGAACATAATTAAAGCATAGTGATTAATCACAAAAACAATATGTAATTATATATGTGATTTCTGATGGTCTTAGGCGACCCCTGTGAAAGGGTCGTTTGACCCCCAAAGGGGTCATGACCCACAGGTTGAGAACCTCTGTGCTAAGCGAAATAAGCCAGTCAGAGAAAGACAAATATCACATTATCTCACTCATTTGTGGAATATAATGAACAACAGAAACTGATGAACAAAAATAGATCTAGAGACTGAGAAGCATCACACAGACTGTCAAACTTCAAAGGGTAGGCAGGGGAGATGGGAGGGCTAGGGGGCTAAGAGATCAGCCAAAGGACTTGTATCCATGTATATAAACATAACAATGGACACAGACACTAGGGGGTGAGGGCATGTGCTGGGGGATGGGGTTGGCCGGGGAGAGGTCAATGGGGGAAAAAGGAGACATATGTAATACTATATGTAATACTTTAAATAATAAAGAATTTTTAAAAAAAGAAGTAACTCTACTCCCAGTGAACGTGAATGTTTTTGTAGAAAGCCCTAAGAAAACAACTTACTAGAACTAAAAGTAATTTAGCAAGTTCAACCAATACAAAGTCATTTTTTTTAAATCAACAATTTATATACTTGCATCCCAAAAATATAAATTATAATTAGAAAATTATATTTACAAAATGACTACAAATTTAACATAATTTTGAATACATTTAAGAAAATCTGTACAACTCTTCTACACTATAAATCAGGACTATTGCTGAGAGAAATAAAGATGACAAATAAATGGAATTATTTGTCATCTTAAAGGATAGGGAAGCCTCAAAATTGATGGATTATCTGTTTCCCTAAATTGATTTATAAATTTAAAAGCTCAGAAATTAAAAACCAAACATAATTTTTATAGAACTTAAAGGTGATTCCAAAACTTGTGAAAATGCAATCTTAGAATAGTTCAAACAATCCTTGAAAAAGAATGATGTTGAAAATTTAGACTGTCAGAGCTTTACCCAAAAGAGGCAGTTATGGAGACTATGATATAAGGGTAGATAAATTAACCAATAATAATTTTTAAAAAAGAGAGTAGAGATGACAGAAATAGGTGTATACATATATAGTCAATCAATACTCAACAAAAATGCCAAAATAATTTTATAGAAAAAGGAACATCTTTTTAACAAATTATTTTAAAAAAAACCCTAAATTCACATGTAGAAAATCATAAACGTTACCCCCTAACTCATACCATATAAAAATTAATTAATTTCAGGTTAGATAAAGGCCTAATACAAAATCTAACCTACTAAAGATTTGGTAAGAAAACATAAGGAATACCTTCCCGACTTTGAGGTAGGTAAATCTTGAGAGGAAAATATGATGAATTATACTATCAGAATAAAAACCTTCCTATATAATAACACTATTAAAAACACAAGCTTAAGAAAAATTATATCTGACCAGAGATTTGTATACAGAAACATATAAAGAGCTACAAATCAATAATTAAAAGGCAAACAAACTAATAACATGTAGCTAAAAAGGATAAACTTCACAGAAGAAAATCTATGTATAATGATTAAGAAAGATGCTCACTATCATTATGAATTGGGAATCTAAATTAATAGTATAATTAGATACCATTTCAAACACACTAATATGGTTAAAATGAGAGACAGACACATTAACAAGAAATGTCGACAGTGACGTGGAGCATTGTGAACTCAAGAATTTCTGTTGAGGATATAAAATTGTGGAACCTCTTGGGAAAACAGTTTGACTTTTTAACTTAAAAAAAAATAAAATGAGATATACACTTATTCCATTATCTAGCAATTCTACTTCTAGCTATTTAACCAACAGAATTAAAAACATGTCCAGAGAATAATGAGAGAAAGGCTTTAATAATTAAACAAAACTAATGTCTACCAATAACAAAATAAAGATATTATAATATAATAGAGGCCCTATGCACAAAATTCGTGCAAGAGTAGGCCTTTGCAGCCCCGGCTGCCCTCGCAGCCCTGGCTTCGTCCAGAAGGTCACATGGATGGTGGTTTGGCTGTTCGGCCATTTGATCAAGTTGCATATTATGCTTTTATAATTATAGATCCCTACTATATACTAATACTGAGCAACAAAAGGGAATGAACTACTGATACATGCAATGACATGCATAGAATTAAAAATAAAACTTACGTTGAGTGACAGAAGTCCAAATCAAATATGTACATAAGATATTATTTTATTTTTATGAAGTTAATAGATAGAACTCATCCATTATGAAAAAGGAAACCAGGATAGTGCTTGGCAGTGTTGTTTTGGGAATAATATTAAGGAGAGACATAAGCAAAGTCTCTGGAGTGATATTCAAGTTCTATACCCTGATTGGTGTGTGGGGTTACATGAGGCTATATGCATATCAGCATTCCCTGAATGTTTGCACTTAAAGTCTGTGCATTTCACAATGGTAACTGGGGGAAGGGGAGAAGTGGGGTGGAGAAAAAGCTTAATTCTCTAACTACAATAATACAGTGATTTCAGACTTTTTAGTTTTATAGACAGATAACATTTTAAAAGCAGTGGGACTAACACAGATTGCCAACTTTTGTTCTGCCAATAAGAGACATTTTAATATGTAGTCATACACAAGTTCTGAGAAATGTTTGGCGTTTCTAGGAAAGTTTCATTTGTGTTTTTGTTTTGTTTTTCTTTTATGATTTAAAAATGTTTAACGGAAACAGCCTGCCATTTTTTAGAGACTAGCCTCATTCTTTAAAAATTATCTGAAAAAACTATTATTTTTTTCATGTTCTGCTTCTATTTTACATACAGAGTGGGGCAAAAGTAGGTTGACAGTTGTGAGTATGCAAAAGAGTTTATTCTTGTACTATTACTTATTAATTCTTTTATTATTTTCCATATGAACAACTGTAAAACTACTGTTGCCCCACTGTGTAAATTTTCTCTCTCTACATTGTTTATAAATTATACATGTTGCATAAATGACATAGTTTGTAGCAAAAATTTATGCTATTGCCAATAATTACAACATGTCACATTTAGAATCTACAGTGGATGAAACATTACTTGCCTCTTCCTCAATTATAATTTTTCTGAGAGAAACAGAATATAGTAAAGATCATGAAGAAATATTTCAATAGTTGTGATGGAATAGAAGGCTTAATTTCTAGGCACTATATCCTAATACCTCTCCCTTATCAGTAGACTATAAAGAGGTTATATTTCTTGACTTAGTTATTTTTTGAAATCCCAGTGGGATTGAGCAATGTATCTTCCAAGGTCTGAATGAAATAACAAAACCAATTTTAAAGTGAAAGAAATTAATCTCAAATCAGGCTCCACACTTGTTCAGGGGTTCATCTCAGTTAGGATAGCTTACGTGCTGCGTTCCACTAATGCTGAGGCCATGTGCAGAGGAACAAGGTCAAGAGACAATGTGGCTAAGGGCATTTTCTATGGAAGCTGACATATGGCAAGACATCCATCTTCTCCTCCAGCCTTTGGCCATAACACAGGACACATGGGTCGCTGCTATGCCTTTCTCACCATTATTACTGTCAGGGCTTCTTTAGGTCCTCTCGTTCTTTATGCTGCATCTGTGACATACTTATTTCTTCCCTGATTTTCCCCTTCCTACTAAACCAATCCCTGCATAAGGGAGCTCTTCCTAGTCCAAGGCACTCAAATTATCTTCTTTTTTTTCCTTGACATTTACTTTAAATTTTTATTTTAAGTTATTATTTATTTTCTTTATTGATTGCAGCGGTTCTCAACCTGTGAGTCACGACCCCTTTGGCGGTCGAACGACCCTTTCACAGGGGTCGCCCAAGACCATCCTGCATATCAGATATTTACATTACGATTCATAACAGTAGCAACATTACAGTTATGAAGTAGCAACGAAAATAATTTTATGGTTGGGTCACAACATGAGGAACTGTATTTAAAGGGCCAGAAGGTTGAGAACCACTGGATTAAGGTATTACATATGTGTCCTTATCCCCCCACCCACCCGCTCATGCCCTCACCCTGCTAGTGTCTGTGTTCATTATCTTCTTTGCTTTAGCATGCATTCTCCCCATTTTAAATTTTACTTCCTTTTTTAAAGTTTAAAGGCCAAGGATTAGATTTTTTTTTTAATTCCAGGTTTTGTATGTCACTCTTTCTTTGACTCAGTGAGTATGAAATATCTTCTTACTGGGCTAAAAACCATCCTATATAATAAAAAGGTAATATGCAAATTGACCCTAAAGGCAGAACAACCGGTTGCTATGACACATACTGACCACCAGGGGGGCAGAAGCTCAATGCAGGAGCTGCCCCCTGGTGGTCAGTGCACTTCCACAGGGGGAGCGCTGCTCAGCCAGAAGCTGGCTCATGGCTGGCTAGCACAGCAGCGGTGGCGGGAGCCTCTCCCACCTCCGCAACAGCGCTAAGAATGTCTGACTAATGAGTTAGGCCCGCTCCCCAAGGGGTCCCAGACTGCAAGAGGGTGCAGGCCGTACTGAGGAAACACCCCCTCGAGTGCACGAATTTTTGTGCACCAGGCCTCTAGTCCTATATAATAAAAGCCTAATATGCTAAGTGTCCGGTGGGTCAGATGGCCATTCAACCAATCAAAGCATAATATGCTAATGATATGCTAAGGACGCTCAACTGCTTGCTATGACGTACACTGACCACCAGTAGGCAGACAGTCGACTGGTAGGTTAGCTTGCTGCTGGGGTCCAGCTGATCAGAACTGAGCAAGACGGGCCAGACATGCCCTGGAGCCTTTCCACAGTCCCTCCCTGGCTGACCAACCGCCCATGTCCCTCCCCTGCCCCAATTATGCACCGGTGGGGTCCCTCAGCCTGGCCTGTGCCCTCTCAAAATCCGAGACCCCTCAGGGGATGTCGGAGAGCCAGTTTAGGCCCAATCCCGCCAGCCAGGCTGAGGGCCCCAACTGGTGCATGAATTCGTGTACCAGGCCTCTAGTGTGTACAATAAGTTAATGTGGATATGTCACCATAAAAACCCCAAATCTCAATGAACACATTGAAACATTATTGTATAACAATATCTATTCTATATGTCCTTCAAATCAAGTCTGAACTAATCAAAGCCGGAGAGACTCCTATGTGCCCCTCCAACCACCTCTACTCTCAGATACTCAACTCTAACCCCACTGCCCTTTTTCAGGCCTCAAATACTCCAAGTGATTTTCTGCTTTCAGAGCCTTTACACATCATTTCCCTACCAGGAATACTTCCCACTTTTCAGGCATACTAACAAATCTCACATCTTTCTTGATGCTACAAGGAGAAGAAATATTTCTGAAACAATCTACACCATTTTCTACCATTAATCCCTTTATTTTTCCTTTCATTAAAAAAGCATATTATTTTATTTTTTAATTATGGAAAAATACACATGACACAAAATTTACCATCATTGTTAGCTATACAGTCCAATGGTATTAAGTACATTCATTCTGTGATGCAACCATCAACACCATCCATCTCCAAAACTCATCTTCTAAAACTGAAACCCTATATTTATTTATCAATTCTTCAGCCTCCCTGCAGTATCCTGGAAACCCCATTCTACTTTCTGTCTCTCTGAATTTGACTATTTTAAGTACCATATATAAAGAGAATTTGACAGTATTTGTCTTGTAGCTGGCTTATTTCACTTAGCATAATCTTCTCAAGGTTTATCCATGTTGTAGTATGTGTCAGAATTTTTTTTTCTTTTTAAATCCAAATAATATCTCATTGTATATCTACACCATATTTTGCTTATATGTGTAACTACTGATAAACAATTGGGTCACTATCTTTTTTTGGCTCTTGTGAACAATGCTGCTATGAGCATGAGTCTGTAAATATCTCATGCTCCTGCTTTCAATTCTTTTGGGTATATGCCCATAAGTAGAATTGCTAGGTCATATAGTAATTCTATGTTTAATTTTTTGAAGAAGTACCATACTGTTTTTCATAGTGTTCCATCTTTTTACATTCCCACTAACAATGTATAAGAGTTGGCACAAATCTTTCCAGTTGTTGGCCAGCAGTTACCACTTTCTGGGTTGTTTGTTTTATAGTAACGGGTGTGAGGTGGTTTTGATTTGCATTTCCCTAGTGATTAGTGATGTTGACTTTCTTTTCTTGAGCATGTATATCTTCTTTAGAAAAAGATCTATTCAATTTATCTGCCCATTTTTTAATTAGTCTGTCTATCTTTTGAGTTATAGGAGTCATCTATGTACCCTGGATATTGATCCCCCATCAGATTTCTGATTTAGAAAAATTTATCTTATTCTGTGGGTTGCCTTCTTATTCATTTGGTAGTGTCCTTTGATACATAACATAAAGGTTTTGAATTTGAATGAGGATCAATTTCTCTTTTTTCTTCCTGGAAATATCCACAGTGGAATTTCATTTAAACAAAAAGAAACATTTAAGTGATTTTGAAAACATTTGAGGTCATGATAGCAACTCATTGTTGGTCAAGGAAGGATTGCTATTTAAAATAAAAAAGAAGCTTGGGTGTGCCTGTATCTCTTAGAGTATTGGGCACTTAGGAACCTTCAGGAGGACTTTTAAAGAACAAGTTCCCTCTTCTCTCAACTAAACCCTGAAAAAAGTTTGCTGGAACCTCTGTGGAAGCAATCAATGTTCAATGCATGTGTACAATGAGTGCCTTTGTGTTGGAAGTCCTCTCACAGTGCAGCTCTAGATCTAAGAGGTCTGTGTCCTGGCTTTGTGCCAAGATCTCTTCCTTCTCCTCTTGGAGAGGAAACACCGAACCAGAGATTTCACCGGCCTAGAGATTTGTCTTGGGATTTGGGATAAACCTTCTCGCAAGTCATTTATAAAATGTTAAACAAACTTGTGTTTATAAAAATTTACTCATGTTTTCTGTATATATCCTTGGGAAAAAATAGATGTTCACAACATTAAAACATTGGGTCTGATTAATGTCATCACTTGATTTCAAGGGAAATCATTTATAACACTGTTTCGGAAAGCATTATTATCAGGTTAATTTTTCAATTACAAATGTGGCAACAACTATATATTTGTAAAGAGTAAATAATAATCAATGGATTATCTGTGATAAACTATGCATTAAAGAGCATCAGTTATTTTATAGGAATGAGTTTTCTGATGCAAGTATTCTGTTTTTCAGTTAAGAATGTAGCGGATGTTTCAGATCATCTTTTCTATGATCAAGAGTTTGATAATCTTTGAAAGAAAATGCTGAGAAACAATTTTTGATTTATAGTGAAATAAATAGAGCTGTAGCAGACATTTTTCAGGTTTAGAAATTTTCTACTCAACAACATGGCTCCATAAAGACAGAGCCTCATAAATTATTGGGATAATTTCATTCAGAGTTCAGGTTTATTGCACTGAGGCCAACACACTGGAAATAATCCTTAGGAAAACAATAGCAATCTGGCCTGTCTTATGAATAGATGGGAAAGCGGGTCAGGAGCAATTTACTAATTCACTCAGCAGTAAAGATAATTACTGTTTTTAATAATAATGTACTACAGGCCGATCTAATTGGTTCATGGCTCATGTTTAAACTGTTTTAGCTTAATAAGTGCAAGACCATTATATTTACTTTGCTGGGTCTAAAAGCCCATGATACTGAAAATTGACCTTTAAATGATCCCCTGTGCAGTTCTGTACTATTTGTTTTGGATTATTGGAAGTCCTGGATATTTTTAACTAAAATGTGTACTTGTATGTTTTCATAGGTACTCATTTTCTCTCTGTGGTGTCTATTAGGACACAGAGAATACAGTATGAGAAGCATTGTCTCAAAAATCACACACCAGAAAATTAAATGGAGAGAAGTTTAAATTATGTTAATTAGATAAAGAGAGTCAGAAAGAACTTTAACCTTCTTCATTCGGTTAGACTCCTGCTACAGAAGAAATAAATTCCATCTAATTTTTCTCAGCGACTTCAACATAAGGTTGTGTGGCATAAACTGTTGTATTAATGGCATCAAATATGTCATGCTGAACATATGTTTACTCTCAACTAAAAATAGGTAATCTTTTAAGTTTCTTCATTGTCCCTGCTATGTAAATGATTTATCCTTTACAAGCTAATTTGTGCTGGTATTTCATTAATACTCATTTCCCCAGTCATTGGTGTATTGTCACATAACACCTTACATCTCAGCCCCTTCATGTCTTTAGCTGAAGTAAGTTGCATTACACAAGGTCACATCACCTTCCTGATGCTTCATACAGCCAATCATTGATCAATACCATGATACTGTCTGTGCAGATTACTTGCCTCAATTCAGGCCAGTTGTGTGGGGCCATCTTAGCACCAGGAATCATACTCAGAGGATTTTTTTTTTTAATGTCTGTATGGTGGACCATGTACCCTCATCCCAACTCTGCTTTTACTCCCAGACTGTACTGACAGCTAGAACAAATCCCAATTAACTTCCTGCGCATGCACATTTCCTTCGACTAAATATCCCAGGTATGTTCATGTAAACATCCCAGATATCCTAACGTGTGAAGCTACTTGATTTTCAACCTTTCTCAAGATTATAGATAAGCTTTCTAGGTTTGCTTCTGTTGGTTTGTGTTTTTATTACTTGGTTTTTATTTGGTTGGTTGTTTTTTGTCAACCAAACTAATATCTCCAATAGGTATTTTTTATTGTAGCAGTGGTTTGGACAAAGAATATCAACAAATTATCATAATTTTTATGTCAACATTTGACATAGATAAATGTCCTTTAAGTAAATCATCAAACATATTATCTCAGATTTGATGTTGTATATTATGTTTTCTTTTATTTACATCATAACACTGAGGATATTTTGGCAAATGTAAATTTTAATTTATATTCTCAAGTAACTAGAATTTATTTGTACCCAGAATTTTTAATTTAGATTTCTTAGAAAAAAATACACTAAAGCTCGAGTAGAGAAACTTATAACAGTAAAGAAGAGAATGAAGCTCTTACTAAAATTTGAACTTTAAATATATAATCTTAGTAACTCTTCTAATGATAATAAATATATCATTATCATATTATAGTTATGCTTAGTCACATATGAGAAAACATTTTTCCCTTAGTTTAATAAGTAGTCTTATTGTAACTGCCCCCCAAAAGAATCTTAATGAACACTTTTCCTATTTTCAGCCTGTAATTTTACTTTGAGAAGAAACATCCCTTTCTCATTAAATTGATGCAATCCAAATAAAATTGCCTCCACCTACTCCAGAGGTAGAGCCTGTGGCTGCATCTGCCTCTAGCTCAATAGAGCACACATTTCCTCAATTTCAGTAAGAATAAAGCAATGGACAAACCAACCAAAGCCAATCTGAATATTGCTTCAATGACTGGGAAGAGGTATGATCCTTTTTTCCTATAACCTTAGAGCATTCAAGACTGATTGGCTTCAAGCCACTTGCCACCATAACAGAAGAGTATTCTGAGAATGTGGCCAACTCAATAAAACAGAGCACATAGCTGAGCCAACGTTTGGAGAAATCAGTTCTAATATCATTATCTAAATCCATGTTTCCTTCCAAGCCTGAAACTAGAATAATTCCTGTACTATTCTACTGTATGATTTTTTTTCTTGTCAGAATGATAGCATCACATCATAGAGATTTCCTGAAAATCATCTAAAATAATGCATACAAATATTAATTTAACACTTATTTTATACCCTCTATAATGTGTATAATATCATTTTCTCAGGATTGCTGTGCCTGAAATATATGGAATGTAGTAGGCACTCGGGGAATAATATGTAGTACAGAAATCTTCCATACAAGTTGGTGATATCATTGAGTCTTTTTTTCTGCTTCTGCTTGAGTTTAGAACACATGGTCAGAGTGTAGGGTTGCTTTTTAAATAATGGACCAGCTCATAAGAACAGTTTTAAAGGAGAACAAAGAGAAAACTCAAAATGTTAATACTATCTTATGTTCTTTCTCCTGATTTAAGTCGCCAAATTAAGCAGAGCATGACAAGTCTTTGTTATAACATGGCTCACAACTACACTTTCCAACTCTGTGAATTTTATAATTTTCTAAAATGCTATTTGAAATTCCATTGCTGATTAGGAGTAAAAAATGCTGACTGACTTCTGGTTTTGCAGGTAAGAAACTTAGAAACCACACTCTGAAAGTAATTTTAGAGACAAAACAGGCAGGTTTAGGGACTAAAGAGGGTCCATGGAAGAGGAATGCAGATATGAAGGGGAGAAATAGCTCCAAGCTGCCAAAATGCTTAACATATTTTCACAGAGGATAGAGAAATGTCGACAGGTACAAAATAAAGAGGAGAGAAAGACAGGGATGTCATCTGAGTCTTGGACTTTGAAACTGATATCCTGCAAAAAGTGACCAATTAGGAAAGCACAGAGTCATAAAATGGGAAAGGGGTCCAATTAGAAGGGAGCATAGATAAAGAATTTCCAGCCTTTAAAACCTTAGAAAGGGGGCTTAGTTGGTTACCCCCTTGGGAATCCCTCCCTACCTGGGAGTTTGTATTTGCTTCCAATAAATTTCCACCCTTTTACTAACAAGTCTTTTTAGTCCGCAAATTTTATTCTTCAAACTTCGTGAGGCAAGAGCCTGCAAGGGGGGGATCTGCTTCCTGAATCCCATGTTTCAACTCCATCCTAATAACAAGTAAAAAGCTGAACCACAGAAAAAAAATCAACAACTCCTCTAGAAGCCCTAAAAAGAATTAGGACACAGTGAAAATGGAAGATTCCCAACACTAGAGAGACCAACAGGAAAATACAGAGAATAACAACTTACCTGAGCAGAGACTCAGAAGCAGAATCGCCAGGAGAACCAGTGCTAGGGTAAGAAAAAGTAAGAATTGCTGGAGGCACAGGGTAGATACGTTAAAAATTCCAGGGGACCCAGTCATAGGGCAGATTCAACAATTTTATGGGATTTACCTCCAAGAGCTAGACCAGGTCCTCATGGAGAATATTCACATCAGAGAAAAATACCCTCCTGCTTCCAGCAGGAGGAAAGGAGGAACCATTTTGAAATACACTCTGATTTTAACAACGCATGCCCTCAGGAGAAAGGAATTAAGCAGAGCCTAATTAGCTGGGGTATTATCAGAATTTAACTAACATTGGGAAAAAGAAACACCCAACTTCATTCAGCTGTAGCCTTCCAGCTGGCAGAAGTGAAATACAGTCGACCCTTGCAGAATACAAGTTTGAACACTGTAGGTCCACTTATATGTGTGTTTTTATTTCAATAAATACAATCTGTCCTTGCTATCCATGGGTTTCACATGTGTAGATTCAACCAACTGGGGATCAAAAACAGCAGTTTTGCATTCCTAACTGCATATTCCCAAATGCAGATCAAAAATACTATTTTCAATCTGCAATTGCTTGAATCCACAGACGCAAAGAGCAAACTTTAGTGTCAAAAGTTACACTTGGCTATTTGACCATATAGGTGTTAACACCTGTACCCCCATAATGTTCAAAGGTCAACTGTACTCACCTGGAGCAGTGCCTAACTATCCTCTCGCAGTTTAAGAATAACAGATTCTTCTCACTAAAAACACAAATCAACTGGCCTTCCTACTTGACAATCCTTTCTGAGAGTCCCTCTTCTGTATTAATCTAACAATATTTATTAGCAAAGCATTGCTCTCCCACTTTTTAAATAATTTACTCCAAAATGCCATAAAAGTACTGTGACCAAGAAAACTATTTATCTTTGACCAAAAAACTATTTTTATTTTTACAACTTGCAATATTTGGATAGGTGATGATAAGCATGTATGCAGGCAAATGTAGTTGAATGACACAGAAATAATTAAAAGAGAGGAATCCTAAATATAAGAGAGTAAGACATTGGATTACCAATCTTTTAGTTTGCCATATAAAATATACTCTAACAATATGAAAGCCTCTATTTTTCTTTTAATTTAGCTTGAAACAACTTCCAGTGTTTTACTTAAATAAGAAAAACAACAAATTTAGTTTTTGGCAGACAACCTCCAATAGGGTGAATTGTGATTTCCCTCTACTATTTGAGAAAATCAGCAAAGAAGGCAATTTCTGTAAATTGTTCTGTAGATTTCTGAAAATAAGTTGGGACTTTACAAATTACACCCAGAAACTACTGAGGAGACTCTAGCTTATAAGTAATTATCAATAACTAATGAACTGCTTACGTTTACTTAAAGAATAGATGATAGATAGATAGAGAGATAGATAGATGATACATACATACATACATACTTACAGATATACATCAACATGCCCCTTTCCTAAAATCATTGCTAAACTTGTTTTATATTAAACAAGCATGAACCTTGCAAATATTAGTAACTCCACAGCACTTCACAGCGCTCTATTGTCTATATATATGAAAGCCTAAGCGACCATCCAACCATCCAACTGGTAGCTATGACACGCAATGACCACCAGGGGGCGGACGCTCAACGCAGGAGCTGCCGAGCTGGAGTGACTTGGCAGCTGTGGTTCTCGGGTGACACACCCGGAACCAGAGAGGAGGGAGCCTGATTCTAGGGTGCATAATCTGAGAACCACCCTCTCACAATCTGGACCCTTCTGGGGATGTTGGAGAGCCAGTTTTGGCCCGATCCCCACAGGACAGGCCTAAGGACCCCACCAGTGCACGAATCTGTGTACTGGACCTCTAGTTATTTATAATTTAAAAAATTGATATGCTGCCATTCATTTAATCCAGTGATTTTCAATTTGTGTGTTGCAAGAGACACACTGTTGTGCTGCAAGAATTTTTAAAACATGTAATACCTGACTATTTCATAAGGGGCACTGACTTCTTTTCCCTTAGATTGTCAAAAACGGAACTCCCATTTGACCCAGTGATCCCACTTCTAGGAATATATCCCAAGAAACTAGAAACACCAATCAGAAAGGATATATGCACCCCTATGTTCATAGCAGCACAATTTACCATAGCTAAGACTTGGAAACAGCCTAAGTGCCCGTCAGCAGATGA
>NW_005354291.1:16549607-16591152 GCF_000412655.1 Myotis brandtii
TAATGAACAACATAAATGGATGAACAAAAACAGATCCAGAGACAAAGAAGCATTGATCAAACCGTCAAACCTCAGAGGGAAGGTAAGGGAGGGTGGGGGTAAGGGGGAGAGCCTAACGAATAGACACAAACACCTTGGGGGTGAGAGCATGAGTGGGGGTTGGGGGGATAATGGGGGGATAAGGACACATATGTAATACCTTAATCAATAGAGAAAAATTAATTATCTTAAACTTTAATTTAATGTAGTGACAATAGTGAAGAAGAATTTAACTAAAACTAAGATTAAATCATTTCATTTTGTTTGTCAGTATGGATAGCATCGGTTGTTAAATATAACTATTTGGTATTTTTTTTTAATTTGATTCATTGCTATCTACAACTATTTATTTACAGCTCTGGGACACAGTGTTTCTCTTCCTCCTTAATTATTGATCTTCCCTGCTATAAAGGTTTCACCGTTTATCCTCCCTATAATGTACCCTGGAGTTATCTCTGTTTAGTGAATCTGATTATATTCTTCAAGGACTGTCAGAAATAAATGATGGCATAAGGTAGATGTCCTACAAGAAGAAAAAATAAAAAACAAAACAAATACAAAAAAAAAAAACAAGGAAGAAAGAAAGATGGAAATAAGAAAGGAGGGATGGAAGCAAGGAAGGAGGAAGGGAGGAATGAAGGAAGAGAGAGAGAGAGGAAGAAAGGAAGAAAGAACAGGAAAAGCTAATGAGTTTTTAATTGAGTCCATTAGCAATAGTCATGATTGCTTGTACAGGGGGACAAGATTGTTATAAAATAGTCTATTAAAATGCCAGGAAATTCCTCAGTAGTTTAAATACTCTTAAATTTTTAAATGCTATACTAGCAGGCAGAGCTGTAGTAGATTGAATTAAGCATCATTATTGATTTCCCAAGACTTTGTTGGTATATTGCTCATTTTAACACATTATCAGATACTTAAAGAGTAATTTTTAATGTTTGAAGAACATTTACTTCATTTAAAATAGCTAATAACATCATTCAAATGAGAGAAGGTATCAGGACTTAATATATGAAAATGCTGGATGCAGACATAATGTCCATTAGAATAGAAGCCAAACAGATTTTTGTAATGTCTTGAATAAAATAGTTCAAACATAAAACTCTTTTAATAATAGAACTGCATTCTAAACTATAATTATGAAGAGTCAATTAAATAATTATGATTAAGAACATCCATGACATTATGGAGTTATAGTAGAGAATCATCTTGGAACTGTAATGTTTCAACTCATATGTAACAGTGAAATGGTTTTCTGTTTGAATACACATTTTAATTTGTTTACTAAAATTTGTACACTTCAATACTAATATTGCATATAAATGTTCAGCTTTCTGTAAAAATGAATCACTGGCAATCTTTTTGTTTTATATTTTACAACATGCAATGTCTAGACAGAATTTCAATTTAGCTTTAAGGAGGATAAATAATTATTTAATACTAGAGGCCCAATGCACGAAAATTCATGCAAGAGTAGGCCTTCCTTTCCCCAGATGCAGGCACCAGCTTCCCTCTGGCACCCAGGACCAGGGCTCCCCTCGGGCCACCCGCAGGCACCGGGGACCTGGGCTGGCTTCCCTTTGGCCCGGCTTCATCAAGAAGGATGTGGGGAAGACATCCGGTCTAATTAGCATATTATTATTATAGATGCATATTAATGTATTAATGTGAGGCTTATCAAAATCTTCTCCTCACTTCTCTTAATAGGTTAAATTTTACAAAGATAAATTAAGAGAGGTAAATTTTATTTAGAAAGTCTTAGTTTATAGTCATATTTCATTAGCCAAGTAGTGTGAGTTGATCATCAAGATGCCTGACTTGACCAACTGGCATGGTTCAGTGGTTGAGCATTAATTAATGAACCAGGAGGTTACGGTTCTGTTTGATTCCCAGTCAGGGCACTTGCCCAGTTTGCGGGCTCCATCCACATTGTGGGGCATGCAGGAGGCAGCTGATCAATGATTCTCTCTCCTCATTGATGTTTTTATCTCCCTCTCCCTCTCCCTTCCTCTCTGAAATCAATAAAAATATGTTTTTTTAAAGAAGATGCCTGATCCATTCAAATTATACATGTTATAATCTAGTTTCATTAAAGGATCTAGTATTTAAATAGAGAAATTAATTCTAAGTGTTAAACATTACATTAGTGCTTTACCACATTTTTTTCTGAACTGTTCTTAACATATGAGCCAACCAGAAGTCAGTTACAATAAATAATTTTATTGGGGTCAAAGCCAGCTATTTTAGATTCCATCATATATATATTCTATTATATCAGTGATGCATAATAAGAATTACTAGTTAACTATGTTAACATTAAAAAATACAGAAACATATTATATTATTTATTGAATATACTTCCATTTTACATTTTTCACTCATTCCCCTACCCACTTCTCTCTGCTAACCATCCCTTTGGTCTCTGTTTCTATTGTCTGTTTTTCTTTTTTGTTTTGTGTTTTTTCTCTCTTTTTATTTGCATTTCAGTTTGGATGATTTCTAGTGTCTTATCACCAAAGATTATTTGCCACATTAAGTCTATCAAACCACATTAAGTCTATCAAAAGAATTTTTCATCTTTAATATGATGATGATTTTTCATCTTTTTGTACTTTTTTTCTACCATTCACATTGTACTTATTAGAAATATTTTTCCTATTTTTCTGATGGAATTCCTATCTGTTGACACATGCTGTCCATATTTTTCACTAAATCCTTACACGTATTTACCAGTCATTTCATAGTCCCTGTCAGAAATTTCCGACATCTAGATAATCTCTGTCCCTGTCCTGTTGTCTACCTTTATATCTTGTTAATACATGTTTTCTCCACTTACTTTTCTGTGTGTCTCATCTGTTTTGATGCAATGATGGACACTGGTCATAAAAAAGACTTGAGAGGGAGGTAAATAGTATTTATGTCCAGAATAGGCATACCCCATCTTCTGTCATGCAATTACTGTGGGGAATTAGGACCACTCATCTATGTCCTGCCAAAAAATAGATACATTTTGAGAATTTCAATCTAGAATTTTTGAATGTATAAAAGGAAGACTGACCTTTAATTTGGACACCCATGACCATGTATTCATTTTTACATAATTCAAGGTGCCCAGAGTTTCACTGTAATGTGGTATTGAGGTGTTGCTTCAGTAGTGAGAAGATTCAAGGTTATCAAGTGAAAAAATACGTTCAATAGTGGATAGAGCTAAATATGTAGTTATATACACAATCTGTTCCCAATCCCATGAAATTACATGAAGTCATTAGGCTATCTTTCTATATCAATATCGGTGAACTATGCTTTCTATGTAGAAAATTGCTGCATGCACTCAGTTATTTATAAGAAAGTCACAAGTATTACCATCATTCCTAAAATAGCATCAGATGAACAAAATTTAAAAAATGTTTCATGGTGGGTTTTTTGTTGTTGTTGTTGTTGTTTTAGAATTTAATCACTCAACATTAGAGGTAAAGCAATCTGCCTGATTTTGAAAATAAAAAAAAAAATAGTATCTTTGAACATATACTTGAAATAGAAACCAAAAAAGTAAGACTGGTAACACTGTTACATTTAACCAGTGTTGGGATTCCCATCTTATCTATTTGTTCCATCTAGAGATGAAGAAATCTTCTTGCCTGGTACCTTTTGAACTAAATCACTTGGGAGCAACCTAACATGTGCCATCAGTGTCTGAGGCAGCAGAAAAGTTCCAGTTTACTGAATTTCGCCTGTAGCCAAGTGAAGATAGAAGAGGATTGTGTTTTGTGTCCCATATATAAACACAGCAGTTATCCCTGTCAACAGCTGCTATTTGGATGCATGTCTGATCTTTCTCTTGAAACTCAAAGCAGTGTTTCTTGCTATCTTTAATCATTTTTATGCATTAACATTTGGAATATCAACAATGTTAAACCATAAGTTAATGTTGTGATCTCTTTATTTTGTGAATGTTAAAATTACCCTTCAAAATAATCTCTGCCTTTCCAAGTCAGAACATGGGTTACCTCGGGGGGTTGGAAACTGCATGGAAGAGGCCCAAGGGCTTCTGTGTGCAGGCTGCAGTTCATTCCTCCCTCTGGACCTGCAAACACAGATGGATGCAGGTTGAGGATAGTAATCCATCTGTGTGGTTATGTTCTTCGCACTTTTCTGTACCTATATTTTACTTCACTCATAAGTTTACCCAAAAAATAGCCATATTCTTTTGCAGCTAGTCTCTAAAACGAAAGTTAAAATAGTACAGAAAATTAGATTTCTTATTCACATTAGATCCTTCTGGGATATTTTAATAATATAAAGGCAATACGACAGTTAAAGTGATATGGACAACACAATATGAAATGTCAACTGAACTGCTGCATTATCTTTTTAATTTTTAAAAAGGCTGAGGCTGGTGTAAAAATAAGCAGTGCAAAAAAAATAAAATAAAATAAATAAGCAGTGCTTGTGAATAACTTTATAATTTATGACCTTGTGCAACATTATTGTCTGATAAATCTTCATTAAAAGAGTTGAAAATGCTATTTATAATATTACTGTAAATAATTAGATATATAATTTTATGACATATAACAATATATAATTATAATTATAATCTATTGTAATTAATTAGAATAATTTATCAATATTATTACTTGTGGACAAAGCTAGATCTTTAAAAAATGTTTTTTATTTATTGATTGATTTTAGAGAGAGAGAGAGAGAGAAGGAGGGAGAGAGGGAGAGAGAGACATAGACTTGTTCCATTTAGTTATGCATTCATTGGTTGATTCTTGTATGCACCCTGACCAGGGGATCAAACCCGAAACCTTGGCATATCTGGACAATGCTGAGCATCCGCCAAGGCCCAATGCTAAATGTTGAAGATTCTACTTTCTTAAAAATGACAGAATATCCCTTATATTAATAAAGATTTAATATATTTATTATTTTTGAAGTATATTTTTATAATCACATTAAGCCCCCATACTCAAAATACTTTGAAATATTAAATCAATGATTTTAAAGAAACTAAATTAACTTGGTAACGAATATATTCTTATATTTATAATGTGGGAAAATAAAAATGCTTAAAAAGGCGATTTGTTTGAGCTCACTCTGATAAAAGAACAAATCAAATGCCTTCCATCCTATCTTGATTCTGCTCATTGATCAATAATATTAGCATTTTAAGAGTAGAAGCAACTTTTCCTTGAGAAAGTTCAAGATAGAAATATCAGTTTTTATATTCTGGGGAGTAAAAAGCATGTACTCTCTGTTCCTGCCATTTATTTATTTCTTGCCTAAAATATACCTTTAACTTTTTTTTCCCCAAAACTGAAGTCCTACATTACTTATCTACACCAAAAACTCTGAGTCAGGGCTTTACCTAGCGACTCAGTCAGCAGATGAAATCGCAGTACATGTTGCTCACCACCATGTTAACAAATCCTTGCAGAAGAGCAAATGAAAAGATGTAATAATTCAAGTGAAGTGGGATTTTTGAGCAAATGTCTAAATTGTTCAGTCACAGACCTGGGCTCAGTGGAATGAGCCCCTGAAAGCCTGCTGCCTGATTTCTCTGCTGTGTCATTCCCTGCATCTGCGCAGCTTTAAGCTTCCCCTGTGTTAGACGCCACTGCAGTGCACGCCTGCAGAGTCTCTCCAGGGGCTTAACACCAAAGTGCCAGAAAACAGGACTGAACTGGAATGAGAAGCTTGAATCTCCTATCCAGAGAAGTAAACAGTACACAGCCTGGAAGTTGTTTCCTCTCCATTTAAAAATAGAGATGAAATTTAGCTGGCGGAGCATCGCTCAATCCCCCACCATCTCAATGAGTTCATACTGTGTAAATATTGTGATCTTCATAAATAAATACTGAGGCACAGCTGGCGCCAGCAAGATATCGCTGTTAGGTTGCTGTGGCCCTGTTATCACCAGTGGGTGTTGCTAATTATTCTCAGAACTGAGGCTCTGGCATAGGAGTGGAATGGAATGTAGAGGAAAGTCAACAGAGGTTGAAACAAAAATAAAACATTGTTTGTTTCTGTCCATAGCAAGGACATTCCACCCTTGTGAAAAGCCAGAGATACATACAGGGAAGGTTTTGTGAGTTGCTTTTCTCTGTGAGGATGATTTAACAACACAATTTTATTTCAGCCCTTGATTGCATTCCAGCTGATTAAAATTCACACTACTTGTTTGTAAGGGCAAGAGGAGGTAATTGGGGTGTTCAGAGGACAACACTGTAAACCTGAATGTCTTAAAATGAATGAGATTACTATGAGGAAGTGTTGTTGTTTTTTCCTTCCTCCCTCCTATCTGGCAGGTGTGTGAATGACCTAGCTTTGCACATAGCACACAAAAGAGGTTCATTGTGTGTAAACTGCCTTGGCTTGAGAAAACAAATGCTCTTTAGACATACCCTCCAGCAGAAGAGAAGCTGCATATGAATTGCTACATTCTTTTTTGAAAATGCCAAGGTTAATTTTTAATTGCTGGCAGCAGGGTAGACCTGATGACCACAGCATTCCACTCAGGTGGAGCTCGTGCTGCTGGCTCATCAAATTATTGCTGCCTCTCAAGTAATACTTTTTTGACTTTGAGCCCAATGGATAAGCAGAGAGAGTACTGTTAAAGGGCATTGTGTTGTGCTCTTATGTTAAAAAAATCTACTCTCATTTACTAAGCTCAGCATTTCATTATACAACAGGGAGGTGTGAGTACAGAGAATGCAAATAAGTACAAATCAGATTCTTTCTCCTAGTTCTCTTCATGCCTTTTCTCACCTGGTCTTACTCTTGGCAACCCTTCTTCCCCAACCTGTTAACATCCTCCTTTGACCCCCCAACCCCCATTGTTAAAAGGATTTAGACCCGAAGAGATAATTTGGAACCAGCTGTTCTTGTGACTCTCACAGGGGCACCTCTGTCTCCTAAAAATCTATTACAGGGCCTGGGATTGTTGGCAATCCCCTGCTGCTTTATTCAACAATATCTCAACACGAGGCAATACATTCTGGGGTTTTTCCTAGCCTAGGGAAGAAAAATGCCCAATGCTTACTGAAACTGTAGGGAAATTTGTCAAAGTATGTTTAGAAAAAATTGCCTTGTTTCATAGTTGTTACTCCTGTCCGGCTTATTCAACCAAAACTATTCTCCATGTTATTCTGTGTCCTGAATAACTTTATAAACCCCATAATAAAGCTAATAAGGTCTGAAAAAGATTGCATGTGTTCTGACTGCTCCTATCTGAATGTTGTTACCATAGTTGCCTGCCTGAGCCACTTTATTAGTAAAACGCTGTTCACTCCAATTTAACAGAGAACACATTTGGCATTTGGCATAGTTCTCAGGCATAACAATCATTGACACCAGGGGTACAATTCAAAATGCCAATTATTTGCTAGTGGGATGTGTGCATTCATTGGGACCCCACAACTTCTCAAAATTTGTACAGCACAACTTTCATTTCCTGCAGTACTTGCTTTCAATAACTGCAACCATTTCAGTCTCATCTTTGTAAAGTAGTGACATCAGCAAAACGAATGTAGGAAAATCTAATGTTCAAGTAGTTCCTGTATCTGTTTATTCCTTGAACATTTAAAATACCCTGTGGTAGCCCTCTCATTCTTTGTATAGTTTAAGAACCATGGGCTTATTGGTTATTTCTTGTTTAATGTTTGACCTTGATCAATATCAATGGTCCTATGGTATGCATCAGAAGTTTTTTCATATGAAAGCTAGAAGTACACTGTGTCAATTCAGATTTTTCATGGAACTTGATTGGCCACCAAACTTAGTCGATCTTTTTCCATGTTTTCCTTAGATTAAGTCATATATATTAAAACTGTATATACCCAGTGTCTCCCATTCTATTACCTGTTAGGTACAATGGACTCAAACACAACATTACTTATAATGATTTGAGGCATGTAATCATTCATGAGAGGTGATTCTTTAAACAACATTTCTCATTATTATCCAAACTGAAGAAATACAAAAGCCTTCGCTAATTTAAAGACTGGCATGCTGTACTCGCAACTAATTTTAATGAATCAGGACTTACTGGTCCTGTGGCTTTATTCCCATCCTCTTTGCTTCTTTGAAATTAGGAGCTAGGATGCACAAGTGTACCTTCAGAGTGTCTCCTGGGGATTCCTTGCATCCCCAGGACTGCAGGCTACATGAGTGAAGTGTTAGCTATCAACTACTGTACTTTTCAGACATGGAGAAGACTTCCTCCAGCCACTAATATGTTTTGAATAGTTCATTAGTAAACACTATTCTCAGATAAATTCACACAGAAGCTTTCTTTTCCCCAAGTCACTCATCCCTATGGACTATTTCTTGGCCATATAAGCAGCAGGACTGGCTGCTTTCTGCCAATTTTATAGAAGATAATTTTTTGCTTTGCTTGTAGTGGGAGAGTTTCTATATGAACTTAACATATGAGGCCCAAGGTTACTTTGTAGTATCAGAGTTTTGTTTTTGTTCTTTTTAAAAAAAATCAGAATATTAAAAGTCAGTCTCAAGTAAACAGGACAACTAGAGCAAAGTAAAATATACTGTCTCATGGCAAAAAATAATAGGACAAACACATTTGCCTTAAATGATATAAGATCCCTTTGTGCTTTTACATGCTAAATCATTTTTAGTATAGTTTTTTAAAAACATCAAAAATATTTCAAAAGATGCTCTTATAGACCTAGTGCCTAGATTTTATTCTTAAATATGTACCTCAAGACAATTCTAGTAGTTCATTTTATAAGTCATGGTCAGAACCACCATCAGAGTTTTTAGATGATCCTAGAATGCAGTACTTTGAAATTTTTATTTCTTATAATGTTCTCATTTGGTATGAAGTAACCTTCCTATAACATTAAGAATATGCCTATTCTTGTTTTAGGTAGATCACATTTTCATTATAGAGCAATCCACGTATCATAGATCCAACACTATAAGGGTCACATCACCTAGATCATAGTGCTTGTCTCTCACATTATAGTGCTCTCCTTCCCCCAAACCAAACCAAAACAAAAAGAACAAAACTGTAAAACTATATCTATGTCTTTATTTGCCAAAGGATACTTGCAAATTTATAAAGACCTAATATGTATTTTTGAATAACCACAGTTTTTATTTCCCACTGTTTCTTATATCCTCTCAGAACTACATCACTCTCTTCTCTCATGAAAATTGTGTGAAATTTTCTGATTGTATGATTATTAGCCAAATTCCTTCTCAGATAGTACCCTAATATATATAATAAAAGACAGATACAATAAAAATACAATATACTGCACAGTAAAACAAACAATAATATTATGCAATGATATATTACATGTATCCTGAGAGAAAAACATTCAGAGTGAAGATTTAAATGCTCAATTAAACTTTGTCAGAAAGATTTCCTTAGAAGAATGTTGGAAATACACTAAACGGTAGAGAAGAAAGAAGGGGTGTGTGAAGAAGAGTGAGTGGCAAAAGGGGGACACAACAACATCATGAGTAAAATGATGGTGGCATGGAAATTGTTTTATGTGTTTATGGGACTTAATACAGTTTGGTATGAATGAGATCCTTGTTGAACTATGTGAGTGTGAATGTCTCTCTGAGGGAGGTGAGTTGCGGGGAGGTGAGGGGTTGTTGCCAAGGCCAGTTCATTAAGGACTTTTAATCATATGAAGAAACTGATTGTGTTTGGGATTTAATTACTCCAGTAGTCTTGTGCAGGATGAAAAGAAAGGCCAGGCACCTAGGCAAAATATCAGATAGGAGATTAGAGAAGAGAACTTTAAAACCATAATTTGAGTGTTTATATAGGTCCACCTTAAGCAAGTTACTCCTATTTTCCAGGCTTCAACATTTTCATACATAAGATGAGAGTGATTGTGAGAACATACATCAGACAATACACATAGAAACATAGAGTTGGGTATTGATATATAATATATGTTGAACAAATAGCAGGCATTACTAATATTGCAATTATTGTTATTAATAATAATTGCTAAATGTCTAACAGGACAAAGGTTGGTAGCTCATTGCCTGGAGACTTGTATATTCTTTGAGTTGGGGTGGGGGGAGAGTGGAAATCAGAGTGCAGGCTTTTTTTTTTAATATATTTTTATTGAATTCAGAGAGGAAGGGAGAGGGAGAGAGAGAAACATCAATGATGAGAGAGAATCATTGATTGGCTACCTCCTGTACACCCCCCACTGGGGATCGAGTCCACAACCCAGGCATGTGCCCTTGAGCGGAATCGAACCGGGACCCTTCAGCCCTCAGGCCAACACTCTATCCACTGAGCCAAACCGGCTAGGGTTGAGTGCAGGCTTTTTGAATTGAAAGGGAATCAACACTGCCCGCTCCATCTATGGAAGCCTGTAACTCCAGGAAATTGCACTTATCTAAACATGGCTGATATAAGAAATGATCCATTTTCTTATAAAAAGCTGATGGGCAGTGGTCTACTTAGGATTTACAGTAACTACCCTAATGAGATATGTATTCTTGGCAGGTACAGTACACTGATAAGGAGTAAGAGATTCTGGTGCACAGGAGCACAGGAGTTTGAGATGGCCAGGAAAGTAGAATTTTCTTTGCTCTGCAGGTTTTCCCATTTAAGCAGCTCTTATGACATGCTAGAAATATACACCTCTGTAGAGATACAGCAAATGGAAAAATGTTAGTTTCCAAATCTGTCCCCCTCTGAAGAACTCTCCTGCTGGGCTTAAGCTGACTGTTCATTTTAGGGCTCATTTACTATTTAGTTTTCAGAAGAGTTTTCAATATGTACAATGGCAAAGTTGCTTTAATTTTATTTGTGTGTTTTTTGGTTTGTTTTTTAATCCTCACTGAGGATATTTTCCCATTGATTTTTAGAGAGAGTGGAAGAGAGAGGGAAAGACAGAGAGAAATATTCATGTGAGAGAAACACATTGATTGGTTGCCTCCTGCAGGCATCCTGACCAGGGGCCAGGCCAGGGAAAAGCCTGCAACCGAGATACATGCCCTTGACCTGAATGGAAGCCGGGACCCTTTGGTCCACAGGCCAACGCTCTATCCACTCAGCCAAACCGGCTAGGGCTAATTGTACTTGTTTTTAAACTACTTATGAATGAATACAATTTTTGAAAGCTGCAGGGCCCAACACACAGAATAAATACAAAGACTGGGTTCAAGTTTCAATAAATAATCTACATGATTATAAATTTAGTTCAGTTGAATAATAGAGCTATTTCCAAATATCCCCATGTGTTATTTTATCATTGCGAAGTATTAAAATCCATTAGTTCCTCCTCACAAATCCTTACTACATTATTAACCCTACTTTACTTACGGAAGGATTTGATGTACCTGAAATGTGTGATTATCCTAGAATTTGGCAGGTTAGTCAAAGAAAGGAAATTAAAAATCAAAGTCCTTGATTCCCAGGTGGTTGATTAGCTCCTAAGGCAGTATAACTTCTGTTGGAATCACTATTCATACTTAGAAACTTACCATCTTGAGATCATTAAAAAGAAATCATGCAAATAGTACTAACAGGGCAAGATGGAAAGGTTTTTTAAGAATAAAGTATTTCCGGTCTATGGACATTTGCTGAAGTGGAGACAGGGCTAACTTAGTATCTGTTTCACAAAATAATACATTTAGGGTTAGGTAAAAGAATATTAGAAAAAAAAGTCATCTAGGACCTAGATTCTAGGTACTTATAACAGTTTAATCCATTTGGACCAAAAAGTATAAATGAAGGTGGGGTACACTTATTTAAAGGTGGATTCACTTGGTACAATATGATATTAATGATCAAAGTCCAAATACAGGTACACTCAACTCTTGGTAGAAATCATAAACACCACAAAACCTTGGTTTGCTTTATAAAAATAAGCAGAAGCAAAAAGGGAACAGAATATAAAGAATGGCTGATTTTGTGGAAAAGGGAAGTAAAGGCCAGAGAGTAAATATTAATAACTTAGAGGGCTTTTAGCTCAGGTCACCTTGACAGTTACTTGAATAGGCTCTTAGTGGTTCTTCTAATTTCTAGCTAGAAACAAAGCAAAATAAATAACTTTCCTCTAATCTCTCATTTTTACTCAAAAGTGATTAATCTGCTTAAGAAAATGAACTGAACCTTCTCCTATAGGCTTGGGAAGTTTATTACTAGTAAACCTTTTTTAGTATCAAGGAGTCAAAGATTCCCTGCAGGTTTTCTCTCCTGAAACTTCTTTTTCAGAAAGGAAAAACAAATCCAGTATAAAGGGAAAAAAAGCTAAGCAATAGTTATTTAATCTCCTTCTATCAGTGGACAACCCAGTTTTGGGTTTATATTTGGCAGAGCAAAACACATCTAAAAAGAAGGCAAATATCACAGTTATTTGAAACCTACCTATGTGTCCTTAGGACTCCTTCAAAATAAATGAATAAGGAAGAAAGATTACATCCAATAGCTTTGATGTTTGTCTGCACAATGATTCTACCCCCAAGAAAATTAGGCCCAACAGGGGACTTTTGAATATGACATCACCAGTTTGGGGCTTGGGAAGAATCCTTGGCCTCCTAGCGTCCAACATTTTAATTCTTTACATTTTTTATGAACCACATGCATGGGAGAGGAGAGAGACATGACATTAAAAAATACCTCTTCTTCCTACTGTAGCAAAGGGACACATTGCAGATGGCCTTCTTGCTGTGTTACTGAGGAAGGAGAGGCAGGACTCACTGATGGGGGCAGGGGCAGAACCCCAGCCAATCTTCAATGGACAGGCAGTATAAATAAGAAACAAGCTTTGTTATAAGAATTTACTGTTTGGATGTTGTTTATTACTGCCGCATAACCTCACCTCTTTGAATATATAGTTGATATTTTCATGAGTGTTCATTAGATGATTAAAAACAGATAAATAAGATAAAAATATTTGTATTAGTTGACCAGCCTACCATAATAAACTACCAGAAACTTAGCAGCTTAAACAACAGTTTTAATGGCAGAAGTTTGAGATCAAGGTGTCAGCAGGATTTTTTTTTTCTTCTGATAACTATGAGGAAGAATTTGGTCTCTTGGTGTTTTGCTGGCAATCTTTGGCATCCCTTAGCATATAGAAGCACACTCCAAACTCTGCCTTATCTTCAGATGGCATTCTTCTTGCATACATGTCTGTCTCCAAATGTCCCCATTTTATAAGGACACCAATCATACTGTACTAAGGGCACACCTTACTCCAGTATCTTAACTAATGTCATCTGCAATGACTATTTTCAAATAAGGTCTCATTCTAAGGTACTGGTGTTTGAGACTTCAACTAATGAATTTGGGGGCTACATAAATTCAGTCCATAACAAAATTAATAGAATACAATATAGACATATACTATTATGAATCAATGAAAACCAGCCCTTGTCAACCAAAAATTATGGTTACTCCATTTTCTTTTTTGACCTCCTCACAGATAGCATTAAGTTTCTTCTCTAACTTATAGTAAGAAAGAGAACATCTATAACAATATATAATATAGTTTGGAACTTGGAAATATTATTCTTGTTCAGATAGAACTGTATAAAGAGATTATACTTGGATTATAAAGTTTAGAGAGGTAGCATTTTGGGAGCTTCCTTGTGTTCTATAGTTCCGGATCAAAGGCTGGTTTCTGCATGTGTGTTTTGAAAAACTGGAAAAGTAGCACCTAGGAGAGTTTGGGGCTGGGGGAGTGGTTCTGAACTGATATGCTGTTTTAGTAACATCACCAGCTGAGGGCTCACTTCTGCTCTTGCATGAAACCCCTCTGATTTGGGTCAGAGGATGATGAGAGTGAATGAGGGGACATTTTTGAATTAGAGCTTTAAATTGATGATGAGTGGAATGATTTAAGTTTTAAACTTTCATTTGTCTCGGTCAAGGGCAGGGCTTGGGGATTGGTGAGCTTGCTTGGACAACACGGCTGAGCAGAATTCAAAGAGGAAAATAGAAGAGAATGTAGGATGATTAGCAGTACAGTGTGTAATGTGGCCTTATCGGGTTTTTTTTTTTAGAACTCCATGAAGGGACCATGGAGGGGTAATCAAAAGGTCTGGAGTCCGTGTTTGTCAGAATTACTATGAAATGTCATAGAGGTGAAGCAACAGAGATCTAGAAAGTGGCATCAAAAGTTTGGGCAATGCTCTTCTAATCGCCTGCATTTTCCCCCTAAAATGGGCAATCACAGCTCTGATTCGCTAAAGACATCACAATAACCGCATGGTGTTGACAGGCACTAAGGAGCTCTGAGACTCAGTGAAGAAATGTCCCCACCATCCCTTTCCTTCCCCATGGCACTGTTCAAAGATAGCAGGTGTTGATCTAAATACGTCCTATTATAGGACCCTGACTGGGTCTGTTTACTTCACGGGTAATTTTCAAACAGCTTTAAGATCCAGAAAACCACAAAAAAGGCAGCTAAAACTTGGTGTTTAGGCAGTCATTTACAAGATTAATTGGAGAAATCTTTCCAAACCTCTTCAAAAAGGTAGAGAAGCGCGGTATTATTTAGGAACTCTGTCCTTTCTTGTCAGTTTGGCAGCTGTCTTTAGGCTGCTGTGCTGGCCTCAGATAAACAATTGTCTGTAGGTATTGGGCCAGATTACCTCTCTCAGGCTCGTTCCCACACTTCCCTTCCCTCTAGCCCTGCCCCACCCAGATTCCAGGCAACTAACCAACATTCCTCTCATCAGACTGGTGAGAGCCAAAGGTACACAATGGTTTTGGAAATTCTAGGGAAACAGATAAAACAAACTTTACAACTCTTATTACTTCAAGTATCTCTTGAGGCCACCCTAGAAGAGATATTAACATTACTTAAGTGGGATCCACCTCAACTTGTTCAGGATCTCAATGGAATTTTGGACAAAAGTCAGTAAAATATTAAAGTATTATATTGGTTGTCTTGATCCCCTGCACATGAACCTCCCTCAGGAGTCTGGCTGACAGATTTGCTTATTTTGGGTAGTATTCAGGCATTATTGCCTTATTAAGACAATTACTACCATTAAACTCACATTAAGCTCTATTAACAAATCAATTTAACTTTAATTTCTAATATTCACCTTTAAGTGTTTTAAAACTAATTTTAAAAATGTGATAGGTATTGGGCGATGATTTTTCCCAATTTTAGATGACAATGCCAGTAACAAAATTAGTTCATTTACCATGTTCTCACTTCCTATGGTTCTAGGAAAGAATTTACTTTAAAAACAAAACCAAGCCAAAAAATAGAAAAGGAAAGCATTTTAGTATTTGTTTATTTGCATTGCTATTACACAGGGCATTATTTTTGTTCTTGTTAATAAAGTGTACTACAAATTTAAAGTAAAATTTGCCATTATTCATTACTTCTTTATAGGCTTATGTTTTTATTTTAAATACAGAGCAACACATTCACAGTGATATTATGAGTTACATTGGAGATATGATTTTGAGTCTATAAAATATTGATGATTATTGTCTTTATTTTCAATTTCAAGATTCTTTGAGTGACTTAGTTACAGCTACTGTATTTATCCTAAAAACCCACGGTGGCTCATAAATTTGCATATACATATATTGAATTGGAAATAAACTGCCAGTGAATTTCAAATGCAATAATTTATTTTTCTTTTGAAGCTACAAGGGATGGTGATTTTTAATTCTGTTACCCTTCAAATGTCACACAAGTGTTTCAAAATAAAATGCAAGATTATCTCTTTAAAATTTAAAATGCAACTTTATATGTAACTTTTTCCTCCAAATATTTTACATATCTACTTTAGTGATTGTGTATCTAATATAAAATCATAATGTTGTACATGTTTTTAATTTCAAATGTTAAAATGAAAACAAAAATATTTGAAAATTTAAGTTACATATGTATGTATCTATAATAATAAAAGTGTAATATGCTAATTAGACTGGACATCCTTCCGGACATCCTTTCGTCCTTCTGGATGAAGCTGGGGCTGCGAGGGAAGCTCAGGTCCTAGGTGCCAGAGAGAAGCCTGGGTCCCAGGTGCCAGAGGAAAGCTGGTACTGGCAGCCAGGGGAAGGAAGGCCTACTCTTGCATGAATTTTGTGCACCAGGCCTCTAGTTATATATAATGTTACATAATAAAAATAGCATCATACTAGAAATAAAATGTTTATTCCCTCTCTCACCATTACTATATGTTTACAATTCTGCAAGTTACCTAACCCCGAAGTTCTTAACTTTTTGGTTTCAGGACCCATCCTATAATCTTTAAAATTATAGATGGTCCAGAAAAGCTTTTGTTAATTACAATTAAGACTGATAAATTAAATATCTGTGTACTGTTAATTCATTTTAGAAATAGAAATATGTTAGAAAATAATGTAAAATATTTTTATTAAAGTGATTATATTTTCAAAGTAAAAATATATAGTGAGAAGAGTAGCATTGTTACTTGTTTTCAAATAACTTGACTGTACACCTTAACAGAAGAGTGGGCTTCTCATTATTGTACCATATTTCATAAGTCATCATAGTAGTGATTTCATCACACATTATGAATATTTTGAGGCACTCCATTGTACATTGAGAGGAGTATCAGTGGGAAAAATAATGTATCTCTCAAATCTTGTAACCAGATTTAAGGCCCAAAATGCCCCTGGATCCCACTTTGAAAACTTTGGCCTAAACCTGCTGTGTCAAAATATTTTTTCTTCGCACAGGAAAAATATGCTAATAACAGAATTTTTTGTTGTTGTTCTCTTATGAAGTTAATGACTTTCCTTTTTGGTAAGTAAAATATTTCCATTATTTTATTTACTTTTTTATTCACTCATCCTTATATGTTTTTTTAGGAACTGTACTGCTTCCTGGAGATAAAAGCATGACTAAGACATTACACTTGTCTCAATGAGCTTGAAGTTTGGAGGTTTTGATCTCACCACAGCCATGCATGAAAAGGATAGGACTAGAAAGATCTGGTGTCCCTGCAGTTGGACTCACACACAGTTTCCTTGCCTGCCCGGTGACTGCCTCACTCATGAACCACTGCACAAACACTGTGGTGACCAAGAACAGGGACTGGCAGATGTCAATTGTCCATATCATTCTAACTATTTGGTTGTTCAATGCACCTTCTCCGGTGGATGTTCTCTAGTAAGCATTGATCTTTGTACCTTACATTTTTTACCCACTCCCATAGATCCTACCATATGCCTTTCCTCCACACATCCTGGTTTCCAATCTTCCAAACTTGCTTCTTCCAGCCCTATCTCAGTTATCAATAAATCACACCACAGTTCCAGATCCAACCATCTTTGCTCTTCTTTGTGATAATCAAGTTGGATTCTGTAAATAGTTCCCATTTGCCAGTTGGCAATGTGTTAGGTTTTGTCAGTGGAGGGTGCTTCTGGGAGGCTGCAAGAGGAAGAGGCTTCTCTTCCTGGGTCGTGTGTGCTATCTTCTGTTTTGATTTGGTGTCTCGTGGTGGCCAGCAGCATGAGAGACACCCAGAGGTACTCACCTTCCAGGTGACACTGGGTTTTGCCAGTACCCCAGTGAACAGTTTCCCAGCCAGTTTCATCCGCACTTGCCAGGGTGGCTTCCTAGCAAGTTTGCCATCATTCCAGAGGGCAAGTTTCAGCCACAGCCTGACACCTCTATTTATGATTGTCTGTCTTGGTGTATGTGAACTCCTTATGATTCCTGATGGCAATATAAAAAATGTATTCTCCTTAATCAGGAGATGTATGCCATATACTAGAGGCTGTTTTAATCTAGTCTGGAAAAGATGCCATAAATGGAACTGGGACTCCACAATCTTTGCATCTTTATGTCTCAGGGTAGCAATGATCTCTCTCATTTATAGAAGATATCATTTATAGCATATATATGTGGATTGGCATCAAGGATATATATCTATTCTTTGCTACTATGATAGTTATTATTGTACAGGTCAAAGGACAAATGTGTGGGTCCTGCCAACTGCTATATATAGCCTTTTCACTTACACATATTGGACTAAAAAATTACTAGCTTTCCTTACTTCCACTATGAAATGGGCAAGAGGCATTCTCCATTCATTATTTGATCTCAAGCTAATAATACAGGGTCATTATGAGGATACCATGAAGCTCTGTACAAGCACCAATGCAGACCCATATTCAACAACCTTTGAAAGATCTGAATATTCACCTTTCCCCATGTAGAACTGCCTGACATATGGCTGTAGGTTTGTTCGGGAGGGACTCAAGAAATCACTGCCATAGTATTGCAGGTCTGTCCTTCCTTCTGCCAGTGAGTTTTGTTTGTTTGTTTGGAGAATCGACAGTTCTGAAAACTGGGTAATGGATCAAGATTTTCCGTTGGGGAGGCTGACTTCAGCCTTCTCATCATCCATTACCCTGAGTTCTAGCAGAGGCCCATGAGCAGGTCAAATCTGCATTTCAGAAACTGTATAGTTCTCTGCTGGAAATGGCACAGCTTACTCCTGAACTTGAGGAAGGCAAAGATTTTCTTTAAAGTACCTGCTTCATTTGAAGATTGCATAGTCTTCAAGCAAGTTGAGTGTTGAGCCTCTATCTTCCAATGAGGGAGAGCATGCCACTTTTGCTGGCCAAGAGTGATCCAGAGAATCTGAAGAATCAAACTCTTAAGGTGTTCTCATTTCAAATTCAGAGTTACACTCTTTCTATCAGGGCTCAGATTTTGGAATAGATTTTAGACTGAAAACTCAGCCTTTTTTGAAAGTTTGTCACTCTTACAATTAGATCCTGCGCCATGTCTGCAGCTCTGTGTGTTCTCTGACTGCATGAGATTAGTTCCTCTTTAAGTGCTGGTTAGGAAAGCTTGCCAATTCTTACATTTTACTTTAAAATAATGGTTAATCAATCTAAATTACTGATCCATAAAATCAAGCCTGTCATTTTATGTTTTTAAGCATCAATATCATGTGGCAATAGTAATCTAATTCCACATTCCTCTAAGTTACTATTATCTTGTATACCTTAAAAGCAAAACATTGCGCCCTAACTGGTTTGGCTCAGTGGATAGAGTGTCGGCCTGCGGACTCAAGGGTCCTGGGTTCGATTCCGGTCAAGGGCATGTACCTTAGTTGCGGGCACATACCCAGTGGGGAGTATACAGGAGGCAGCTGATTGATGTTTCTCTCTCATCGATGTTTCTAACTTTCTATCCCTCTCCCTTCCTCTCTGTAAAAAATCAATAAAAAATATATTTTAAAAAAAAGCAAAACATTGCACTAACTAATGCACCTCCTTCCATCTGTTTCCTTTCCCAATTAACTATAGGTGAAAGTCAGTGATTGCAGTCTAGAGCATGCCAGAGACAATCAAGACTTCACCTACCAGCAGTAACATGATCTCACTGTTATCTAACCAGTTTATAATCTGCTTCCAGATACCATCCATAGAGTCTACTTCCTAGGTCTATTCCTGGCATTAGGTGACCTCAGCAAAGTCTGACATTGGGATTCTTGTGATAGTGACATAATTATTGAGGCATAGTCTCAGGAGAAAGGAATTGAGGAAAGCAGGATACGGCAGGAAAATAAAGCTAAGCAAAAGAGACCATTTATCATGGTCACATGGATCTCCCAAGCATAATCCCCCTTAATATGAATGGGCTGGTTTTTTATTCCCTGGTGTCTGTGAGTCTAGCTGAAGGAGAAGTCTGGGGAAGTAGGAAGAGAATAAAACAGGGAAAGGATATAACTTTAGGCATAGAATTACTAGATAAAATGCAGGACCCCAGTTATATATTTAAAGCTATAAGTACGTCCCAAATATTGCACAAAATGTACTTAAACTAAAATGTATATGTTCTTTATCTGGAGTTCAAATCTAACTGTATCTTATATTTTTATTTGCCAAATCTGGCAAAAATACCCAGGCCAGCTCCTGTTTGGTGAAGAGCAATTTGAGAAGGGAACAGCTAAACTGTTAGCTGCTATGTCACTCAAAGCAGATGACGTATATTGAAGTGGCCACTAAAAGAACCCGGGCAAGGCACCAATGGATTTCATATGATATCCTCTTTAGTGTTGGTGTTAAATCTGTCTGTTAGGAGAAAAGCAGGGATCCTGAATTTTGACTCAAAATACATGTTTTGTTTTGTTTTTAAATTTTTTAAATATATTTTATTGATTTTTTACAGAGCGGAAGGGAGAGGGATAGAGAGTTAGAAATATCAATGAGAGAGAAACATCAATCAGCTGCCTCCTGCACATCTCCTACTGGGGATGTGTCCGCAACCCAGGTACATGCCCTTGACCGGAATCGAACCTGGGACCTTTCAGTCCTCAGGCCGATGCTCTACCCACTGAGCCAAACCAGTTTCGGCATCAAAATACATGTTTAAGAAGAAAATTAAAACAAAATGTAACAAAATAGAATTAAGGAATTGTGTAAAACCTATAATTCTAGGTTAATTAATACTTGAAGAGATCACAAAGACTAGTCTAACCAAGTTATCCTATATAATGAAAACCCAGAGACGGAACAGCGGAATGACCAGAACGACTGATCGACCAGTTGCTATGATGTGCACTGACCACCAGGGAGCAGATGCTCAATGCAGGAGCTGCCACCTGGTGGTCAGTGCGCTCCCACTGCTCAGCTGACCTGGATGAGAAGCACTCCCACAGTGGGCCGATCCCACAGGCCACATCCCCCACTACTGCAAGAATCCGTGTACAGGGCCTCTAGTGTTTTCATATTACTCATCATCTGTTGGTTTTCAGTAACCAGATATCTCACTTTCGCTAGCATAGATAAAAGGGAATTTATTGCAAGCCTTGGCTTGTCAGCTCAATTGGTCAGAGTGTAGTCCTGAAATGCAAAGGTTGAGGGTTTTATCCACAGTCAGAGCACATATAAGAATCAACCAATGAATGCATAAATAAGTGTAACAACAAATTGATTCCTCTCTCTCTCTCTCTTTCTTTCTCCTTCCCTCTTCCTCTCCCTCCATCCTTCCCTCCCTTCAGCTCTCTAAAATGTATTATTTTTTTTCCAAAAGGGAATTTATTGTAATCTAAGACAAGTTATAACTCTTGAGTTTAGGATTTTGTGTAGGAGGAATGTCCTTTGGCATCAGAAACAATTAGAACTAGGAACTTGATCCACTCAGCAGACTTACTTCTCTTGTTCCATTTCTTTCTTCTGTTTTCACTTCTCTAATGACAAACTAGTGCCCAGGTAAAGACTGATTTATCTTGAATCAATCATGGCTACAATCCCACTCTCAAGTCCCTCACCTTCACTGGACCTTCATGGATGTGGTAGGTAGTAGGTGAAGAGAGAACAGAGGTGCTGGGACAAGGGAAACCAATAGGTCTCTTCTGCAATCTTCACTGAAGAAATGAAAAAGATTTTAGGGAAAGGATGGTGAATAGAACAGTTAAAATAAAAAGTTGAAGTAAATGAGAGTCAAATATTTTCTCCCTTCCTGAATAGAGTGCAGATGGAAAAAAAATATTATTGGCAATGAAAGTTTTTATACTTATCCTTAATGTCATGTAACCATGATGGTCTTATAAACTGTCCTTAAGGAAAATGTGTTAATTTCTGAATTATAGAAGAATATTTTAAACGAAAAGAGCAAGTTAATTTAAAAGCTAGAACATAGAACACTGTGAAGCTTGTAAAAGTAAAACAAAGTCAAATATATTATGTTGATTAAAAAGAAAACAAAAGAAAATCTAGAAGAATGCCCTTCATCCACAGAGTAAAAGTAGCATTAAACTTTAATTTCTATAAGAGTGACTAAATGATGGTGAGAAAGTTTTCACAAAGTAGTTAAAAAATTCCCTGCTTAAACAAAGATAACTGGATAAGACAAATAATGGGAATGAGCACCCAGCTCTCTACTAATTTGCAAGCAATGACATTATTATTGTGACATCACTGTGACAGATGAGAAAAGACAGAGGCTTAATGGCCCTCTAAGAAAAGTTGTGAACTACTCTTTATGATCCTGCCAGGGAAAGATAAACATTGAGACTCTGGCATTCCAGTTATTTTACTGGAGGTCAAAGGATAGAGAATCCTGGCATTATTGTAGTTATTCCTTTAATACATTGTACAAATGGGTTTGAATGGCCTAGGAATTTTTATGGTTTTAATCATGTTAGCACATTCATAATTCATTCAACCAATACTTCTCAGTATGATATAATGTTATCATAAATACATGGAATTTGAAGGTTGTAAAGGATCCTGAATGTCCAACTTTCCTGCCAAGAGAGAAATAACTTCTATTCCTGAAACATGGACATTTCTAACATATGGCATTCCATACTTTCTGAAGCAGCTCATTACACTGTTAAACAGTTCTAATTCCTGGCAAATTCTTTTAACATAAAGCTAAAAATTACCTTCTCAGATTTTTCACTTATTGGTTTGGTCTTATCTCTGCCCTCTGGAGATAAATAAAACCTGTACACTCTTCTATATATTATAGTATTCCAAATATTTGCAAACAATTATTATAACCTGTTAAGTATTCTCTTTTCCATGCTAAACAGTCCCAATTCCCTTAGCAAATGCTGAGCTGGTTTAAAAATATCTTCTACAATCTCAGAGGCTCTCTTCTTCTAAATCATTAAGCCCCTAAGCTAAATAACAAAGCAGTTGTGCATTCAGTTCAAAATAGAGTAGGATTTATTTCCTTCTTGATTAATACAACTTAATATAATGAAAATTATAAAATAAATCATCCTACTTTCTTTCACTGTCTTGAAATCATTACTTTTTGGAAGAAATTAATAAATTAATCAATATATATTTTAAATCCTAAAACTTTTCATACATTTTTCCATATAAAATATCTTGTCATGTTTTTGAAAGATAATTTTTAAAAATATATTTTTATTGATTTCAGAGAGAAAGGTAAATAGAGAGAGAAAAACATCAATGATGAGAGAGAGAATCATCAATTGGTTGCCTTTTGCACTCTGGGGATTGAACCAGCAACTCGGGCCTGTGCCCTGACCTGGAATCAAATTTTGACCTCGGGGTTCATAGGTCAATGCTCAACCACGGAGCAACACTTGCCCAGCTTGAAAGACAATTTTTTTTAAAAAATTTCAATTTCTCTGCATATATAATTTTGGTCTCAGTCAACTGATTCCCACATATTACAGTATTTTTGAACCTAAAATCTGCCATTAATACATTAGTCATCTCACCTAGTGTTATCATCCATGAGTCCCTTAAATACTTTTGAGTACATATTAATTATTAGATACCACAATGGGTGTGAATGATAGAGTGCTCTTCTCTCACAGAGATTATAGTATACAGTGGGGCCTTGACTTACGAGTATCCCAACTAATGAGTTTTTCGAGATTCCAGCCGTTTCTCTCGGCCGATTTTTTGCTTTGAGTTGCGAGCTAAAATTCGGGTTACGAGCCAGCTTCAGATACCCCACCGCTAGTTGGCGCAGCGAACGTCACAGTGAACGCCACAACATCAGCCCAGCATCACGTGTCTCACTCGTTCACTTTAATGATTTGACATACAAGTAATTTGAGTTACGAGCTCGGTCACGGAACAAATTAAACTCGTAAGTCAAGGCCCCACTGTAGTGGGGTATGGATATGATCTGCATATCTAATTTTATTTTATTTTTTTAATTTGTCTTTATTGATCTCAGAGAGGAAGGGAGAGGGAGAGAGATAGAAACATCCATGATGAGAAATAATCATTGATTGGCTGCCTTCTGCACACCCCCTCTGGGGACTGAGCCCACAGCCTGGGCATATGCCCTTGGCCGGAATCAAACCTGGGACCTTTCAGACCACAGACTGATGCTCTACCCACTGAGCCAAACTGGCTAGGACTGCATATCTAATTTTAATCAATCTTTGCAAATCTCAGCATTCATTTCATTTGCTATAATAGACTTTATATAGGCATACATATTTAGTAGAGTGACTATATAATTTGTTAAAATTGGGGAGATTTTAAGAGAGGAAGGGGTGTTATCTATCTATATTATAAAAACCCAGTGGCCCTAACACCATAACATCCAAAGACTGGTGTGGGAGGGCGGGGCTGTGCATGCGGGTGGGTGGGCCAGCAAGCATGGCGAGGCCACGTGGGTTGGCAGGGCTGCGTGATTTCACGCACTGGGCTTCTCGTATACATATAAAAGGCTAAGCGACCTTCTGACCATCTAACTAGCCAATAGGTATGATGCGCACTGACCACCAGGGGGCAGATGCTCAACGTAGGAGTTGCCAAGCTGCAGTGACTTGGCAGCACGGTTCTCAGGTGACACACCCGGAACCAGAGAGGAGGGAGCCCGATTCCTCACAGGGCCCCACGATTCCATCTTCAGCCATGGGCCATGTTGTTGTTGGGGCACTGTTGGCTCCAAATCTGGTTTACTGCACACTTGCATTTGCATTCCACACCTTGTACGACAGCAACTTTGCAGAGTACCCTCTCACACTCCAAGAACCCTCAGGGGATGATGGAGAGCTGGTTTTGGCCTGATCCCCACAGTCCAGGCCAAGGGACCCCACCTGCCCGAGGGACTCAGCTCATTCCTCAGACACCCTTTGAGCCACGGCACTGCCCCAGGTGGTGCTGGCCAGTGAGGGATCATGGGAGGTTGGCTCCAGGGCGTGTCCAGCCCCTCTTACCCAGTCCCACACTGCTGACCACCTTTTAATTTTCTTTCACTGTGCAAGAATCCGTGCACCAGGCCACTAGTTAATAATAATACCTATGTAACTTGCATGAATTGGCAATGTACCTTTTATATTAAGTGGTCCTACATTTAAGAACATTTCTAGAACCAATTTCCTTTTGAAATACTGAAACTTTAGCATTCAGAAAAATGGTATGTTTATTATACCTGTATATCCCAGCAAAGTATAAGCCTATCCATGGGAAAACTGTATAACCATAGATAAAATTTTTTATAAAACATATGCTAAAATATATTAGCCAAAGCCTTTTCAAAAAATAATTAATTTTGGTGGGTTGTACATTGGATCATATGTATATGAACCATCTGATGTTTCTCATAGATCAGGGTTATTTTAATATGATGACTTTCTCATATTCAATTAAACATGTAGTCCTCTAATGTAACATACAGAATAAAAAGTGTCTAAGATGAATCAGCTCAAATAAGATTACATCACTTGATTATATATCACAATTGCCATGATTGTTAAAATTAGTTCTAAGACTCAGAAATTGTTTTGCTGTATAGAGAAAAGCTAGCATACTACCACTTCATTTTTGTGTCATTCAGGATAGCTGTGTAATAAACTAATGCCACCCAATCTCAATGATTTAACTTCAAATCACTATATGTCTATTGAATATCATTAAGGATCTCTGTTTTTCATGTTTAGTTAGGGAATGGGCTTTTCTGATTACCTTATAGGGAGAAGAGATCAATAAAATGGTTTGCAATATCAATTGAATGCCTCCACCTGCAAGTGACCCATCACACTTCCATTCGTCTTTCATTGGCTTATTCAAGCCACTTTACAATCTCTAAACAGAAATGCAATCCTTTCATGTGGCTAAAGTAAGAACTGTGAAATTTATGATTGACTCAACAAACTCCTACTTCCACTTTTAACAACATATTGATAACTCTTAAAAATAATGCTTTCAAACATTACCAATAGAAGTCAAGGATCTGTTAATTTTCTGGGTTAGATCACAGTATGTTATTAGTTTAAACAGATACATTTCATAATACAGAGTAAAATCAATTGGCACAAATAATGTTTTAAGCCCTAGCCAGTTTGGCTCAGTGGATAGAGCATCAGCCTGCAGACTGAAGCATCCCAGGTTCGATTCCAGTCAAGGGTACATGCCAGGCTGTGGGCTCAATCCTAGTTGGGAGCATGCAGGAGGCAACCTATCAATGATTCTCTCTCATCATTGATGTTTCTATCTCTCTCCCTCTCCCTTCCTCTCTGAAGTCAATAAAAATATATTTAAAATAATAATAATCATAATGTTTTAACACAATGACTAATCTTATGAGGAATTTATAAAAAAGCATTAATACTATAACTTAGAGCCATCAAAGTCTCACAAATATAGAAGTAATAAATTATAGGTATATTCTTAAAGGAATTCTGGGAAATAAACAACTGTAAATCAGCATAAATACTGATAAAGGAAAAGATAAAATAATTAAAGTGTTGGATCTCATTTTTAGTTAATTGTGAAGGGCTAAGTTATTACAAACACTTTATTACAAATAATAATGTAGTTTTGTTATTAAAATATTTCATATATTCTTTTTTTTACCTTTTGTTTTTATTTTTTATTTTTTCTTTATGATTAAGGTATTACATATGTGTCCTTATCCCCCCATCGCCCCCCAAACCCCACCCCACTCATGCCCTCACCCCCCTGGTGTCTGTGTCCATTGGTTAGGTTTATATGCATGCATACAAGTCCTTTGGTTGATCTCTCCCCCTTACCCCCACCCTCCCCTACCCTCCCTCTGAGGTTTGATGGTCTGATCGATGCTTCTCTACCACTTTTATTTCTAAAAACAGGAATTTGGGTCACCTTTATGTTCAGAATCTAGAGTTCTTAAACATGTAAGTTGTTAATTACAAAAATAAATTTCCCTTTTTTTAAGGCTTAATTATTTGACTACTTTCTGAGAAGTATACTACATACTTTTCCCCCTAAATATACCAATAAAAATGAACCTACGTAGTTCCTATTATAAATGCCTTTATTCATTTACTTAAGTTTTCACAGCAGTCTCTATTTCATCAATGTTTGTTTGTGTGAGCATATATATGTGTCAAACAGCATAAGGTCTCAGACGTGAAAGTCTAGGATATAAAACAGAAATGCATATAAATGAACCTGTGAGGAAAAGGTAATAACCAGGTGAAAGTAATTTATGTGCAAGAGAAATAAAAAATCATTCCCTACCTGGATTTAATAAGCAACTACTTCTCATATAAGAATATTTGAATAGCCTGGCTGACATGGCTCAGTGGTTGAGCTTGGAACTATGAACAAGGAGGTTGAGGTTCCATTCCAGGTCAAGGCATATGCCCAAGATGCAGGCTCAATCACCCTTGTGAGATGTGCAGGAGGCAGCTGATCAATGATTCCTCTCTCATCATTAATATTTCTATCTTTCTCTCCTTTTCCTTTCCTCTCGCTGAGATAAATAAAAAATATATTTTGAAAAAAGTAATAATTGAATAAGTATCAATTATACTTTAAATTTTACATGTTTTGTTACCATAAAACTTACATTTGTGCATTAACCAGCAACAGAAGACAAAACAGTAAAAGTAATTATAATCATATTACTAATATATACAAAATATAATTTGGTACAGGAATCTAAACTTGAAATTTGTTTTTAAAGCACAGTGCTGGATTTTAAATAAAATTAATTTCAATATGTTAGCACAGCCTCTGGAAAAGCATTTTAAAATAAGCACAAATATTGTATGTGGTATTGTTTTAATAGCACTTTTTTTTTTTTTTTGCCATGAAGCATAAGTGTGAGCTAATCTATACTAATAAAAGCCTAGGTGACCATCACACCCTCACGTCATCACAAGATGGCTGCCCCCATGTAATCACAAGATGGCCACCCCCATGTCATCACAAGATGGCCACCACAAGATGGCTGCCCCATGTCATCACAATATGGCCACCCCACGTCATCACAAGATGGCCACCACAAGATGGCCGCCCCATGTCATCACAATATGGCCACACCACGTCATCACAAGATGGCTGCCCCCACATCATCACAAGATGGGTTTCCCCATGTTGTCACAAGATGGCCATCACAAGATGGCTGGTAGGGGAGGGCAGTTGTGGGCAAACAGGCCAGCAGGGGAGGGCAGTTGGGGGTGATCGGGCCATCAGGGGAGCGGTTAGGGGTCAATCAGGCAGGCAGGCAGGGGAGCGGTTAGGAGCCGGCAGTCGGACATCCCCCGAGGGGTCTCAGAGTGAAGAGGGTGCAGGCTGGGCTGAGGGACACCCCCACCCAGTGTACAAATTTCATGCACCGGGCCTCTAGTCTATCTACACTAATAAAAGAGAAACATGCAAATTAAAGCCCCCCCCCCACTCCACTACACCCACAAGCCACACCCACCAGCCAATCAGGAGCGAGTATGCAAATTAACCCAACTAAGATGGCGGCGGCCATGGAGCTGGAGTGAGCAGGAGGCTTGGGTTGCCCCCAGCAATGGAGAAAGCCAAGCTTCCTGCCTGCCCTGGCCGGCCCTGGGCTCCACTCAAGGCTACAAAGTTTCAATTATAGAAGATAAATAAATCCAAGATTACTCCTTCCAGCCTGACCTCTGCTCAAGGAGGCGCTGAAAAAAAAAAAAAAGGAGAGGCTGGAAGCTTGGGTTGCCGGGGGGCGTGGCCAGCCAGAAAATGGCCATCAGCTCCTTACCCAAGCTGGCCAGGCACCCCTACAGGACCCCACCACACCCTGAAGGGTCTGTGGGCAGCCTGAAAACGGCCTTCAGCCCCTCACCCAGGCTGGCCAGGCACCCCCATTCTGAAGGGGGTGTGGCCAGCCTGAAAACTGCCCTCTGCCCCTCACCCAGGCTGGCCAGGCACCCCAGCGGGACCCCTACCCTGATCCAGGACACCCTTCAGGGAAATCCAGCCACCAGGCCTCTATCCTATATAATAAAAGGGTAACATGCAAACTGACCCTAACAGCAGAACGACTGGGAATGACTGGTCACTATGACACACACTGACCACCAGGGGGCAGACGCTCAATGCAGGAGCTGCCCCCTGGTGGTCAGTGCGCTCCCACAGGGAGCTGACGGCTGCCAGCACAGTGGTGGTGGCGGGAGCCTCTCCTGCCTCCTCAGCAGCGCTAAGGATGTCCGACTGCAGCTTAGGCCTGCTCCCAGCTGGCAAGTGGACATCCCCCAAGGGCTCCCAGGCTGCCAGGGGGATGTCTGACTGCCAGCTTAGGCCTGATCCCCTGGGTAGCGGGCCTAAGCCGGCAGTTGGACATCCTCCAAGGAGTCCCAGACTGCGAGAGGTCACAGGCCGGGCTGAGGGACCCCCCTGAGTGCACAAATTTTTGTGCACCAGGCCTCTAGTATATATATAAAAGCCTAAGCAACCGAATGACCTAACAACTGAATGCCTGAACGACCGGTCAACCGGTCACTATGACGTGCACTGACAACCAAGAGGCAGATGCTCAATGCAGGAGCTGTCTCCTGATGGTCAGTGTGCTCCCACAGTGGGAGTGCCACTTAGCTGACTGACCTGTCCTGGCGGCCCACCAGCCCAGTAGCAGCCACTCACTCCCTCAGTAGTCCTGCAGGTCTAATCTCTGAAAAACAGGCCAGGCGCCGATGGACCAGTGCCACCAGCACTATCCTGACAGTGCCACTGGCCTCCTGAAAGTTGGCCTCAGGCACTGCGGCCTCTTTCCCTCCCTAGACACTCCGCATGGAAGAAATGATATAAAAGTGGCTGCCAGGTGGCTCCCAACAACCGGCATGAACATCAGCAGGATGGATCCAGATCCTGGGCCGGCAAGGGCATTCCTCTGCCTGCCTGGAGGGCCTATCATGTCATGGCCACCCCTAGGGACAGGTGCCAGACACTGTAGTGGCATTAGCCTTTCCCGATTGGAACTGATTGGTTGCAGTGGGGCTGGGATGAGTGAGAGTGGCACACAGGAGCAGCAGGCGGCTTTGGTCTGCTGGTTTCGGCCTGATCCTTGCAGGCTACCCTGAGGGAACCCACCCTTGCATGAATTCATTCACTGGGCCTCTAATCCTTTATAATAAAAGCGTAGCATGCAAATTGTCCCCTTGACCAGAGTTCTCACGGGAGTTCGATCAGGGAACAGGCCAGTGGGGGGAAGGGAGGGAGGCCCTGGCCGGCGGCAGCAGGCAGCCAGGGGAAGGGAGGGAGTACCCAGCTGGCAGCCACTAACTGTTAGGGATCCTACCAGTACACGAATTTGTGCACTGGGTCTCTAGTATAAAGGGTCTCTAGTATAAACATACATACCTTTGCTAAGTCAGAAAGAATATGCAAACTGTAGGGAGGAAAACTGCATTGCAGATGTATCACAGTTATTTTGCTGCTCATATTTCCTAAGTGCTTTTGCTTAGAAATAGAATTCAGTGTTATTCATTCTTTTCTCTGTGCTATATAGACAAATTTGTAACTGGTGAGAAGTGGCATTGTATTGCACAGGAATATACATGACATAGGAAAGTGATTTGTTATATACACACATTTTGCTATTCCTTCCACTATCATAAAGCATCCCACATATCATGATTAGCAAAAGTAGATAAAACAGAATTTCTACTGACAGATGTCCTTTCCTCCAGATTGTACTTGACACCCAGATATTTGTACATTTGCTCAGTGTTCTGAAGTATAGGATTAGTGCTTAGCGGTTTAGAAATTCACTGGTAGCCTGCCTGCAATTTCCATTACCTGTTTACCTCTTTATTTTTCAGTTATTGGCAGTGCTCTGTACAGTAAGAATCTTTTCTCTTTTTCATCACTGTTGTGTTCCAAACCTTTTTATTGTTTATAATACTTCCTTTAGCAAAAATCTGAAGAGCATCCTAGATCCCTCCACCGCAAGTCTTTATCCTCTAATTTCAACCAATCTCTTAATAACTGTTTCCAATCTCAACCCATACTTGGCCTACTTCGTACTTGAATTATTTTTCACATAAAATGCTAATAGACTAGAGTTCTTGTTTTGGACTCATATGCTCTATCCTCTAGGCTGTTGCAAAAAATGAAGAGGATCTAATATAGCTTCCTTTGACTAATCCTTTAACTAATAATAAACATTTATTATGTGAAATATGGAGGGTTAGAAATTTGCATATTTTATCTCACTAGTTCTCCTAATAGCTCTACACTATAGATAAGAGAGTATCAGTTAGATACAATTAAGGAAATATATACTTGATTCCTCAGCAGCATTTAATATTAGCTATTATTTCTACTATCCTGAAACATTTGCTGGCCTTGACATCGATGGCACAGCTCTCTTTCTCTGGGGGTTCTTGTCCTTCAGGGCCCATCCTATCTAGCATGTCATTAAATATTCAGATTCTTTAAGCCTTGTCCCAATGTCTTTTTGTCTTACTGCTGTCATTCTCTCTCTGTAGTCCATTTCACCGATTCAAAAAATGTTTGGAGCTTTCCATACATATTTTGAGCCAACTACTTAGTATTTCTTTTGGATGTTTCTTAAGTATCTAAAGTTTTACATTTAAAATTGAATTCATTGCCTTCCTTACAAAACTTGTCCTCTTTTTGGTATGCCTTTTACCAGTCAGTAATGTCAAAAGCATCCCTCCTTGTGTGTAAGCAAAAAACCTAAAAGTCATCCTTCATACTTCTGCCTTTATTACTTCCCCACCTATGATCAAATCCCCTAACAAGTTTCAACTATATCTTCAACCAAAATTTATTTATTTCCACTATCACCATATTACATTAAGCTTGGTAATATCTTTACCCTGGACAACTATAATTAAATCTTCATTGTTTAACTTTACATATTCTTGGTTAAGTCTGACCCATTTGAACTTATATTTTGCATGAAGTTTTTTCTCTCAAGGCATTTGATTATCTTTAACACTGGAGACTATACTAACTAGCATTACTAAGCAGAAGAGAAGACAAGACAAATTTCAAAAGTTTTGTTAATATATGAAGGTAAAATTTGGAAATAAGAGCTACCATAGCAGCCAGCATTTTGGAGACCCAAATGAAATAGTGGTTTTCCCTTTGACATATTTAAAGCATTGCTAAGCTAGATAAGACAAGTAGAAAGGAAAGCCAATGGAAAGTCATAGAGAAGTACAGCAAAGTTGCTGGCAACACCATAATCTTAAAGAGAAAAAAAAATATGGATCAGAAAACAACTCAGGATTTCAATTGGTACCATGCTGGTTATACCCAAAGAGTTTAAAGTAGGAATATAAGGCTTAGAAAATCCATCCCGTTCTCAAGTTCAATTCCTAATTACATAAAGGTTGGAGGTCATCACTCTGATAACCTATTGGAGGAAACAATCAATCTACTCATCAACCAGAGCTTAATCCTATCTAATAAAAGACAAAGATGCAAATTGACCATACCTTTGCTACACCCACCAGCCAATCAGAGCGATATGCAAATTAACTGTCAACAAAATAGCGGCTAATTTGCATACTGCAGGCAGGGCGGGACAGCGGGAGCCGCCATCCAGGCCCCCGTGTACAGCCCCAGGCAGCAGGGCTCTGGCGGGCGTGGTGATCATGGGGGCCCCGCCCCGTGTGCGGCCCCAGCCTGCGGGGCTCAGGCGGTGAGATCAGCGAAGTGGGACTGGGGATTGTCAAATGGGCGCAAGGCAGACCTCCTGGTCTTTCCCCCCAGCCGGCAGGCTCCTATCAATCTTCAGTTTCTACTGAAAGGAATGTGGCACCTCCACTGCGCAGCCTCCCAGGACTCGGACTCCCAGGCTCCAGAGTGGAGACTTCAACAAGGACTTCAGCGCCTGCTCAGGGGAAAAACCGCCACCTCCCTACTCCACAGCTGCTTCTGTATCTGAAAGAAACTGCGCATGCTCCTCTCTGTGAGATGGGCAGGGCCAGAGCCTGAGTTGAGTGGTTCCAAGGTAGCGATAGCAGTTGGACCAGTGCAGGGATGGAGGGAGGAAGGGCGGGGAAGAAGCAAGGGGGAAGCCCTGGTTCCCTGCTCCTCCACCCACAGGCATGGCCCTTGCTGCTGTTATGATAAAAGGAGTTGTGTTTTTCTAACTCTGTCTGGGTAAAGGAAACAAGTGTCTGCTGACTTCTGATCTTACTCTCTGAGCTGCCAGTTAATCCCTCTGGATACATCATATCCAACCTCCAAAGGATCCGAGGGGCAGGATCAACCTTCGTTACATAGTTGAGGAAACTGACCAATAAACACATGTGTCTCATGCCTCAGTCTCAACTCCCACAGAAATCTCCGGGTAATGACTCAGATTCTATATCTAAGGGTATATTTTCTTCTGTTTTCATGTTTAATTCAGCCCCAGGAATCGAATGATACAATAAAGAATAAAATGAGTTCAGAGGGCTCAGCATTGTATTCCCAGGACCTGTAGTCCCACACAAACCACAGAGCTCAGTTATCCTGAGATAAAAGGAAAGGAAAGAGAAACATGAAAGGTTTCCCAGCTCAGTCACAGAGACATCTCATAACCACATATTAAGGACACGACATTAACCTAGGGGTGGAAAGGACACAAATGGAATAGAAGATGGAGCCATTTGGAGTGAGCAGGCCGGCGGGGGGGCAGTTGGGAGCAAGCAGGCCAGAAGGGGGGGGGGCAGTTAGGGGCGAGCAGGCCAGCAGGGGGGGGAAGTTGGGGGCAAGCAGGCTGGCAGGCAGAGTGGTTAGGGGGCATCAGGCAGGCAAGCAGGTGAGTGGTTAGGAGCCAGCAGTCCCAGATTGTGAGAGGGATGTCCGACTGCCAGTTTAGGCCTGATCCCTGTAAACCAGCAGTAGGACATCCTTCCAGGGGTCCCAGATTGGAGAGGGTGCAGGCCGGGCTGAGGGACACCCCCCCCCCACCGAGGGCACAAATTTTTGTGCACCAGGCCACTAGTAATAAATAATATTGGTCTTTCAATTAACAAAATCCTGGGCATATAAAAATGTTGAATAAAGCAGAACAATGTGATCAATGATCTAGAGATGGTTAAAAAAGACCTACATTTGTATAGCAAATGAGAACTTTGGAAATGACAAGACAAATTTTTTAAGACTGAATAAAATGGTTACTAGGTGGAATGGAAGGAATGAAGAGCACTAGGAAAGGGAAACATGTAAGGACATATAAAATATTTATTTTAACTGATTAAAGTAAAATATATTTTGAGGTTTATAATTAATATATAAACCTATTAATAGAGACAAAAATATATGGAAACAGAAACCCAATATATGGGATACAGTTTAGTAGAATTATATACTGTAAGGTTCTTTTATGTTTACTAGAGGCCTGGTGCACAAAATTCATGCTCTGGGTGTGTGTGTGTGTGTGTGGGGAGGGGGTCCCTCAGCCCAGCCTGTGCCCTCTCGCAGCTTAGAAGCCCTCAGGGGATGTCTGACTGATGGCTAAGCTGTCAGTAGGACATCCTTAGTGCTGCCACGGAGGTGGAAGAGGCTCCCGCCACCACCTTTGCACTTGCCAGCTGTGAACCTGGTTTCTGGCTGAGTAGCACTCCCCCTGTGGGAGTACACTGACCACCAAGGGGCAGCTCCTGCATTGAGCGTCTGCCCCTGGTGGTCAGTGCGTGTCATAGTGACCAGTTGTTCCACCATTTGGTCAATTTGCATATTAGCCTTTTATTATATAGGATAAGTCAATAAAATATTAGTTCAAGGTAGAATAGGATAAGATAATCACAAACTTACTTACTAAAGAAAAAAAGTTAAACAACAATAAAAAGAATCAACCAAAGGACTTGTATGCATGCATATAAGCATAACCAATGGACACAGCCACTAGGGGGGTGAGGGCACGAGTGTGGGGTGGGCATGGGGGGCAATATGGGAACACATATGTAATACCTTAATCAACAAAGAAAAAGTAATAATTTAAAAAGAGGTAGCTCTGGAGGCTAAGACCAGTAGGACTTAATAAATGAGAGAAGCCCTCAGAAGGCTGATGGACTTCGATATTCAGCAGGGCTGAAAATCTGCATTTATTACCTGCTGCTGGCTGAACAGCTGAAGGCAATTCCCCTAACCTGATAATTCTTTATTGTTTAGCAAACCTTACCATTAATGTGTGTTTGCTTTGCTAAAGGGCAAATGTATATTGTAGTAAATAAAAAACCATGGGTCTGAAGATTCAGGGAGCCACTCCACTAGAGAAGAGGTTTCTGCCTGGTTCCCCATGCCTTCTAAATTTATATTTCTTGTCTAGTGTATCCATTTATGTTGCAGCCCCTTCTCCAGATCCTGAACCCTTGCTGCAAAAGACTGCACATTTATGGCGCCTCTAGACAGGGACTGGAGAAGATTTGCCTGACCAAAAAATGAAGTCCACCAGTAAAGGTGGGGATCATCGGTAAAGGTCGGGATCACTGAACAGGTGGGGAGATTCACTGTGCATAAAGCTCACACCAAGCTTTGGAATTCATGATCCAAAGTGGGCGAGGACATCTTTTGTTTCAAGGCAGGCCATAATGGGGAAGAATTAGACTAAAAGGCAAAAATGTCATTGTAAATTTTCAGCTTGTATATTCAAGGATAGAGAAATTGAAATCTCAAAAGGTACTCTCTTAAATGAGGCTCAAAGAAAAAGAGTGCCCTTGTCATATTTAACTATGTGGGGTCTTGTTAAAATTGCAAAATGCCTAACTCAAATATTCCTTCTAATTAATTTCCTTTCAATATGCATGAATTCGTGCACCGGGCCACTAGTATAATTATAATTAAGATATGATGTAGATCTTAATGTACATTAACATGCAGGGAGGGAATCTTTTATTTTTATCTAAAACATTATTTTCATATTAACATATTAATAAAATATCTCCAATTTTCTTTTTTTCATAACTAATGATTCCCTACTTTAAACATTATGATCATTTGTACATCTATTTCCTCGTTTACCATAGCATCTCATTTAAACTAATACACTTTTTCTCTCAGTAAATGCAGGAAATAATAAACTTCCTTTTATTTTTCACATTTTCTTTTCACTCAGTACCAATTTATATTTTCTTATATCTATATTGCCAAAATATGTCACCATAACATAACACAATGTCTTTTGTAATTCTACCAATTAGGCTGAGTTTTACAGGTAAATTTATATTCAATGTTCAACAAAGCCACATGCTAATGATTATCTATTTATTTTACTTGTCTCAAGCACAATGAGCATTTATTTGCCTTCTGAAAATGGGCTCTTGAGAACAACATTCAGAGAATCTTGCATGCATGGCAAGGTTCTGCAGTCACTATATTTAAAAGTCAGTTTGCCTGGCTATAAAATCAATGACTACATTGGATTTTTTTGTGCAGACTAAAATGTTTCTTTATTATCTCATGGCATAAGGGCAGCTGTGGAGAAATCTGCTGCTAATTTTATTTTCTTTGCCTTATAAATTAGTATGCTTTTTTTTTTTACTTTCTGAAGTTTTACTTCAAAGTTTAACAGTAGTTATAGAATATGTCTTGGTATTGGCTGTTCTGAGATATTTTTCCTAGCTATGTGGTACAAAATTTTAATATATAGGTTTAAGTCATATTTTAATTCAAAGTTTACACATTAATTATAAATATTAGTATTTGTTCTATTCCAATGTTTTGATTTTTCCAAATGGAGGCCCCCGTTATCTGTACATTGGACCTTTGTTGTCTATCTTCTATAACTATCACCTTTTCATATTTTTAAATTCTTTTTTCAATATCTTCTTTCTTTTCCTCCTTTCTCCTTTGCATCTCCTATTTATTTTATAATGTTATTTGTGAAATTTATTCACTCTTTCATGTTTTCTAGGTTAATCTTCAATATAAAAATAAATATTTTTATCATTTCTAACATTTTTCTGCTTGTTATTAGCTTTTTAAGTTTTTTAAAAATCTCTGATTTATAATTTCTTTAATTCTATGCTGTTTTATTTATATACTGACTATATTTTAGAATCACATTATCTTGTTTTTAATAATTAGCTTAAATTTTATATTTGCTTTTTAAGCATGTGGTTCTACTTATCTTTTATTACCTCTAATCCTGGCCATTATTCTTTTGGGTCTTATAATAAATATCTCTTCTTTTTTCTCAACCAATATTCCTGTATTTTTCAATATAACTTCTACTCTGAACAATTTCTTCTCAGTGTTGGTTTTTATTCTCAAAAGGATCCTCCTTTGATTAATATGAGAGTTCCTGCATTACAGAACATTCTGGCATCTATTCATCTTTCCACAGTTCTCTTACATTTGCCTGTGAGTTTGATAATCTCTTCCCTAATTTTGGCTGTGTTCCCAGATCATTCTGTTGAGATTTACATTCAAGTTGTACCCCTCAGTTCAGTAGAGACAACTTATTAATAATAATGTTTTGGAGCTCTCTTGCTGTTTGAAAGGTAGAATTCCCTTGGCTTTCCCTCCTATTCCTCTCAAATAGTTATTTTTACCACACATCTTGCTTTCAATGAATGCTTTTCACTCACCTTTTGTAATTGTTTGTCTGTAGGTATCTCATTTTGGTAGCCAAAGCACTCCATCTTAGTTATTGAAGGTATTCATAGAGATTCAAACACTACATCCCCACTAGCCTTCCTAGACCACTAATTTTTTTTAATCTCAATACTGAACAATAAATGGCAAATTCTCAGCAGATAAACCTTAGAATGCAACTGGATAAACATTTTAAACAAAGGATTTAACCAATTTGCGGAGATAAAGGGTTGTACATCATGTTCAGAAATCAAATAGTTATCCAGAAAATGAATTATGTGCAGTTAATACATTTAAGGTAAAATTAGAATTTTTTTTGCAGCTGGGTAGTAGGGCTCTGAATAATAGCATAATAAATTTCTTGTTATTACTATTTATTATTTTCTTTTTCTCATCATATTTCTTCTGTTGTTGTCATAAAGCTTCCCTTTAAGCACTGGATTGTGACAGATGTTTAATGAAAGTGTTATTCAATGCCACAGTTTTTCAGCAGAAAGACAATATGCAAATTTAAATCATAAATAACTGAAGTGAGAATCAGATGTTTTTTCAAAGAAAAACAGAAGTAGTATCTTAAAAAGAGATAAAAATATAATGGAATTAGATTTAAAGGATTATGAAATTGAAGAATACAGAATCCCAATCTGTTTCATTATTCTGGAGAGTTTAATTTTATTTCACCAGAGTATCTACCTAGACAGAGAAGAAAGTGAGTATAAGGCACATTAGGTAAATAACTCTGCCAAGAAGTAATATATAACTACAACATATCTGCTGAAAGATAAATAAATGCAGCTGATAACAGGTTATCTTCCAAATCATCAACATTAAGGGGGAATTAGTTCAGTGAATTATAACTCCATACTTTTAATGAAATGTTGTTCATACAATGTTGTTTTTAAAAGTTATAATAAAAATGAAATATGTTCATGTTAAATGGTGTTGATGTATGTGTTTATATGTTTTGTTAGGGGGATGCTTACTCCCACTTAGTGTTTCTTTCCAAGTGGAGAGTATTTCATTGGTGAAACACTCCTGACATATCATTTTAATCTTTCTCTCTTCAATGTACATGGAGAATTTTAACATTTGTTTTTTGTTTCTTTCACAAACCAAGAATGAAGTTGTTTTAATGAGTCCCCACAAAATAATTTCCCTGGTTCATCCAGGGATTCACAAATTCTCAAAGGCAACTATTTGAAAACACAGACAGAAGTTTAAATTGGGATAATTCACATTTCAAAAATCCCTTCTAATTTCAACTTATAAGATACTCATGTAATTGCACTACTCAAGAAAATATGAGCTATTGTTCAATTTTTAAAATATAAATTCATTATAGAATGAGAGCACAGTGCAAACTGAGATGCTAAGTTGTGGATCTAGATATAAGTGAAATTATTAACATTTCATTGAATGAATAAGGTAATTGCATGTAATTTTGGTTTTTATTAACCTGAACACAAATTTGATGACCCAACTTTATGAAGATTACAAAAAATTCTAACAGATTAAATGATAGTAAAATTTTAAAAAGAGTTATAATTAATATAACTGAAGTGATTAAGAGTTCAAATTTGGAAAATTAGCAAAAAATGAATCCTAATTTAAGAACTGTATGAGCACATAAACATTATACAAATATGTGTCTACCATTAACTTCAATAGAGGAAACTGCTATAAATGAGAAATTTTCATCTACTCATTAAAGTGTATGAACTATTTAGAGGTCTCCTTGAGCTTAACTATAGATTGCTAACACCTTTAAAGAGTATTGTATGTATACATAATTTTTTGTATAAAGTATATCATTTTAACAGACTATTTAAACTTTATATTTAAGTATATAGATTAAATAGACAATTTTTTATCAATATGTGTAAAAGTATGTGTAAAAGTTCAAAGGAAATATATACATTAGTAGCAGTTGATTCTCAGTTCTGGAATAATAGATTATTTTTTCTTTTATATGTATACTAGAGGCCAGATGCACGAAATTCATGCAAGGGTCTTGGCCCTCGCAGATCTGGCTGCCTTGGCCCTTGTAGCCCCGGCTTCATCCGGAAGGTTGTCCAGAAGGTCGTCTGGATGGTTGCTACACTGTCCGGTCTAATTAGCATGTTAGCTCTTTATTACATAGGATTTTCTATATATTAAAACATTCTATATTGGGGTCAGGAAAAATAATTGATTTTAAAAACTGGCACTGTATAAACCAAATATCCAGGTAGTTGGCTAGATGTTTGAATTTTCAGTATGATGCTAGGACATTGATAGATATAAACTCAATGAAATCCATTCATAAAAATCTATCTTCACTACAGAAAAACAAGGATGTATCCTATCTAATAAAAGAGTAATATGCAAATTAACCATCACTCTGTGACAAAGATGGTGGTGCCCATAGCCACAAAGATGGCAGCGCCCATAGCCACAAAGATAGTGGCACCCATAGCCACAAAGATGCTGGCACCGGTTAGAGCCACAGAGCCGGTGGACACACAAGCCCGCAGGGGGGTCTGGACCCCAGCCCCAGCCCCGTGGAGGCCACGGCACTGGGCTGCTGGGTCCAGAGCCAGAGGACACACTCTGCATCCCTAGGTCCCCTCCTCTCATTACCAGGAAATAAAATATCCACTGTGCACCCACCTTTTGGTACAGCCTCTGCCTGCCGCAGGTGCCCCCTCCCCCAGCAGGCAGCGCCGTGTAGCTCTAGGGCACCCGCCTTCCCATATCTTACATGGTCAAATGCATGCAGGCAAAGTCAGGAATTCAGGCCCCTGATATCAGCTTCCAGCTCTCAGGGCACCGCACGGGAGACCGAGGGGAGTGGGTGGGGATGGTGGGAAGGAAGGAGGGGGAAAGGCACCAACAAGCAGTTGCTCCAGCTCTGCCGAAGTTTCACTTTTTATCTGTGAGTTCGCTCCTGGACCCCGCTCAAGCTTTCCTGGGATAAGTAGCTTTAATGAGCAGGGGGACAACTGGATGCTGCAAGGTAAGGGCTGGTTGCACGGTTGGGGTGCAGGACACGCTGTGGGGCACGGGGCCGGGCCTGTCTTGGGCTGGGGCAACGGGGGGGGGGAGTGCCTGGACACTTCCTCCTATGCCTTAGCCACCACCTCCATCCACCACTGCCACCGCCGCTGCCTCAGCTGCCTTCTCCCAGAGGTATTGTTGCAAACCCTCCTTCCTTCCCCCCCACCCTCTGCCTGCAGGTGCCTCAGGAGCCCCCAGCCTCCCCAGGCATGAGTGCCTCTGCTGTGGCAGCAGCACGGGCACAGGGTGTGGAGTGTGCACCCTGCCTGGGCGGAAGGGCCCACGGTACAGAAGTGCCAGCCATAGTGCAATCACGGGGTACACGCCATTGAAGAGAGACCCCGAAGTTTTTCGGGAAGCTCAGATTGCGGTCTGGGCGGGGTTGGAGCCCTTCCTTGTGTGACCCCAGCCTGGGCCTTTCTGACACCCAGCGGGCGGGGCCACACCAGTTGCTTAGAGCTTTTGCAGAATCTCAGTTGTCACATTGGAAGGGGCCTAGGAATCCAGTTATCCAAGCCCCATTTTACAGTTGGGGCAACTGAGGTCCAGAGAGAAGGAAGGCCTCCCCAGAAGTCAGTCACTAAAGGCCAAACTGTAATGGCTCCCAATAAATGGCTCCCAATTCCTAATTTCCATTCTCCAGCATTACTGCAGCGCCCACAGCCCGGCGGGAGGGTGGGGGGGTATTTGGGGGTGATCAGGCTGGCAGTTAGGGGCAATCAGGCTCGCAGCCTCCCCAGATCAGTCACTAAAGGCCAAACTGTAATGGCTCCCAATAAATGGCTCCCAATTCCTAATTTCCATTCTCCAGCATTACTGCAGCGCCCACAGCCCGGCGGGAGGGTGGGGGGGTATTTGGGGGTGATCAGGCTGGCAGTTAGGGGCAATCAGGCTCGCACGTAGGTGAGCAGTTAGGAGCCACTGGTCCCGAATTTTGAGAGGGATGTCCAACTGCCGGTGCGAAATTGGGCCTAAACCAACAGTCTGACATCCCTTGAGGGGACAGATTGGAGAGGGTGCAGGCCAGGCTGAGGGACCCCTCCCTCCCTTCTGTGCACAAATTTCATGCACTGGGCCACTAGTCTACACTAATAAAAGAGAAACATGGTAATTGGCGTACGACCGCTACCCTTCCCATTGGCTAATCAGCATATCCTTATGCAAATTAACTGTCAGCCAAGATGGCGGCCGGCAGCCAGGCAGCTGGAAGCGAACATGAGGCTTGCTTCCTCCAGTGACTGCAGACTCCAACGTTCCCCGCCT
>NW_005354291.1:16591811-16593269 GCF_000412655.1 Myotis brandtii
AATTTTCGTGCACCGGGCCTCTAGTATATATATAAAAGCCTAAGCGACCAGGACTACTGGACAACCAGACGACTGGATGACAGGCCGGTAGGTATGATGTGCAGTGATCACCAAGGGGGAAAAGCTCAACGCAGGAGCTGCCCCCTGGTGGTCAGTGCACTCCCACAGCAGGAGTGCCACTCAGCTGACAGACAGGCGCCAGATCCCGGGCTCACTGATGGCAAGCACAGCTGAGGTGGCAGGGGCCTCTCCTGTGGCTACTCTCCCTGTGCACCTGAGCCGTGGTAGCAGGTATAGTGGGGCTGGGATGAGCAGGAATGGCATGGCACCCAGCCTGGGCTTGGGCTCCTCCCTGGCTGCCTGCCATTTCATGCACTGCTTTGTGCTGTGCGGGATCAACACAGACAGCAGGCTGGAGTCTGATGAACTGGCGGGTAAGGCTAGGCTGCAGCAGCATGGAGATCCACTGATCACTGCAGGCCAGGATGAGGGACCCCACCGGGGTCCCTGTGCACTGGGCCTCTAGTTTTGATGTAAGTGCTGAAACAAAAGTAGAAACTTGACTTCCATACTGGGACTATGCAGTCGACTACCAGATACACTGAATTATTTCCTGCCAAAATGTTTGTTGATCTATATCTTGCTCTATGATCCATGAGGAAAATGGTTATGTTCTACTGATTATGATGCATTTTATTCACAACTATAACATCATAAGTATATCCATGTATGTAGAGATTCACTTTGTTGTCAGTAATATTTACCAGGCTGTAAACTTTTCCCTCAATTTCTTTAGTCCCTGTGTAAGAAAATTAGAGATCTCTATTATAATTACAAAGTCTTCTTGTCTAGTAATTTATAAGCATAAGTATAAAGGATAATAATTAGCAATGGTTTTCATTCATATCCTCCGGAACGGTAGAAATACTTTTCTGAGGGTTCCTAGTCAGTGATTTTCTAATAGTGCTTTATATTAAAAATTGGGCATAAAAGAAAAAGCTCTCAACAACTCAAGACTACTTTTGATATCATATCATATCATATCATATCATATCATATCATACCTATATATATAAAAGCCCAGAGATCAGAATGGCAAAACAACCAGAATGACTGGAACATGTGGCTATGACGCACACTGCGCCAGCCAACCAGCCTGATCCAGGCCCTGATAGGTGCCCCCCTGCTGACCATCCTGGACCCCGATCAACCCCCAACACCTTGATCAGGGGTGAGGCTGGACGGACAACTAGCCACGGACCCTCCCCATGCTGGCCCTGCCTTCGATTGGCCCTCAACAGCCCGATTGGGGGTGGGGATGGACAGCCAATCACTGTCCAGCTCCCCCCCCCACAGCCAGCCCGGCCCAATGGGCCCCCATTGGGGCTGGCCGGCTGGACCCCACCTGTGCACAAATTTGTGCACTGGGCCTCTAATTATCTACACTAATAAAAGAGA
>NW_005354291.1:16594500-16603421 GCF_000412655.1 Myotis brandtii
GTCGTTATCTCCTGAGGGGTCCCAGACTGCAAGAGGGTACAGGCCAGGCTGAGGGGACCCCCCCCCAAGTGCACAAATTTTTGTGCACCGGGCCTCTAGTCCTATAAAATAAAAGGCTAATATGCAAATCGACCAAACAGCAGAATGACCCATCACTAGGACACGCACCAACCACCAGAGGGCAGATGCTCAATGAAGGAGCTGCCCCCTGGCAGTCAGTGCGCTCCCACAAGCAGGAGTGCCACTCAGCTAGAAGCCCGGCTCATGGCTGGCAAATGCAGCAGTGGTGGCGGGAGCCTCTCCCACCTCTGTGGCAGCACTGAGGATGTCCAACTGTATTGAGCAGGCCTAAGCCATCAGTCAGACATCCCCCAAGGACTCCCGGACTGCGAGAAGGCTCAGGCTGGGCTGAGGGACCCCCCCCTCCTCAGGCATGAATTCCATGCACCGGGCCTCTAGTCTATATATATAAAAGCCTAAGCAACCTTTACGACTGAACGACTAGAACGACTGATACTGATCAACCAGTTGCTATGATGTGCCCTGACCAGGGGTTAGATGCTCAATGCAGGAGCTGCCTCCTGTTGGTCAGTCCCTCCCACAGCCAACATCCCACAGCCAGCCAACCTCCTCCAGTTCCTCCCCCTATCCCTCCCCCAATCTGGCAGGCCCCGTTTTGCAGCCAGCAAACCCCGTCCGGCCCCGCACCAATCGGGACTGTGCAAGATGGTCCTGATAGGCCCTGATTGCCAGCCAGGCCTAGGGACCCCACCCATGTACGAATTTCTTGCACTGGGCCTCTAGTATAATATGATATTAAAGTGTATTTTACTATGATTTTAGAAAAGACAAAATTTTTATATATCAGATTAGTGCAAAATTCTAATTTGCCAATCATCCACGATTTGGCTTTACTCAACATTACTCTTTCATAAGTCACTTCCCTTCTCTTTTGAGAGCATATGTTTACAAATCAAAGGCAGTAATATTGCACTGGGAAGCACACATTAGGAATCATACTTATTTTACTGACACATGATATTTTTCTTATCTTACTCTGTTCTTGATGTTTAGAAGAGCATGGTAGAATCTTTTGGTAATTTCTAAAGTCTTTTGGTAATTTCTAGATCTTGGCTATTGAAAATAATGCTACTGTGAACATAGGATGCACATATTCTTTTGAATTGGTATTTTGGCATTCTAAGGATATATTCCCAGAAGTGAGATTACTGGGTCAAAAGGCAGGTCCAGTTTTAATCTTTAGAGGGAACACCATACTGTTTGCCACAGTGGCTTCACAGTCTGCCTACCCACCAACAGTGCACTAAAGTTTCCTTTTGTTCCATATCCTCACCAACACTTGCTTGCCGAAGGCTAAAGCAAACAGCAATTAGCATAAAAGTGCAAAAGAGACATTGGAAGGCCAATGGACTTTGATATTCAGCAGTGCTGAATTTCAGCACAAGACCCACTGTGATTGCAATAGCTCCAGACAATTTCCCGACCTGATAATCTTTACATTGTTTACCAAACTTTACCTTTGATCTGCCTGTATGCATTGCTAAAAAATCTGTTTCTTTGTTACTAATGTTGTGGCCTCACCCCATAACAAAGAAACAGAATTTCCGGAGGATGAGGCCCAGAAATCAGGATTTTAAAAAGATTCCCAGGTGATTCTAATGTGCAGCCAAGGTTGAGAACCACCGGCTTATTGGATGCAGCACAAAAGGACGATGCTGAAGGCTAAAGCAAACAGCAATTAGCATAAAAGTGCAAAAGAGACATTGGAAGGCCAATGGACTTTGATATTCAGCAGTGCTGAATTTCAGCACAAGACCCACTGTGATTGCAATAGCTCCAGACAATTTCCCGACCTGATAATCTTTACATTGTTTACCAAACTTTACCTTTGATCTGCCTGTATGCATTGCTAACGGGCAAATGTGTATTCAAAGTGAATAAAAAGCAGACTAGGCCAGAACTCAGTGTGTCTTTTCAAGAAAGAGGCTCTGCCTGGCCCCTAACGCCTTCTAAATTTATATTTCTTGTAAAGCATTTTCATTCGTGCATTGGCCCCTCCTTCAGATCCTGAACCTCGCTGGGAAGGTTGTGGCACGTGTTGTTTGTTGATTTATTGATGGTAGCCATTCTGGCAAGTGTGAGGTGGTATCTCATTAGGTTTTAATTTGTATCTCTCTGATGACTGGTGACATTGAACATTTTTTCATCTTTATTGGCTAACTATATATCCTTTTTGGAGAAATGCCTATTCAGGTCCTTTTCCCATTTTTTAATTGGATTGTTTGCCTTCCTGGTGTTGAGTTGGATAAGTTCTTTATATATTTTGGAAATTAACTACTTATTGGATATATCATTGGTGAATATGCTCTCCCATATAGTGGGTTCCCTTGGAACAACAACAACAAAATACCCTGAATATCCTAAGCAATCTTGAGAAAGAAGAAAAAAGTTGGAGGTACCACAATAACTGACATCAAACTATACCTACAAGGCCATTTTAATCAAAACAGCCCAGTACTGGCATAAAAACAGGCATGTAGATTAATAGAACAGAACAGAGAGGCCAGAAACAACCCATGCCTATATGGCCAAATAATAGTTGACAAAGGACACAAGAGCATACAATGGAGTAAAAATAGTTTCTTCAATAATTAATTTTTGGAAAATTGGACAGGTACATGCAAAAGTAGACCACCAACTTACACCATACACAAGAATAAACTCAAAATGCATAAAAGACTTAAATGTAAGTCACAAAACCATAAAAATCCTAGACGAGAACATAAGCAGTAAAATCTCAGACATATCGTAGAAATATTTTGGCTGATATGTCTCCTGGGGCAAGGGACAAAGGCAAAAATAAACTCATAGGACTACATCAAACTGAAAAGTTTCTGTCCAGCAAAAGAAACTATCAACAACTGATCTTTCCTCGATATCATTGTCCTGATATTACAACTGCCCATAATATGTATATATATATTTTGCAGTGGTGTGTTAGAGGTGGTTGCTAATAGCACTAAAGACTTAAATTCTCTTTTCAACTCGATCTTCATTGAGATGGTATTGTAGCTTGAAATCAGTCAAGGCAGAAATATTTGCACCTTGAAAATCACCAAATGCTACAAATCAATCCCTTCCATACCTAGCCAGATATGAAATATTTACCAGCACATCACTGAGACTTTGGATGTAGAAATAACATGAAATATAAAATCAGAGACATATTTGGGCTCTAATTCCAACTGTTACTAGCTATTAACCATAGAAAAGTATCTAAAGCTCAGTCAATTATTTCTAAAATAGAGACAGAGTATTTTTAATGTGATGATAATTAAATGTGAAATCATATGTAATGTCACTAATCAGTCACTTGGAAAAGAATGTGTCCATCTAAATGTTAACTTATTTGTCTTATATAATTGGGAAGTTATCAAAATTCAAAAAACAAATTGAACCTGCTTATCCCCCCCCCCTTGTAATATTCAAAATCTGGTGACTTATTTTCTGGATCCCAAACTACATATGTATCTTTTTAGGAAGTATAATAGTCAAGTTTGTGTGCCTATCAAATAATGGTCTTTCAAAAGTGGGAGAAGTTTTGGCTTCAATATTTCAATTGAAAAAGCATATCTAAAATTATAAATTTGGTGTTCCTTCATGGGCTTATCATTATAGTTTCCTAACTTCCTTCTGTTACATTTTACTTGGAATATATTTTATAGAGCTGGCTCTTAATTAAGTATTGAGGAAACAATCATAATGCTAGCAAAAGTCCTCATATCCTTCTCAGTACAATGAACTCTTCATTTATTTCCCTATCCAAATGTCTAATCTAATACAAGAGAAACATGCAAACTGACCGCCCCTCTGCTACTCCCCAAGCCATGCCCACCAGCCAATCAGAGTGACTATATGCAAATTAACCCAACCAAGATGGCTGCCAGCAGCCATGGAGCTGGAGCAAGCAGGAGGCTTGGTTGCCCCAGCGATGGAGGAAGCCAAGCTTCCTGCCTGCCCTGGCCAGTTGTGGGCTCTGCTTAAGGCAACAAAGTTTCAATTATAGAAGATAAATAAATCCCAGATACCTGCTTCCAGCCAGCCTCCACTGGGAGCTTGGGTGGCTGGGGGCTGTGGCCAGCCTGCAAACAGCTATCAGCCCCTCACCCAGGCTGGCTACACCATCATGGGGTGAGGGTCCTCACTAGGGGGCTTGGCCAGCCTGCAAACAGTCATCAGTCCCTCATCCAGACTGGCTAGGCACCCCAGTGGGGACCCCTACCCTGAAGGGGCTGTGGCCAGCCTGCAAACAGCCATCAGCTCCTCACCCAGGCTGGCCACACACTCATGGGGTGAGGGTCCCCACAGGGGGCCTTGGCCAGTCTGAAAACAGCCATCAGCCCCTCACCCAGACTGGCCAGGTATCCCAGCAGGACCCCCCACCCTGAAGGGACTGTGGCCAGCCTAAAAACGGCCCTCAGCCCCTCTCCCAGGCTTGCCAGGCACCCCAGGGGGGACCCCCACCCTGAAGGGGCTGTGGCCAGCCTGCAAACAGCCATCAGCTCCTCACCCAGGCTGGCCACACACTCATGGGGTGAGGGTCCCCACAGGGGGCCTTGGCCAGTCTGAAAACAGCCATCAGCCCCTCACCCAGACTGGCCAAGTATCCCAGCAGGACCCCCCACCCTGAAGGGACTGTGGCCAGCCTAAAAACGGCCCTCAGCCCCTCTCCCAGGCTTGCCAGGCACCCCAGGGGGGACCCCCACCCTGAAGGGGCTGTGGCCAGCCTGCAAACAGCCATCAGCTCCTCACCCAGGCTGGCCACACACTCATGGGGTGAGGGTCCCCACAGGGGGCCTTGGCCAGTCTGAAAACAGCCATCAGCCCCTCACCCAGACTGGCCAAGTATCCCAGCAGGACCCCCCACCCTGAAGGGACTGTGGCCAGCCTAAAAACGGCCCTCAGCCCCTCTCCCAGGCTTGCCAGGCACCCCAGGGGGGACCCCCACCCTGAAGGGGCTGTGGCCAGCCTGCAAACAGCCATCAGCTCCTCACCCAGGCTGGCCACACACTCATGGGGTGAGGGTCCCCACAGGGGGCCTTGGCCAGTCTGAAAACAGCCATCAGCCCCTCACCCAGACTGGCCAAGTATCCCAGCAGGACCCCCCACCCTGAAGGGACTGTGGCCAGCCTAAAAACGGCCCTCAGCCCCTCTCCCAGGCTTGCCAGGCACCCCAGGGGGGACCCCCACCCTGAAGGGGCTGTGGCCAGCCTGCAAACAGCCATCAGCTCCTCACCCAGGCTGGCGCTGAAGGACCCCCCCGCCCCCCGAGTGCACAAATTTTTTTGCATCGGGCCCCTAGTAATTAACATAAAATCCAAAAGTCTAGGTTTGAATTCTTATTTAATTGAAAATGCCCTTAAATATAACACAATGTGAATTTGAAGACTGGAAATATTATTTATAGCTTAGAGGGAATAAAACTAGTTATGGTTGAACACAGTAGAGGTTAAGTTTTGGATTGCTTTTGAAAGTTGACTGGGATATATACTTGGGACTAGATTGAATGGGGTAGAATACAGATATAAGGGGAGGAGGGAGAATATAACACTCTGTGATAGCAACACTAGTCTAAAGAAACAGACTTAGATGGTATAGGAAATCTATTCAGATAAGGGACAAAAATACATATCAATTATCACAATATTCTCTTTTAACTAGGCATTTTAATGATGAAATATAAATAGAGGCACTTTGTATCTCCCATGATTAAACCCATGGCTCAGTAGATATGTATTGGTAATTATAGCATGCCAACTCATAAAAAAAGGAAATACATTTCAAATATATAACATTGTGTATAACTATAACTTACATAAAACATGAAAGACCACTGGTAGATATTATTGGTCCTAAGAGAAGAAGAGCTAAGCAAGGAGGACACCTTATGTGCAACTTGTGCCCCAAAGAGCTAGGACAATACATAGAATTAAATCAGAGTTCAATACATGTTTATTGAGTCTATTCTGAATAGTAAATAATAAGTGTAAAGTGACAAGGTATCTATCTATATCTAATATATCTATATCTATATCTATATCTATATCTATCTATATCCATCTATATGTACCTTGTATAGATAGAGCTATCTACACTAATAAAAGAGAAACATGCAAATTGGTGTCACTCCACTATGCCCACCATCCAATTAGGATGAGTATGCAAATTAACCCAACAAAGATGGCAGTTAATTTGTATATGCAGGCGCAGAGCGAAGACTGAAGACAATTGAAGACTGAAGACGACTAAAGTCTGAAGAGGCTTGGCTTCTCCGCTGCAGCTGGAGCAAAGTCCTGGGTCCCGGGTGCCAAAGGAAAACTGGTGCTGGCAGCCAGGGGAAGGAAGGCCTATTGCACGAATCTCTTTGTGCAACGGGCCTCTATTATCTATATATCTAACTATATATCATCTATATCTATATAAAATCTATATGTCTATATAGATATATGTGTGTAACATTAAAGAATCAGAGGCCTATATAATCATGTTTTTCTTCTAAACAATCTGCCAAGAAATTCATGAATTTCTGTTTCCTTGGAACATAACATTTTTTTTTTTGGCATCTTTCTCATTAAAGTGAACAAAGCAGAACACCAGCAAAGCAGATGGCATGTTTTCAATCAATATAAAATCTCAATTTATATATAGTTAATGCTTTTCTTAAATAAAATTCATTACTATCTATTTACATATTTAGTTTTTAGTAGATGTGTGCATAATGCTTAATTATTAGGAACTATGCCAGTTTATTCTCAATTTAAATTTTTTAAAATCCAAAAACATTTATTAAATGACTACCATATGTTAGCATGCAGGTAGTGGCTACAGAGATAAATGAAGCATTTTCTTTGTTTGAAGGTCTTCACAGTTTAGAAGGGTTGACAGTCATATAAATGAATGATTATAATACCATGATCAATGATAACTATGTAACTTTGTATAAAGTAGTATGAAATCATAAATAAATGAATGAATCTGCTTTGTGATAGCTTGCCTGTGTTGATCATATTTAAGCACTTTTTTGTATAAAAATATTAATTAAAACTATAGTATTGTTCCCCTTTCCTATAAATATTTGAAATAGCCTGTAATTTGGGAAGAAAAATGTCTAACAACACAGCTCATCAACAGCAAATAATGATCACATGTGAGGATGCTATATTTTTTTCCCAAACAGCCTTATGATTTGACAGTTCTTCCTAATTTATGATCTGCACTACAGTTCTAAAAGTCAGTATTCATTTCTTTCAACCTTGATTCTGTACCAGAGAAGCAATACAGAGTCCAAAAAGAATATATCATCCTTTGGATTCAGAGCTTCTGTGGCTTCCCTTAAGAATTACATATCATTTATGAGCATTTTCATGTTCATAAATTATATTTATTAGAGAAGCCTATTGCTTAATAACCTTTGGGTGCATTTACAAAAGTAATAAGACAATCTCAGCCACTGCAGCTTCAGTTTAATAGGCAGCAGAAAATCAAAACATACTTAGCCACATGAAGCACAAATAAAAAACAAGTCCAGATTAAATTTGTCCCAAATCTCAGGAATGTAAAAAGAGATACGGGAACTTTAAAATTTATCCTGACTTAGGGAAATAGTCATATTTATTATCCTTTTACATGTATGTTACTCAATGATATATATCCTAAATTTTAGGACATGTACAAGGTTAAGGGTATGCATAAGGCTACCGAAGAGAATCAGAAATAAAACTAAAAACAAAATAAAGGGTACATTTCCAGCTTTTGAATGAGACTACATATCCACATGGGAATCCAGAGTTTTGATTCATTGAGGTTAGCAGGACTTTGGGTATATTCTATTACATCTTTAATGTTCATATTTTACATTCAATATATATTATACTACTATTTAAAGGATATGCTTAATTTCCTTTGGCTGGAGGGATCTAGTATTTGCCCTCATTGATGTCAAACAGAATGTGAGTTAGGAGCACTGTTGATTTCCATGTTAGGAAAATATTTATTTACTAGAGGCCCGGTGCACAAAAATTTGTGCACTGGCGGGGCGGGGGGTGGGGGGTGTCCCTCAGCCTCACTTGTGCCCTCTCACAGTCTGGGACCCCTCGGGAGATAACGACGTGCTGGCTTAGGCCCGCTCCCGGGTGGCAGAGGGCAGGCCCAATCCCTAGGTGCAGCCCCTGGTCGGGCTCAGAGCAGGGCCGATCAGGGGGTTGGGGTGCTGCCCCCTGTCACGCACAGAGCAGGGCCGATCAGGGGGTTGGGGTGCTGCCCCCTGTCACGCACAGAGCAGGGCCGATCAGGGGGTTGGGGTGCTGCCCCCTGTCACGCACAGAGCAGGGCCGATCAGGGGGTTGGGGTGCTGCCCCCTGTCACGCACAGAGCAGGGCCGATCAGGGGGTTGGGGTGCTGCCCCCTGTCACGCACAGAGCAGGGCCGATCAGGGGGTTGGGGTGCTGCCCCCTGTCACGCACAGAGCAGGGCCGATCAGGGGGTTGGGGTGCTGCCCCCTGTCACGCACAGAGCAGGGCCGATCAGGGGGTTGGGGTGCTGCCCCCTGTCACACACAGAGCAGGGCTTATCAGGGGGTTGGGGAGCTCCCCCCCCATCAGGCACAGACCAGGGCCAATCAGGGGGTTGGGGCGCCTTCCCCTGTCATGAACAGAGCAGGGCGGATAGGGAGGTTGTGGCCCCGCCCCCGTCACACACAGAGCCACAGGGTGATCAGGGGTTTGGGCTCTGCCCCCTGTCACGCTGCTCCAGGGGCCAGGAGGCCTCATGGCTCCACTGATCCCGGTGCTGGGAGGCCTTGCAGCTCCGCTTGACACAGGGGCAGTGAGGCCTCGCTGCTC
>NW_005354291.1:16604159-16613926 GCF_000412655.1 Myotis brandtii
TCACTGAAGCAAGCAAGCCTCATGTTCGCTTCAAGCTGCCTGGCTGCCGGCCGCCATCTTGGTTGGCAGTTAATTTGCATATCGCCCTGATTAGCCAATGGGAAGGGTAGCGGAGGTACGGCTAATTACCATGTTTCTCTATTATTAGATAGGATATCCTTCGATGTCTGTTATGAGTTGAATTTTATCCCCTCAAAAAAGACATAATTGAAGTCCTAACCTTGGGAATCTTCTTAATGTGAATTAATTTGGAATTGAAGTTTTTGCAGGTGTCATCAAAGTAAGATGAGGTCCTACTGGATAAGAGTGGGTCCTAACAAATGACTGGTGTCTTTATAACAAAATGGAAATTTGGACAGTGACATACAGAGAAGACCATTTGGAGATGGAGGCAGAGATTGAAGTGAATCAACTACAATCCTAGGAATGCCAAGAGTTGCTGATAACCACCCCAGCATGAGAAGAGACAAGGAACTATTCTTCCCCTAGAGCCTTCAGAGAAAGTATGAACCTGTCAATTTTATAAATATTGCTGCAATGAACATAGGGGTGCATACGTTTTTTCAAATCAATGTTTCGGGTTTCCTCAGTTATATTACCAGAAGTGGAATTGCTGGGTCATAAGGCAGTGCCATTTTTTTTTCCTTAGGAAATTCCATACTATTTTCCGCAGTGGTTGCACCAATCTGCATTCCCACCAACAGTGCATGAAGATTCCCTTTTCTCCACATCCTCACCAACATTTGTGTTTTGTGGATTTATTGATAATAACCATTCTGATAGGTGTGAGGTAATCTCTCATTGTGGTTTAAATTTTCATTTCTCTGATGATTAGTGATATTGAGCATATTTTCTTATGCCTATTGGCCATCTTCCTGTCTTCTTTGGAGAAATGTTTATTCAGATCCTTTGACCATTTTTAAGTGGATTGTTTTTTTGTTTTGTGTTGTTGTTTTTTTTGGTGTTGTTTGGATTCTTATTGGAGTCTTATGGGAGCTTTCATGTAGACAGTCTTTCTCTTGCTTCTTTTAAGATTAATTATGATGTGGCTTTGTGTGAGCCTCTTTGGGTTTATCTTGTTTGGGATCCTGTGGGCTTATTGGACCTGTGTCCTTTTTTCCCCCTCCAGGTTATGGAAGTTTTCAACCCGTTATTTCTTCAAATAGGTTCTTGCTTTTTTTGCTCCCTTTTCTCCTTCTGATACCCATATGATGCAGATGTTGTTATGCTTAATATTGTCACAGAGATCCTGTAGACTATTCTAATCCGCCTCCCCCCCCCCCATTTTTGCTGCTCTAATTGGGTGTTTTCTGCTACCTTGCCTTCCAAATAGCTGATTCAGTCATCTGCTTCACCTAGCCTGCTCTCTTCTTGGCTTTTAGGTTGATGTCGCTTTGAATATGTTACTCAGATGTGGTAGACAGATTAACGTTTCCTGGAATATGTCCATGTTCTAATTCCTGCAACCTGTGAATATATTACCTTACATGGTAAAATGGACTGTCATTGACAGAGGTGATTAAATGTAGGATCTTCTGATGATGCAATTATCCTGAATTAACCGTGTGGTCCCAACCCTATCTAATAATAGACAAACATGGTAATTGACTGTACCTTCTCTACGCCTCCCATCGGCTAATCAGTGCAATATGCAAATTAACCACCAACAAAGATGGTGGCTAATTTGCATACTGCAGGCAGGGTGGGACAGCGCAGCTGCCAGTGCGAGCCACCATCCCGGGCCACGGGCCGGCCCCAGAAGCCGCCCAGAAGCCAGTGATCGGGGGGCAGAGCTGGCAATCGGAGGGGTCTGGGGGTCCCCTGCCCAGGCCTTACACCTGGGCCAGAGACAACAGGCCTGGGTGGGGGGCAGAGCCAGTGATCGGGGGGATATGGGGGTCCCCTGACCAGGCCTGAAGCCTGGCCAGAGGCATCAGGCCTGGGTGGGGGTGGAACTGGCAATTGGAGGGGTCTGGGCAGGGGGGCCAAGCCAGTGATCAGAGGGAGATGGGGGTCCCCTGCCCAGGCCTGACTCCTCTGGTGGAGGCGTCAGGCGTGGGCGGGGGGGCCGATCCTGCAGTTGGAAGGTGATGGGGGTCAACGCCTCTGGCTGAGGCGTCAGGCCTGGGCAAGGGGCCGATCTGGCGATCGGAGGGAGATGGGGGCCTGACGCCTGGGCCAGAGGCATCAGGCCTGGGTGAGGGCGGAGCCGGCAATGGGAGGGAGATGGGGGTCCCCTGCCCAGGCCTGACACCTCTGGCTGAGGCGTCAGGCCTGGGCAAGGGGCCGATCTGGCGATCGGAGGGAGATGGGGGCCTGACGCCTGGGCCAGAGGCATCAGGCCTGGGTGAGGGCGGAGCCGGCAATGGGAGGGAGATGGGGGTCCCCTGCCCAGGCCTGACACCTCTGGCTGAGGCGTCAGGCCTGGGCAAGGGGCCGATCTGGCGATCGGAGGGAGATGGGGGCCTGACGCCTGGGCCAGAGGCATCAGGCCTGGGTGAGGGCGGAGCCGGCAATGGGAGGGAGATGGGGGTCCCCTGCCCAGGCCTGACACCTCTGGCTGAGGCGTCAGGCCTGGGCAAGGGGCCGATCTGGCGATCGGAGGGAGATGGGGGCCTGACGCCTGGGCCAGAGGCATCAGGCCTGGGTGAGGGCGGAGCCGGCAATGGGAGGGAGATGGGGGTCCCCTGCCCAGGCCTGAAGCCTGGGCCAGAGGTGTCAGGCCTGGGGTCGGGAGGGGGAGAGGGCAAGCCGGAGATTGGTGTGAACTATAGAGGAAACACCTTTTCTGACCGCTCATTGGTTAAGCTCCCTGTATGCCACTGGTAATATTCTTAGTAACTTGGGTAATAAGAATCCAAAAAGGTGATCTAGGGTTTTTCCACCACACTCCTAGAGAAAAAACTAAGGTCCGCTGCTGGAGGGCTAAGAAATGTCATATCCTGCCCTAGCTGGTTTGGTTCAGTGGATAATGCCTCGGCCTGCCAACTGCAGGGTCTGGGTTCAATTCTGACCAAGGGCATGTACCTAGGTTTCAGGCTCCTCCCTGGCCGGGGCCCAGGTCAGGGCTCATGCAGGAGGCAACCAATCAAAGTGTGCCTCTGCACCGGGCCCCTAGTGTAATCATAAAAGTTCTTATTGCTACACTGCTGACTTGAAAATGGACCATGGGGCCATGAGGCAAGAAATACAAGGGATCCCTAAAAGCTAGAGAAGGCATGGAATTAAACTTCCCAAATGTGAGCTATTCTCACTTAACCAGTATAATGGTTGAATGTGGCTTACCATATATGGTAGAATACACAAGCCTAATCTTGACAAAGAACTGCATTGGATGTTCAATATTCTCAGTGTAGACCAAAGGGCCTCTGACAATGTTGCACTGTCACTGATGTCTCCATTGAAAGAACTACCCCAATCGGGAAGACTCTTATTCATCATACATAGGAGACATAAACTAAAATTAGAATACGATTCTTGTAAGATTACTGTCACCAAAAGGCAATCTTAAAGTAATCCTTGGAAAAAAGGTTCTCACAGTCATCCCTGGAAATTGAGTTCAATATTAGTTTGCAATTCCTTCCCCCCAAATCAGTAGGAAACAACGTCTAGGAGGTGCAAATTACCACTCCAGACCTAGGGAATACAGACATTATAGAGTACTCCTTGTTTGTTCTTATATCCTCCCTCAAGTTCAGGATTAAACCTGGGAATGATTATTTGTCTTGGGAAAGTTATTGAACTTCCCACTCTCCTGGAACCAATCATTGTAAAAATTGTACTATCCAGTGTAACAGCCCTGTACTGGAAACTAAACATGTACCCACAGCCTGGCAGAGGAAATGCTCATTTCATTTCCTTCTCACACCGTCCTCTATCTCACAACAGCATCCCCGGACTCTGAGTGTCCCCAGCTAGAATCACCTCTCACTCAGGCTCCACTGGGGACTTGGAAATTCATTTGCTGCTACTTTTCCAGAAGAAACAAAGTACAATAGAAGAGACTTTTTGAGGGATACACAAAACACAGAAACAAAACAAAATTGCTGTATAATTTTCACAGATAATTATCCATGTGAAAAGAGAGAAAACTACACTAATTTTAAAACTCTGCTTTTGTTAGTAGTGTTTGGTGATGGCTGGATCAATTGGAATGTGATGATGTCATTGAGGCCTGATTTTAAAACATGAAGACAGGGTGGTTTAGATCATAAATGAATGTTGATTATGACTCTAAGGGAATAAAATAAAACTCTGAAAAGGAACCTTAGAACAAAAGCAAACAGATGACAAGGAAGAGGCTGTTCAAGGAAGTTGTTTCATCATCCATGTTGTTTGTTTCTATAGATGCTTTTGCAATACAAGCTGACAAGTAATTTTTACCATATTCCTACCTGCAGAGTAACAGAAAGTTCCTAGTAAATTAAAACTTCATGATTTTGTGAATTCACGATTCTCCTTCTACATTCTTAAGTAAATGAATTTGCATTGAACAAAACACTGACTGTAATAGCAAGAATTGATTAAAAATTGTTTTACTTCTTTTTGTATCAATAAATTACCAGTTCTCCAATGTTTACAAGCAATGACTAACAATGGTGGATACTTTCAGATATTCTTCCTTTGTTTCCCATGAACAGTTTATATTACATAAAATACGTTTTAAGATATAGACATTTTAACATTTATAAACTTTTCATTAAAGCAAATCACACGTAAGAAACACAAATGTAGGCCTAGCTGGTTTAGCTCAGTGGATAGAGAGTTGGCCTATGGACTGAAGGGTCCTGGGTTTGATTCCACTCAAGGGCCCATGTCTGGGTTGAAGGCTCAATCCCCAGTAAGGGGCGTGCAGGAGGCAGCCAATCAATGATTCTCTCTCATCATTGATGTTTCTCTCTCTCTCCCTCTCCCTTCCTCTCTGAAATCAATAAAAATATATAGTTTTAAAAAGAAATAGAAATGTAGAGTTCAACAAATGATCACAAACTGAATACCCAGGTAATCACTACCTAAGTGAAAAAACAGACTGTTATTATTTCCAGAAGTCTCCTTCCAGAGCACTTTCAATCACCACTACCTTCTCCCCCTGTCAGAGACAATGTGGCTTCCGAGTTGCAATATCATACAACTCTGTCTGTTCTTCAATTGTATATAAAGTAGGTATTATGTTTATTTTGTATCTAGTTTTGTTTACTTACATTAGGTTTGTGGGATTCATCCATTGTGTTTGTAAAGCTCTAGTTCTCCTGATTTTATATTCAACTAGTAGCCCTGTGCATGAATCTGTGCACCAGTAGCTCACCAGTAGCTTGCTGCCCCCCTCCTGTAGCTCTCTGCCTGCTTCCCAGCCCGCCTGTAGCTCCCTCCGTCAACCCCCCCCCCATAGCTTGCTGTCCTGCCCCCCTCCTGCAGCTCTCTGCCACCATTTGTAGCTCACTGCCCCACCCTCCTGCTGATCTGTGATCCAGTCATTATGTGGTCAGTCGTTACAGTTTACAATGTAACGACCATTTGCATATTACATCTTTATTATATAGGATTGTGTTACCAGAAAACTATCAAATTGTTGTTGTTGGTCAAGTTTTGAAATATTATTAAAATTCACATTCTTATACACATGCATATTGATACACATGTAAAGAAGTGGATAAATTAGTCATCTGGTATGTTTAAGCTCCAACATAAATTGGCTATTCCAAGAGCAGCTCTGAGCTGGGGAAATATCTCCTAGTTGAAGCCACATTTGAAATTATATAAAGGTATTCTTGATGTGCCCTTAAAACCCTTTTAACCTTTCTGATATCCTTCTTGGGAAAGAAACATTGTATAATTTAAGTATTAATAATGGTATTTTATTCTTTCACATGGGGAGTTTTGTTAGTTTATATTATAAGAGAAATAACTATTAAATTAGTTGATCAGATATAGAAAATTACTCCTATATTTAATGTGAGATTTTGTCATATGTCATTTATATGCCAAAAAGTTCATACATATGTTAAAGGGAATAATTTTTCTATTTATATTAATACCATTATTATTTTGATTAATTGTTACATGCTTTGAGATGTAGTATTTATCTCAATACAGAGAACAATGTAAAGTTGGGGAAACTGTAAGTAATTATACTTATTATTGTTACAATTTAAATGGTGACCAAGTTTGTGAAGTTGAATGACGGAGAGTAAATTCCTTGAGCTTAATGTTTTCCTACTGGTTACTGACTAGACTTTTGACTAGCACTGAGAGTTGAACACTGTATCCATGGAAACAAGCACTTAACCTTCTCAAATGGAAATATGTTTAATTTTTCTATTCTTTATAAATATTTTTGTAGTTCAAGATAATGATTAAGAAATCAAGGCTAGGCATTTCCTGACATCAATGAACAGATGACTTAAAGGCCTTTAGCAAATATTTTAAGGTAGACATTAATGCCAGAAATGTGCCCCAAACCCACAGGTCATGGTTCTTAAATATTTGGTAGTTGATAGTTATTGCTAATTCTACACATATGCTATGCATAAAAATATTCCACATGAGTTGAAAGGTATTAAGTCTGAAATTAAAGCTAATGTATATTGTGTCATATACATTCATCAGAAAAGTATAGAGGGGCTAAAGTTGTTTTATATAGAACTTATAATCAACCAAGCTGAAAAACAGAATGCATTAGCTATAAAACAAAACTATGTTTTATCTTCTACTAGAGGCCCAATGCACAAAATTCGTGCAAGGGGCTTGGCCCTCGCAGCCCCGGCTACCTCACGGCCCCACGGCCCCACACACTGGTCATTCCAGAATTTCGTCCGGAAGGTCGTTCTGGAAGGTCGTTCCAGCATCTGGTCTAATTCGCATATTAGCTCTTTATTATACAGGATTTAGGTGAACACATATTATACATGCATATATTCATTGGTTAGTTTAATTATTAAAAATAGCTTTTCATATTCACATTGCTGACATTGTTACCAATAGAAATGTGTAGTTTAATAACATCGCCAATTTTCTTGAATTATTTTTCTGAATAATTTTCCAGAAATTATTGTTTTAAAATTTTATTTAGCTTAAAGTGAAGTACATTTAGATATTGTACCTCATGTACTGGAAAATTTTATATTATCTCTTTCAGCACACATATTACTAGCTGAATAACTTTACCGCAACTTTGTATTATATAACTTCACTAACATTTTTTTTATGGTGAGAGTAACATGAAATAAATTATAACTTCTAAAAACAATATCCATCGCATGTTAAGGTAACTGAAATTTTCATTACTGATAGCTAAAACTCAATAAAGGCCAGATGATCATTTTATAGGCATTATCACATTTATTCTTTAAAAATAACCTTTTAATGTTATGCTTTTATTCTATTGATTTTAATGAAAATGTAATGTCTAGACTATGGGGAATATTTTCAAATCCATATGGGCAGCAAATGTAGAATTGACACTCAAAACTCTCAGTGTGACTCCATATGCTTATTATTCATCCTTTCTGGTGCCATTTTAAATCATAGATCAATTGCAAAATATTTAATTTTTGTATTAAGGATTTCTTTGCTAGAGAAAACGGGTAATCTCATGGCTATAGAACTTTCTAATTGGAACTCATTTCAAGAACCCTAATGCATAATTTGTAAATATTTCTGTTTGGGATTTAGTTGGGGGTAGGGGTGAGCTGGAACCCTTGAAAAGGGATGCATGACTTCAGCCCAGAATAAAGTCTACCAAAACATCAACAAAAGAAAAGACAACAGAAAGCAACTATTGGAATCTGTTTGGATATCTGTTATAAGAGCTAACGTTATAGTCAATACTCTGCTTGATAAATATATTTTGTGTAAAGAAAGCTATAATGTCAAAGATAAGATTACAAATAAGATAACCAGCAAAGAGGAACATACTCTACTCTCTCAAAACACACTAGGAACATATTTCAGAATCAGCATCTTAGAAATAGATTTCTTCTTGATGATTTGTGTATCTTGAAAATAAATTAGAAAGATACATGTTTTCTATTACAGTTCTTCAAACTACCAATCTTAGCTTCATAAGAAACCCTAAAAGTCTGAAACTATTTGTCAAGTGGTAATACACTGAGTACTGTATTATGTTCTCGTGGCAGTGTATTGAAATATTTGTAATTTTCATGTTTTATAGTTCCCTGGAATCATTAGCACACTTTCATTTTAGAGGCTGTGCTAAATTCAGCACTAGAGTCAATAGTTTGAGGAAATGAAAGTGAGGGGTGAGATTCATTTTAATAGTTGAGAAACTTGACTGGGAAAATGATCTGTCAGTATTTTTCTGGAACACAACACTCTATGTAATTAGATTGGTGGAATGAAGGGAGATAGAAAGGACAAGATTAGAGATGTTCTTTGGGGAATAATTAGCCTCGAGAATGCAGTTAAAACTGTGTGAGCATAAAAACTTGCATAGTCAAATCTTGAGGGAAAAGAAAAAAGACTATAAAAAGATTAAGAGCAATGGAAAAGGGCATCTTAACAGAAGTAGAAGGCAAAAGGTAAGCTTTGGAACTAATAGAATTCTTTTTTACTAGAATGGAACCATTAAACAATCTTTTTTTGTTGTTAAATTAGGTGTGTTTATATTACATTAATATCTCTTGTACTTTAATTCATTTTGTAAAAAAAAATATACTACTTTGTTCATGCCCTTTATTAAATTATGAAACCCTTGAATAGGAAACTGCAACCTTCAGTTATGCCATGAATATAACATTATTTAATACATAATATTGAGCAAGAAAATCTGAGGCATCTTTAGACAGATATCATCATAGGTCTATCAACAAAAGAAATATCTCAAACCAGAGGAAGCCTTAATACTAATTTATTTGAGCCAAAATTTTAAGGACATGCCCAGAAATAAGATCTCAGTGGAGAAAGGCAGTTTTGCAGTTCATTTTGCACATTTAGAATCAATAGAGAAAAGGTAAGGATGGTTACTTTCGATGGTAGATTAAGGAGCCAGGAGAAAGCAAAGCAGGTAAATCTCTAAGATTCATTGAAAAGAAAAATGGAGAGATGTATACTTCTTCCACATTGGTGAGCACAACATAGTTAACATTTATCAATTACAGATAACAGAGATAGAATGTGGCCAACAAGATAACAACACAAAGTTTCTGTCATCCAGCTATATTGCCAGTGGTCTGTTTTCAAAGGGTTTGGGAGAGAAAACAACTGTGACATTTAAAAGGGATGTTTTCTAAGATGCACAAGAATAATATACAGGGCTCATTTAAGGTGCAGATTAACCTTTTACTAAGGAAGCCATAGGCCTGGGATGTGACTACCCACCATGCCCATGCCCAGTTAGGAGTTAATGTTCAGACCATCCTGTGTGGTTACTTTCGGTCACTAGGCTTGTCAGGTCTGTGTAGCTCCCTTTTCGTTCATGAATCACAGAGAACTTTATTTTTTGATGTGTAGTTTGCCATATTCAGGACCAAAATTTACTCTTTGCCTACCATCAAATAGGTCACTTACCAAATGCCCATTACAGATCTTGTAAGAAAATACAAGCTTATGCTAGGAGTCCGGGGGCATTTAAGTATCTATACTAATAAAAGGGTAATATGCTAATTAGACAGGGAGACCTTTCGACAAAGCCATGGCAGTGGGGATGAGGCAGAGGTGGTTAGGGGCAATCAGGCCACAAAGCCATGGCAGTGGGGACGAGGCAGAGGTGGTTAGGCAATCAGGCCAGGAGGGGAGGGCAGTTGGGGGTG
>NW_005354291.1:16614143-16638458 GCF_000412655.1 Myotis brandtii
ATCAGGCTGGCAGGGGGGGGCAGTTGGGGGCAAGCAGGTGAGTGGGGGGGCAGTTAGGGGTGATCAGGCAGATGAGCGGTTAGAAGCAAGCAGTCCCAGATTGTGGGACCTGTGGAATCGGGCATAAACCAGCAGTCGGACATCCCCCAAGGGGTCCCAGATTGGAGTAGGTGCAGGCCAGGCTGAGGGACCCCCCCCCATGCACGAATTTCATGCACCGGGCCTCTAGTTCTATATAATAAAAGGCCAATATGCAAATTGACCAAATGGTGGAACGACGGGTTGCTATGACACGTAATGAGCACTAGGGGGGCAGGCCAGGCTGAGGGACACCCCCCCCCATGCACGAATTTCATGCACCGGGCCACTAGTCATATATAATAAAAGGCTAATATGCAAATTGTCCCCTCGACCAGGAGTTCAACGGGGAGTTCCACCAGGGGGCAGGGCCAGCTGGCTAACCACCCACAGCCCCTCCCCCCAGACAGCCCAACCCCCGATCAGCCCCGATAGGGGGGCGGGCTGGCCAGACCCCACCCGTGCACGAATTCATGCACTGGGCCTCTAGTAAACATATAAATCAACAGAATACAATTGAGAATCCAGAAACAAACTCATGTATCTCTTGCCAACTGATTTTTTGACAAGGATACCAAAACCAGAACATGGGAAAAGAACAATGTTATTAACAAATGAAGCTAAGACAACTGAATTTCCACATGGACAATGATAAAATCGGACCCTTTCCTCTCACCATATGAAAAACTTACATATAATGGGCCAAAGACCTAACTTTCAGAGGAAAACAAGGGAGTTAACTTTCATGACCTAGTGTTTGGCAATAGATTCTTAAATATGACACCAAAAGCCTGAGCAACAAAATAAACAATACGTAAATTGAATTTTACCGAAATTAAAATAATTGTTTCAAACCACACCACCAAGAAAGTGAAAAGATCCATAGAGTGGGAAAACATTTTCAAATTATATAGTTAATAAGGGACTAGTACCTAGAATATATAAAGAACAGCTCCAACTCAATAATAAAAAGACAAAGAAAAAACATTTCTTCAGAGAAGATTTACAAATTCCCAATGAATACATGCAAAGATACTCAGCATCATTGGACATGATGGGAATCCAAATCAAAACCACAGTGGGATACCTCTTTATATACACTAGAATTATTGTAATAAAAGAAGTTTGATAATAACAGATGTTGGCAAGGATGTGGAGAAATCAGAACCTTCATACACTGCTAGAGTAAATGTAAAATGATGCAGCCACTATGGAAAACAGCCTGGAAGTTCCTCAAATAGTTAAACATAAAGTTCACATATGACATAGCAATGCCACTGTTAGGCAAATACCCAAGAAACGAAAGTATATATCCACATGACTGTTTATAGCAGCATGATTCATAATAGACAAAAGGCTGAAATAACCCAAATGTCTATCAATTCATGAATGGAAAAACAAATGTGGTATCCATACACTGCAATATGATTTAGTCATAAAAAGAAATGGGACTGAAGTAATGATGCATGCTACAACATAAATGGACCTTGAAAACATTAACTAAGTGAAAGAAGATTGTTACCCCCAAATCACATATTATATGCTTCCATTTATATGAAACCTCTCTAAGAGACAGATCTATGGAGACAAGAAATAGTTGGGTGTTGTTTAGGGCTGGGGAATAATGGCTAAAAGTGACAGTAAAAGGTATGGATTTCTTTGTGAGGTGCTGAAAATGTTCTAAAATTGACTGTGGTGATGATTGCACATACCTGTGACTATATTAAAAACTGAACTGTACACTTTAGATGAATTATGTGCTTTATGAATTATGTCAGTAAAGCTGTTATCAAAAAATAGATATTGACCTGAGAAGATATTGTAATATGGTGGGAAAACAACTTTTTTTTTATCTTTTCTCTATGTTCTCCTTATTTCACCCTCCACGGCCTTCTTGAATCCAGATATAGTACAAATATTTTATTAGTATTTGCAAGATATGTGCCCAGAATGAAATCTTCAATAGATATCATGAATCCCTTACAACCTTGTGAGTTTTTTCTCTTTCCACTGGAGAAAGAATCCCATAAACTAGGCCAAGCATTTTCTTTCTCTTCTTTAGAAATTAATGTTAGAGGTTATGTACATTGTAAGGAAACCTTCAGATTTTAGACATGTTTCTTTATTTCATAATATTCAGTGATACTCAGCAGAGTAATGGAGTTTAGGAACTTGGAGTCTTCTATCCTACCTCTCTTCTGACCCAGACCATTGAAAAATAGCTTCTGAGAGTTCCAGGAGGACCTGGACTCCAGAAGTAGTGTAAATCCCTGCCAAATCCAACATCGTTTAGTGGGGCACGGCCCCCATACCTTTTTCTGGCATTCTATATAGACTCATGATTTTACTGCACATCGAAATTCAAAAATGTTGCCAAAGAGAATGGGGGATTTTCAAACTAGTGACTCAAGCTGAAAGACAAACATGTGTAATGTTTGTACCCTGTGTTAACTCAAGACACCTCATCTGTGTGGGTTGTATGTCCCAGGGAGAAGGGATCTAGTTGTTTTTGTTAGTGTGAATAATATTTTGCACACTGTAGCGAAGTCTGAAACGCAGGGTGCTAAATGCAGTGACTGAATGAAGTCTTGAAAGAACACAGTATGTTGAACCCCTTAATAGGATGGCTGAAAACATACACAAGTCTGGAAGGCAGGGTGCTAAATGCAGTGACTGAAGCCTTGAAAGAACACAATATGTTGAACCCCTTAATAGGATGGCTGAAAACATACATGATGTGTACACTAGATTACACACAACAGGATGGTCATTTCGGAGGAGCTGTTTTTCATTTTCCTTTAAAACTCTAAAATAAAGCATGCACAAGTCAGGCTTCCAGGAGCATGTTTATTTTTCCAAGGAGACAATTTATCACATTGTTTTGGTATGTGGTTTATTCTAAAATTATTTGCTAAAGATATGTTGCCATTCTATTTTATACTTTGTGGTGGTAGTATAGAGTCAGAATATTTATAGATATGTAATATGAAGCATTCTAGATTTATAATAAAAGGTCCTTTTCTATACTATGCATATAATTGGCTTTATTATTTTTGTCTTCTATCAGATCAATGTGTTCTCTTTTAACTAGAATATACTTTGAATAATGAGGGCCCAAAGGAAAGATATGACAGTACATAATTGTAATGTGTGGAAAGCTAGGTCCTAAATACCACAAGCCAATGAAAAAGAATAGATTTCATCTCCTTTCAATATTGAAAGTTAGTTTTCTGTTTAAATCTTTTCCTGACAGATAGTAATCGAACAAAGAGTGGCAAAAAAAACTGAAGACATTATTTATCTAAACTAGAGAAAGGAGAGGGAAATTCCCTAAGTGGAAATATTTATATTTTAAAAATCAGAATAACATTTATATAGGTGTTACATTATTCTTATTATGAAGTTAGAATTTCATACTAAGGCATTTGAATTTTATGCTACTTTATGTTTTCCATTAACATTTCTTTCTTTCTCATTGATGTATTTTTTTAAAACGTGGTATGCTTGGAACCTACACAATTCGAACTAAGTTATTTCTCCTAGAAATATTCTAACGCATATGTGACAACCCCTTCCAAAAAAAAAAAAAAAAAGGACACATGTGACACCTACATTTTAAAAACAAAAAAGGATTTAGACATAACAGAATCCTGGGAACAGAATTCTGACAATTGTAATATTTGATTGTGTCTTTAATATTTAAGAATAAAGTTGATAAAAATAGAGCATGGTCACCTTTGCCTATGTCAATAGAAGTGTGAGACATATAAGATGAGTAATCAGATACTGGAGAATCTTACACATTATGCTAAGAATTTGTTGATATGATCCATTGTTATTAGGGAACTAGGGATACTTTGAGGAAGGGAATTGCAATATTAAGTGAGAATAACAATACTTTTCTGATCTTAAAATATTCAACATACTACAAATAGTAAATTAGTTAATATTTTTTTAAAAAATAAATGTAAACATTCTTGTCATTTTACCTAACTATGCTATTTGTCAAATGGTCCCTTCATTAAATCGTTAACTAGTTAACATTGAATCAATTCAGTTAAAGCAATGTATAAAAAGAATGAACAAATCATGATCTAAACAGAGAGGAGGTTGTGCAGTCAGTACACAGAGAGATTTATACAGTAAGCAAGCGCATTTAATTTATTTTTATCAGGCATTCATTATTTTAGTGTTTGAGTTATTTCAAAACACTTCAATATAAATCTCAAAGAAATGTTACTCCAAATAAAATTACAGATTATTAACACCAAAAAAAATCTCACCTCTTTCTTATGAATTAGCTTCAGTTAATGTCTTTTGACATTTTTCTTCAAGATAATTAATTTTATTTGCTTTTGTTTTTATCTTGTTGTGATGGGTTTTTAATCTAACAATAGAATATGTAGATACTTCACTTGACAAGGTTTTAACAACATTTATATTTGATGAGCCTTAGTCAGAGGAATATGAAAACAATACTTGTCTAAATTCAACCAGTTATAAACATTAGAATCCAAAATTAGATATTTGTGACAACTTAATTTTTCTGTAGACTCCTACTCATGTTTATGTTCATATAGTGGCTAACACAGAGCTATTCATCTGGTAGGTTCTCAGTAAATATGTTATAGGATGTAATGAAAATTTGTAGTAAACTAGAAGAAATGCTAAAGGACTGATTAACACAATGTACAACAATAGAGATCTAAAAAAGTCTATATAGCTTAAGTGTGATTTTACAAAAGTCATCACTTAATAGAGTAGGGGGAAGGATTAAAAATCCTTGGTATAGGTTCTGAGGATTTGTGACTAGAAAATACTTCTACTTTCAAACTTTTTAAAATGTCCAAACATCTGTTGAGTGACATATATATTTCCCACGTTCAAAGGCTGTTAAATTGCGTTGTTTACCCATATCTTTAGAAAAATATCACTTCTACTGTCGTGGTAAACAACCTGCTTCCCTATTTATAATGGTCTGGCCCTCTAGCAACTTCAGCGTGAAATTATAGCTAATTTGCCTACAAATGTCAGGTGGTCATAATAATCTGGCCACTCAGTGTATATTTATGGTTTATTGAAAAAATGCAAAAGTCACATGGGGCACAAGTTAATGACCCAAAGAAAAGAAAGCATTGTAACTACGGAATATGCAACAACATAGATGAATCTCAAAAGTATCATGTTAAATACAAAAAGCCAAATATGAAAAATATTAAAACGGTATTGTTCCATTTCTATAACATTCTGGCTAAAGCAAATCTATAAGGTAGAAATCAATGAGTGGTTGCCAGAAACCAAGAATGTTGGAAGAGGACTGACTAAAGAAATAGGAGGAAACTTCGCATGGTGATGAAAATACTTGGTATCTTTATTTTGGTGATTGTTATAAGACCTTCACATCTGTCAAAATACACAAATATGCATTACTAAAAACGGTTAAATTTATTCTATTTAAATTATAACTCAATGAACAACCTTAAGGAGGATAAAAAGCCTGAAGAACACCAGAAAGATGAAGAACGTGGAGAAAAATTACCCTGGTACAATTGGCAAGCATGCCTTGGGCCTGGGCGAACAATGGCCCACCCACCCACTTGACAGGAAACCTTCCAAGAGAGATCACCCCAGTGCAGGGTATCAGAGGCAGTCACGGCATTCATTAAGGACGACTTAGGCCTTCTTCCCTCTAGTCCTCAAGAAGTCTATAATTTCTGTCAAAAGACACAGAATTTCTTATCTTGATAGGAACTATAATTACAACTCATTTATTGCACAAACAGTGAGCACTAAGAAGTGTCAGCCCGTTTTTTGTGCACTGGCATTCCACTGGTAAACAACAAAAGAAAGGGCATTATTCTCAAGGAGCATAGATGCTGGTCTGGCTATGCTTATGGAAGTGGTTCCAGACAGTGAACTGAATGAGTATATCAATGTAATAGAATTGATATATTCAAGTTTAAGTCGACCCTCTGGCTATTTGTTCCTACTGTCCAACCTATTTATTTTTTTAAACATATATTTTATTGATTTTTTACAGAGAGGAAGGGAGAGGGATAGAAGAGTTAGAAACATCGATGAGAGAGAAACATCGATCACCAGCCTCCTGCGCCCCTCCTACTGGGGATGTGCCTGCAACCGAGGTACATGCCCTTGACCGGAATCGAACCTGGGACCTTTCAGTCCGACGCTCTATCCACTGAGCCAAACCCGTTAGGGCTATTCATTTTTTTATTCCCTCCTTTGTGACCTTTTTTTTTTTTATAAACTATCAAATTATTTTCAGTATTGTTTTTATTCCCTCTTTTGTGACTTTTTTTTTTATAAACTATCAAATTATTTTCAGTATTGGATCCTAAATCATTGTAGTGAAACTATGGAGTGCTGCCAAGATCACCTTTGAGTCAAGGTATTCATTTCTTCATCTATCAAAACTCTATGAAAGGCTCACACTTGAGTCATTCATCAGGACTTGCCCTCAGCATGAAGACGCTGCTTTGCCCAGGTATCCGCCTTCTTCCAGGGGTAGCCAACAGCTAATGACTAGTTGGTAGAGAGGGAGAAAGTTTTGTCTTCCCCTGCTTCTTTCAATTTTCTGAGGTACTTTGGTAGGGATGGTAAAGAGGGCTGCTCCTTAGCTCCTGCACCCATATATCCTAACGATTGGTATTACTGTAGCATATTAAGTTTTCCCTTCAATGAGCAATGATTTATGCAGGAGTGGTACTATTTTAGAAGTATTTGAGATACACCTTTAACTTATTAATGTCTAATATTAAAACTTAAATTACTTTAACTTTATTTACTCTGCTCTCTTTTTGTATTATTGTTGACATTTTAAATGTGTGTATTTTAAACCACTTGGGATATTATTAATTTTGTTTTATATTAATATTAATTTAGGTTCATTACAACATTTGCTCTTTTCAATTTTATCTCTTGTACATATCAATGCTTTCATCTATTACCATTTCCATTTTGCCTGAAGAAAATCCTTTTATACTTGCTTTAGCACGTGTATGCTGTTAATGTCTTTTCTCAATTGAAATGTATTTATTTCAACAGATTTTTGAAGGATATTTTCACTGGTTATACATTTCCAGATTGATAGTTATTTTATTTCAACACTTTGAAGATGTAGTTCCATTTTACGTTAGATACTACTTATTTATTTTCTTAATTTTTCTTTAGATAAACATCATTTCCAAAATCTTTGGTTTATATATTGTTTTGAGTATACAGACTTATACTTTTCGTCTTTTTTTGTCTATTTTATTCATTGAAATATGGTCTCTGCAGATTATATTAGGGCTATATTTGAAAAACAACTGGTTTTTTTTAAAATTGCTGTGTTGCTTTCCTTACAATTTTTAAAATGTTTACCTAATGTACTTTTTTTCCTGCTTGTAATTTTTGTTACAATGTTGAATAGAAATAGTTAACATGGGTTGGAAATTGAAGAAATGCATGTCTTATTTCTGTCCTAAAACAAATTCTTCTAAAATTTTATAATTTAATATTATGTTTTATCAACAATATTCTTGTTACCAAATATCAGGCTAAGAAAGTTCTGGTCTATTAATATCTTCCAATGAGTCTCATCTTGAAATAATATTGAAATATATCAAGTAGTTTTTATCTACTGAAATGATTTTGTTTTTCTCCATTGTGAGTATCATCTTGAAATAATATTGAAATATATTCAGTTTTTATCTACTGAAATGATTTTGTTTTTCTCCATTAATCTGTTAATTTAATAAATTCTTCAATCTTTTAACAACATCAGAAAAGTTATTGAAGAGCAACTCCTTTCTTTGAATACAGTTTTTAAATTTGATTTGTTTAGAATGTTTATAAATATGTTTATGAGTAATATAAGATTGTGATTTTTATGCTTATGTTCTTACTAGGGGCCCTTGAAAGGAACTGTGGGCCACAAGGCTGCGGTGGGCACAGGGGCAGGTCTCGCCTATCCTCCACACCCCCACCCAGCCCCTCCTACTGTGGCCCCTGTCTGCTGGCAGCCCCGCTCCCACTCCCGCTGCCACGCTCCCACGCTGCTGATGGCACTGAGGGATTGGGGCCAGAGCCAGCAGTGGGTGCGAGAGGGGCTGGTGCCATCAGCTCGTGCCAGCACCAGGCAGGACTGCGGTGCGTGGGAGCAAAGAATTTTCAGTAACCACCAGAGGCTCGCCCTGATGACAACAACCGGTGCCCCACCTTGGTCTGGCGCCCCCACTCACCTGCTCCACCATCTCGCCGCAGCAGACACCAACATGTTCCGCAGTCTGCCGCCTGCTGCTGACGCCTGCCATGTTCCACACATGCCCCCTGGTGGTCAGCACACATCATAGCGACTTGTTGTTCCGTTGTTCCACTGTTCGGTCTATTTGCATATTAGGGTTTTATATATACATATATAGATACTACTCTCATCTGATTTGTCATCAGCATATTATTAACATCATAAAATTATTTGATGGGACTTCTACTTTTATATTTTCCCACTATTTGTGCTGTTCTTAGATAAGAAGTATCTGTTACTTATGGTAGAACTAATTTTAAAGCATCTGAGTATTTACAGCAAGATTCTAAGACGGTTTTATTTTTTTTAATAGTTTTAATCTGCATATGTAATATTCCCAAATTTAGCTGTGAAATTTTGATAAATATATAAAGTACGGTAACCACCACCATAATTACATTATAGAAAAATGTCATCACTTTTTAAAGTTATTTTGCCCTTTTTTGCAGTGAATTCTCTCCCTCCCCCTGCACTTTGGAGACACCCTGCTCTGCTTGCTATTCTTGTAAGTTTGCTATTTCTAGAATTTGACACAGACATAATCATTAACAATACAGACACTTTATGTATGAAATAATTCACTTAACATAATGTTTTTGAGATTCAGCCATGTTGTTGCATGTATCAATAGTTTTTTTTTTTATTGTTGGATAGTATTAAACTTTATATATATGCCACATTTTTTTTTTTTACCCAGTCACCTATTAATTACCATTTGGTTTATTTCTAGGTTTTTACCATTTTGAATAAAATCTTAGGAATTTTAAATCCAAGTCTTTGTGTGAACATGTTTCATTTATATTTTTGTGTTACATTTAGGTCTATGATATATTTTGAAGCAACCATTGAGTGTAGTATGAGGTCAGGTATTGTTCATATTTTACATAGGATAAGCCCATTGCTCCAGCACCATTTGTTGACAAGACTATTTTTTTCTATTGAACTAACTTGGCATGCTTGCTAAAAATCAATTGACCACATCTATTTGAGCCTATTTCTAGACTCTCAGTTCTCTTCCATTGATCTATGTTTCTATGCTTATGCCAATACCATGTTGTCTTGATTAATGGAGCTCTCTAGTAAATCTCGAAATCAAATAGTTGAAGTTCTCCAACTTTATTGTAATTTTTCAAAAGTTTTGTCTATTATAAGACCATTAAGTGTCCATACATATTTATGAACAATTTGACAATGTATACAAAAAGTCTATTAGAATTTTGATTGAATCTATAGATAAATTTGTGGAAAATTAACATCTTAACTATATTGAATATTCCAACCTATGTAAACAGTATATTTCTCTATTACTTAGATTCAACTTTATATTCTCCCGGGAATATTTTTTTCTTTCAATGTACACAACTTGTGCATATTGTGTTAAGTTTATTCCTAAGTTCTGTATGCTTAATGATATTGTGAATAGTTCTTTTCCTATTTCAATTTTGAAAAATTTTTGTTAGTATATAGAAATAAATTCTTAACTATTGACGTGGTCTTTAAAACATATACTTTAGATTTCTTATTACTCTAAAATAATAACTTCATTTCTATAAAATTACAAATTACCAATAATTCTTTTATTTAATCAACCAAAATTTGCTGCAGCAGCCACAGGAAACTGATACATTGCCCTTCTCATCCTTTTTTACCCATATAATATGAAAAATTCAACACATTTTTCAGAAATCAGAATGAGCATCACAGCAGAACGTTCATTAATTATGCAAATAAATGTTAAAGTGTGATAAGTCATGCAAATTAAAGTCTACATTACTGAAGAGGATATTAGTGAGAGAGAAACAAATTTATCAAATAAAAATATATTTTAAATTTAAGTGGTTTCCAATGATTTTCTATGTAACAATTTAGAAAACATTTAAAGGCATTAATACTTTTATTAAATCCATATAATTCTAATTTCAAAGGAAATGTTTTAATTTGGAATCTAGTAATTAATTCTTTTACTTGGTATAATTTAATTAATTTTGTATTAATGAATTTTAAGAGTAAGAAGCAAAAATACGAATCTCTTCATTTACACTTAGCTATGAAGTATGTATACATTAAAAATGATGAGTTAGAAATATTTTTTAAAACAATTGCTATCACAAACTTAAATAATATAAGTTGTTTTTAAAAACAATTTACATAAGCATTTATGGACTAAAATTTATTTGATAATTTATTACATAAATTATAAATGTAGTATTAAAATATTATTTTAATATATACATAAATAGGTTTACTTATATTGTACAATCTAAAAGAAAAGATAAGAGTTGTCCTCACATAGAATACACAAAGAACATTTTATTTTTAAAATTTTTTTAAAGTATCATAAATATATTATAATTAAAACGTGAATATGATTCATTTATTTAACAAATAGTTACAATTTTTATATTTTTAATGTGACAAGCATTGTTAAATGCTTGGTAAAGACACATTAGTAAACCCAACAGAGCAAGTGCTTGCTTTCATTTTGTTTACAGAGCAATGAGGTACAAAATCAAAATAAATAATAATTTTAAAAACTGAATTTACTTCATTGAGAAATAACTTAAAATCAGATTTTAAAAGATATTTCTCTTTCTAATATCATTATAAATTTACTTTATGATAAATGGGATTTTTAATAATTCCTTTACATTGTGTGCATGACAACTAGATTATTAATTGGCCATGCATCTGTCTTTTCTACACTGATTCCTAGTTCCAACTATCTGGAAATAATTACTTTCAGAGACATGACTTACATTAGCACAAATCAATATCACTGGGCTGAAATCAAGAGAATGGCAAAGATTCTCTTCCCAGAAATCAGTCCTTTGCCACTTATAGCCTCTGATGGCTGCCATCGTTCCTTTGTTTGTGGTCTTTTCTTTTTTAAAAAAATATGTTTTTATTGATTTCAGAGAAGAAGGGAGAGGGAGAGAGAGGTAGAAACATCAACGATGAGAGAGAATCATTGATCGGCTGCCTCCTACATGTCCCCCACTGGGGACTGAGCTCACAACCCAGGCATGTGTGTGCCCTTACCCGAATCAAACCCAGGAACCTTCAGTCCACAGGCCAACTCTCTATTCACTTAGCCAAACTGGCTAGGGCTGTTTGTGGTCCTTTCAATCTCTCTTTTATTAAATTGCCTTCTGTGATGCTTAATTTTATGTTTCAACTTGGCTAGACCATGATACCAGATATTTGGTTGAACACATCTGGATGTTACATTGAACATATTATTAAAATGAGTTTAAGTTTCTTTAAAGTTCTTTTAAACATTTAAATCAGTAATTGAGGAAAGCACGCGACCTAACATGTGTGTGGACTTTATTCAAATAGTTCATCAGTTGAACACTTTAAGAAAATTCCCCAAGAAAGAGAGAATTCTGTCAGCAGATTGCCTTCCGATTCAAGCTTCAACATCAACTCTACCTTGGATCTCTAACCAGCCAGTCTACTCTGACATTTTGGAGAATATATATTTGAATAAAATCCTTGATATTCTGGATATCTAGGTGGGTCCTAGAGAATCAGAGTAAGATAGGCAGAAGAGAAGAAAGTGTATTAGTCAGGGATAATGTCCCAAGTGAAGATCCTTGACTATGGGGATATATTGTGAGAAATTCATGCTTAGGAGAGATTGTGTGTACATCATTGTGTGTACATACCTACACCTAGATTTGTACATACCACAAACCTAGGCTATATGCTATAGCTTATTGCTACTAGGGTACAAGGATGTACAGCATGTTACTGTACAAGAGAAAATGCTGCAATCAAGAGATGCTGTAAAACATGAGATGTAGGAGGCTGCTGTCAGCTAACATGGGATACTGTTTTCTAGCAAACTTTTTTTAAATGAAAAGAAAAAGTTCATTCTAAAATAAAAAGTATAGTATAGTAAATACATAAGCCAGTAATACAATTGCTTATTATCATTATAAGTATTATGTTTTGTATGAAATTGTATGCACTATACTTCTATAATGATTGGCAGAGCACGCTTGTTCACATCAGCAGCACCACAAACATGTGAGTAATGCTTTGCACTGTGATGTTATGAAAGCTATCGTGTCACTAGAACATAAGAATTTTTCAGCTCCATTATAAAACTCTGCGACTACCATCACATATGCAGTCCGACGCTGACCAAAATGAGATATGCGGCACATGACTTTAACTGTAAAACGCTTTTTCTCTCCTGTGAGGTATCATTCATAGCTTCTAGGGATCAGCACTTGGATATCTTTTGGGGAGCCATTATTCAGCCTACCACAGGTAGACTTAAAATATCTCACTCTTTAAAAAAACTGTAATAATATTTGTGTCAATCTTAAGTAGAGAATGAAGACTGTCTCATTTGTTCTGCATAAGATATATTTAAACTATAACAGAACACCTAATAATCTAGTGTTCAATCTTTTAGGGCGACTGATATGCATGAAAAATCTCATGATAACTTTAAATATTTCACTTGCTTTTTAAGATATTCAGAAAAATGATAATATGAAATACAGAAAGATAGATATCTTTTAAATTATATATTAATAACATTAGCAATTATGGATATAAACTCTTACTTGCTACATCTTATATTCCATAATTATTTAAAATATTTAAATTTTAATTAGGTGCCTGGCCACATAGCTCAGTTGGTTTGAGCATCGTCCTGATACATCAAGTTGCAGGTTTGATTCGCAGTCAGGGCACATACAAGAATCAACCAATGAACCCTACCTGGTTTGGCTCAGTGGATTGAGTGTCGGCCTATGGACTGAAGGTTCCTGGGTTCAGTTCCGGTCAAGGGCACATGCCTGGGTTGCAGGCTCACTTCCTAATAGGGGGTGTGCAGGAGGCAGCCCATTAATGACTCTCTCTCATCATTGATGTTCCTATCTCTCTCTCCCTCTCCCTTCCTCTCTGAAATCAATGAAAATATATTTTTAAAAAAGAATCAACCAATAAATGCATAGATACATGGTACAAAAAATCAATGTTATTTTCTCTCTCCTTCCCTCTCTCAAATCAATAAATAAATAAAATTAAAAAAAAATAATTAGGTTGACCTAAACAATTAAATCAGATGCATTGTATAACAAATTTTACAAAATGCATTAAAACACACATGGATTTCTCTTAAAAAAAACCAACACATTTTTGAATAAAAGAAATTTAAGACTTCACAGACAAAAATAATGGCTAAGTGTAGTGGGTTAGTTGATGACAATGAATGAAACAATAATCCTGATGACAAGATATGAGTGGAGAAAGGATTCCTTGGAAAGGCAAATAAAGTAGGTAAACTACACATATGTCATTCTTCACTTATTTCCTTGAGAAGTATTCCCTTACCAGCCTGGTCATCAATAGTTTTTTTTTGTTTTTACATTTTGATTGATTTCAGAGGGGAAGGGAGAGGGGGAGAGAGAGAGAGAGAGAGAGAGAGAGAGAGAGAGAGAGAGAGAGAGAGAGAGAGAGAGAGAGAGAGAGAGAGAGAGAGAGAGATACATCAATGATGAGAGAGAATCATTGATTGGCTGCCTCCTGCATGCCCCACACTGGGGATTGAGCCCACAACCTGGGCATGTGCCCAACCAGGAAATGAACCATGACCTCATGGTTCATAGGCCAACACTCAACCATCAATAGTTTTAAAAGAACAAAAGGACAATGTGAAGGCGAATGTTTAAGTCTTACTCATTTAGTAAAACTGCCATTTCTGTTAATAAAAGTATTAACACTTGAATAAAAGTAGCTATTTTGCATTTTGTGCATGCCTAATGTTCTGCAATAATCATTTCATCTAAAGACAGATTAAATATTTTAATAATGTGATGTTCTCTAGATTCAGAACTTTATTAAATATTCTATTAATAATTAAGTCAGGTGTTCTTTAATGCATTTATCTTCTTTTTATGTGGTCAAGTAACATTATGCTGTATTTCAAATCCTTATTATTTATAAAATATAAGTGCAATAAAAACTAGTTAGCTATAAGTCAGTCATTGCTGTGGTTCTTTATTTCCTAAGAACTGTATTTTTTGTTTTGTTTTTCTGTTTCTTTGATTTACTGGTTTTTATTTTTCAAAAGCCTGGAAAATTATTGTTAAATCATTTAATCATTTATATACTGTATAGGCTTTATAAAAGGTTTTTGCGGGGTTCTGTAAAAAGAGGGGTGAGGGGGGTTGATAGCTCTGAAGTCGGTTTCATTTGCTTTTTGTAGTTCTAGGCAAACATTTAAAAATGAATCTTAACCAAACAAATTGTAATATTTATATCTTTTGCTGAACAAAAGGAAAACATAATAGAATGTGTTATGTACCATTATTTGAATATTCTAAAAAGCAAAGCAAAGAGGTTTCCATGAGAATTAATTAATAACACTATTGTAACAAAAAGTCAATTTACTCCTTCAACCGTAGCATATTTCTGTCAAGCTTCTTACTCAGTCCCATAAAAGATTATGGGGAAGATGAGACAGCAATGATAAGCTTATTCATTACCTCTGAAAAGCTGATCTAAGTAAAACAGATATCTAGATCAAATAATACAATGGATTCACTATATTATACTCTTGTGATTTATGAGGAAAATTCCCCTAAATGTTTTTGTATTAACACTTAAAATTGTTATGCTTAATATTGAATATGGAACTTCTATTTTTATTAGGTTTCAGATTTAAAAAGCAATATTGAGAGCTCAATTTAAATTGATATCTGGCCGCCAGCCTGATGCAACTTCTAAATTTGAACCAAAATGCCTACAAAAACAAAAAGAGATGTGGGCTCTTGCATAACTACCCCAAACAAAGGCTGCCAGAGCCCATCACCAGAATAGGGTCAGATTATTCCGGTAGCTTTAAATTCCAGGAGGTTAAATTCTGTGATACAAAGTGTGACTTACTCATGGATTTCCAGGTGAAACAAAATAGACCTGTGATCCAGAAAGAAGACAAAAGGCATTCAATCCTTTCTACCTTGCGTTTGCCTTTGGTTCAAAGACTTTCAGTCTTTTACAACCAAACCCTGGCCATTCATCCCCGATTTTTACCTACATACACACATGTGGTGAAAGGTAAGTATTCATTCACTCTTCCTCCTTCCATTAAAAACCCACACAAAAACCTTTCAGAAATAACTGGACACAAAGAAACAGATTGGGAGAAAGCTGAAATGACTGATATGATTCAGGTTTCCAGATACCCTTAATTTAGAATGGTAACTGGAAATGAAGGTAAAGGAAAACCCCCAACAGTGAATAATAAACATAAACTGATTTAATGCTGTTATAAGATCTAAAGTGGGATAGGGCTACTCACATTAATATTCTGTTTTTTGTTGTTAAAGGAAGGATACATAGCAGCAATAAGGAGGACTAATAAGTAGAATCGATGTAAGTCAATACTTGCTTGGAAAATTTGCAGTTAAGATAAAACTCTTCCGTTTTCAAGAATGAATAAATAGCAAAGAACAACAATGACACAAATTTAATTACTCTTAGAATTAATACTGTCCTATTATGAATTAAAAAAATAAACTAGAACAAGAAAACCTGTCATGAATAGTGAGATAGGTGAGAAAAGTAAGAATGCAAAACACTAAATTGTGAAACAATTAAAATCAGCCTCATAGACAATAAAGTTAGAGTTGATATAGTGCTATATTAAATTATTATAAAATGATATTTAATGTCATTCAAAATGCAGATAAAAAGGATGAGTGAAAACAATGAAAGTAAAATTAAACATATCAAAAGGAGATCAATGATGCTTAAAGAAATTATTTTTTTCTTACTGAAAAGGAAAATAAAACTGTATATGCCAGGAAAAAAATAAAAAAACATAAAATAAAATATTCTAAGCTTTAGAAGAGACATCACTAATTATATTTCAGATTTTTAGATACTGTCATGACATTCCATAAGAATGTAAGCTTTATTTCAGTTAAGAAGGATCAATATTTTTTAAAGCAACACATTTTAAGCAAAACTAATGAAAGATATTTATGTTGTTTACCCAAACCTAAAGTTTATCCTATATAATAACAGGCTAATATGCAAATAGACTGAACAGCGGAACAACTGAACAACTGGTTGCTATGATGTGCGCTGACCACCAGGAGGTGCATGTGGAACATGGCAGGCATTGGCAGCAGGCAGCAGAGCATGGAACATGGCAGGCGTCAGCCGCAGCGAGATGGTGGAGCAGGTGAGCGGGGGTGCCAGACTAAGGCGGGGCGCCGGTCGCTGTCATCGGGGAGAGCCTCTGGTAGTTACTGAAAAGTCTTTGCTCCCACGCACTGTGGTCCCATCCGGTGCTCACACCTGCTGCTGGCACCAGCCCCGCTTGCACCTGTAGCTAGTGTTAGAGCTGCCACTTGCACCTGCTGCTGGTGCCTAGCACCAGCCCAAAAGCTCAGCATTGTCAGGTGGTGCAAGTGGCGGTTGCTAGCTCTGATTGCCCCTGAGGGCTTCTCCACCTCCCCCTGCTCCTGAGGAGCGATTGGGGCAGCAGGCACCACTCGCACCCACTGATGGTGCTGGTCCTGCTCACACCCACTTCTGGCTCGAGCTGTCAGTGGGTGCAAGTGGGGCTGGCACTGTCAGTGTGTGGGAGTGGCAGTGACAGGAGCAGGGCTGCCAGCAGACAGGGGACCAAGGGCCGCAGCGGGATGGGCCAGGTGGGGGCATGGAGGGTGGGCTGAGACCCACCCCTGTGCCCACCATTGCCTTATGGCCCACAGTTCCTTTCAAGGTGCACAGATTCGTGCACTGTGCCCCTAGTATTTTAATATTAAGAAAGAAATCAAAATTGCCTGAGATAGGAAGAAAGTTACCAGAAGAGGATTAAAAGTAGACTGGCCTTAAACTTGTTATCTTAAAGCTGAAAATTAAGAATTGCTCAAACAATGTTAATAGGGAAATTGGGATTCTAGAATTGTATATTTAATCAAATTGTTAGTCTTCTATGGCAACAACATGAAAAGGCATAGACCTGCCCATTTTGGAGAACAACAATGACAAAAAATATTTTGTACATGAAGATAAATACTTCAGCAGGCTGAAACTCTATACTTCAGAATAATATAAAGTGGCTTGTGATAAATACAGATGCTATTTACTTTCAGGTTTAAATTAAATGTGAAACAATATCTCTAAAACTAAATAAATATACCAAAATAGTTTTTGAAATGAAAATTTTATGAACCAGAAAACATTAAAATAATAATAATCCATGTGGGATGTACACTTATGTGCATAAACTAAAGAAAAATATCATTAAATGTCAGAAAAGATATAATTTGCAAAAAAGAATTCTCTGTATATAGGCTTCAGTCTCTGACCTCAAATAAATTACAAATAAGATTTAAAAATAGAATATTAAACCTAATCTTCCTGCCTCTTTTTATACTTAAGGTATTTTTATAAATCCATTTGATCAGAAGAAATTGAATGTACAATGATGGGCCATCTATAAAGGAATGTATTAAATACTAGAGGCCCAGTGCACAGATTCATGCACTGGTGGGGTCCCTCAGCCTGGCCTGCGCCCTCTCCCAATCTGGGATCCCTCGGGGGATGTCGGATAGCTGGTTTTAGCCCGGTCCCCTCAGGCCTGATCCAGACAGGAGAGAGCCTGGTCCTGGGCGTTGAGCATCTGTCCCCTGGTGGTCAGTGTGCGTCATAGCAACCGGTCGACCGGTTGTTCGGTCATTTGGTCATTCGGTCGCTTAGGCTTTTATATATATAGATTATAGAAAATTATGAAAACTGTTCTTTAGTCCACATTTCATCCTATATTTCTACTGTTTTACAAAATACTTTTGTCTACATTCTTTATTCTAAACATTATTCTAGGGTTTTGTGTTATTGAACAGAATAATAGTATATTACCTGATACAGTGGAAACACTTAAAATAGAAATTATAATTCTGGGCCCACCTTCAAGTTTAGATCTCAGAAAAGTAATATATATGTGGTGAAAGGTCAATATCACAATGGCAGGTTTTTGCTGGTGATGGGTTTTTCTTTTCTGATCATCACTTCTGTGATGATGGGAAAGATTTCAAGATACTATCATAGTATCACAGATATTTGGTGCCTTTTCATTCCATAAGGAAGGAAAACCTTCCTTCAGTCAGGAAGGGTCAATATAATTGTATTGTAGCCAGAGCTACAATAATAAGCCATACATAATAACATTGGTAACTGGTTGACCTTGCAAATTCACTTAGCCTATCTGAACTCACTTAAACTTTCTTTATGCATAAGTAGGGTCAATTCAAATTCAGTTTCCTTTTTTGTTTAGTTGTTTTAGGGACTTTGAGGTGGAATTATTGAAATAATGTAAGTGAAATAGTCCTAAACTATAAAGCAGTATAAATGTATTGTTTTTATTAACAATTTAATTGTTAGTAATAGCACAAAACAGCATGAATATTGTGTTGCATTATATACCATGTACAATGTAAGCCATTACATCAGATGTGAACTCAAGTCTTCAAGGAACTTGAATCTGGCCTATAAGGATAGGTTAAATATGAGCAAGACTAATGTAGGTCATTTACCTCAGCAGAAACAAAATTTAAATTGAAGACTCTTAAAAATGATCAACCAAATTTGAGTTAATGACAATGACTTAGATTTAGGGAAAGAAACTATGTTGGTCATGTGATGAGAGTGATAATGCTAATTGCAGACATCTTACATTGGTTAATGCAAAAATTAACCAATCTCTTATACTTTTCCATCCATCCCTGTGTTTTTGCAGAAAGCAAACCTCCCAGAGGCTATCTCCACCAATGACAGTGTGAAAGAGATATTAAAGCACAACTATACCTGGAACACACAAGAAACCATTGTTTGCCTCGCCTTCCTTAGTTCAAAGAATCCCCAATGGCTTTCTTGAGTCTTCTTTAGAGTATTCAGCAGTCTAGGATGCTTGCACCTAACCATCTCTCCTCCCTTCTTCACTTGGGTTAGACTTATTTAAAGTTCTGAGAGCTCTCCCAGCCTTCACTGGCTCTATTTCCTTTTGCACAATCATCTGCCCTAAATAAATCCTGACATGTTTAATTCACTCTTGTGTCTGTATCTCAGAGAATACAAAGTAAAACAGAGCAGCAAAACATAACCTTCTTAAGGAAAAAAAATGTTTAAAATAGTAGGAACAGAAAATTATTCACGTTTATTCAGTTATTCAAGATGAGCATTATAGTGATGAAATAGATTCATTTTAACTAATTAAATTTTCATGATAACAACAGTAATGCATATTTATTATCACGAACTTGGACAGAAAAGGCCAAAAATATCAAGAAAGAAGAGCTATGATTAACATTTTGGTGCATGTAATTAGTCTTTTTCTATGCATGAATTTTTTTTTTTACTTTAGTTTATAGTAGAAAAAATACATTGTCCTAAAAATGTGTTTAGGAGTAGGCTACAGTGAATGGCATGCAAGAAGATTTGAGAAAAGCAATGTACCAGAAGTGAGAGATTTTATATTGCTACTTTTTCAAATTTCATTTGAAAGGTTTACTAATAATTCTGTTCTTTATAGAATATTTGATAATCATAGTCAAAATTTAGAAAAAGATATGTGAGAGGTGATAAAAAATGTTTACATCTCATGAGTTCTGAGTAATAACTTTGTAATGTATATTAAAGTTATTTCTAGTCTTAGCTTCCAAGAAGAGTAGGTACAAGTTTGTAGAGAGAAGTATCATGGAAATGTTAGATGCTCTGTTGGTAAAATTATGACATTTGTATTGAACTGTCAATAACAACAAAAAAGTTCCTAAAAGTTATGCATAAGATACGTATATATAGTTAGGTATCTAGATTAATTTAAGTTTGTATATGACTGTTAATTATGCTATAAGTAATATTGATATTGACTTCTTCAAAGAGAATATTCATTCTAACTCCATATTATGATTGTTTTAAGAATAAATTGGTTGATTATGTTCCCTAATCAATGTACTTTTTAAATGACTCAGAGATATATATTAAAAACAAAAACATATGGATGTGTAATAACAATTTTCTATTCTTTAGATAAAATTGATACACAGTTGAGTATTTTAGTTATAGCAAACATTTACTTAAAATGGCTAATCACAATATTTATTATACTTAATGAAGGATAATTTGAAAATCCAAGTATGATTAGAACTGAAAAATTATACACAATGTTCAAATTGAACAATTATTGCAAATTAGAATAATCCTGGTGATATATACAAACTATTTATTCTGTGGGGGTCAGTATTATGAAGAATGTAAGCTTTCTTCTCAGTCAGATTTATGTCTTTCCTAAACAAATATTTTTTTTCTGTCATTTTGGCATTAGAAGTCATCTTTCATTTTTGAAGTGAGAGTCATAAATTCTGGGATGAATTTTAAATCCCCTCAACACTAACATCTATTGAGTCTTTTTATTTGAGGAATGAGCTTGCAGCTTGAAAGTGTAATAACTAAAATAAATGAATCTTGCAAGCCTTTAACAGCCTATTGAAAATTTGGCTTTCCTCAGTGTAGAAATGCCATTCCCCCGATTGAGCACAAACAGGGAATGTGAAAAAATATATATATAGTTTTTTCTAATACTCTAAATCTAAAATCTCCATTGTTTAAAAATATGGCACATTACTGACCTTGACTTTGTTATTTCTACTTTTTCTTAAGTTGGATTCTTGACTGTATGGGTGTGTTTTTTTGTGGAAAATGTTATTTATTTTTCTCACATGTAAGCAAAAATATCTCCATTAATTTAACAGAAGGAATTAAATATAAAGAACTGGTTAAACAAGAAGACAAAAAAAAAAGCAAAAACAAATAAACAAGAGTCCTGAGGAAACACCCAGATAATAGCTGTGAGAGGAAGTTGAACCTGTAAGATTGAGTGAACTCAGGGGTAAGATGGCTGCTTCAGGAGCCTAGAACAAAAGAATGGGTTCCAGCAGGGTTGACCAGGTCTCTGGGATACAGGGCTGCTCAGGGGGAGTTGGCACTGCAGGGGGTACATAGTGAGAAAGATTCTGCCAGTTTTCTAGCACCAAGTGCTAGAGCTCTCTGCTGCTGCTGGGAGGAAGTGCTCCTGTTAGGGCGATGCTGACAGGAGCTGAAAACAAGCAGGGATGAGGAAAGCCTCCTGCTTCAGCTTGCCTTCCCATCTCTGAATGGCAGGTAGACAAGAGGGAAAGGAGAAATCTTTTTCGCAGAGCCCAAGACCCAGCATCACAAAGTCAGAAGAGCCCAGAGGATAGGTTTGAGCTGAAAGACAATGGCTTAATGACTTTATCCAATTCTTTTGAGTTATTACTATTATTATTCCCTGTTTAAAGTAATAAAGCAGTTTGTTTTTTTCTGCTCAGGCTTTAGTAAAAGAGATCTTTCTATGTCACAGGATTTCCATTAATCTACTCTGGAACTGCTCATTAAATTATACCTGGCTTTTTTTTTAATAACATTTATCTTGTTGTTTATTTGTTTTTCTTCTTTCTAAATGAAAACCCAATGAAAAATGTGACTCTAAGCAATTAAATTTGGAAGCTCATGCTGTGCTTCCTGGGCATTCTTTTCCCCTCTGGCGGGCAAACGAACACTTTCAAGCTTTTACCTATTCTCAAGTATTACAAAGTGCAAAGTCGAGGGGAAAAATAGACTTTGCCTTGGGGGAAAAACCAAGATGGGTGTCTTCTCTTCATTAGTGTCACTCATATTCACTCTGACCTTCAAAATTCTGATTTACCTGCTTACCCCTTGCCATACACACTCAGCTGCTTTTCCCTGTGTTTGAATACAGTCTTCCTGCCCCTATAATGTGTAAAGGATTCTTTTCTTCCATCCAATCCCTTGGACATTCAGAATTTCCCTTTTTGTGTCTTCCAGTCCTCTGTTTAACCACTTTATCCCAGGCCTCTCCTACATCTATCTACTCACTCCTCCATAACCCTAGTGAGAGAGAGCGATTTGCTTGCCACTCAATTAGGCAAGTTTTAATTAATTTCTTAGCACTTTCAAGTAGCTATATTCCTATAAGAATTTATTTCCCATTACTCCATTGCTAATATATTTCTTATCTTGTGGAAAAGGAGAAATACAAGGACAGGTAAATCACCATAATGCTACGGATGCGCATAAAACAATTGATAATTTTTGCCCTAGTCAAAAATAAACCTCTTTCTGTTTTCATGAAAAAGAAGCCACATATTCTCTATCAGATATTTAGTGTAGGAGCCACTAATCCTATATAATAAAAGGCTAATATGAAAATCAACTGAAGGGCGGAATGACCGGTCCCTATGACATGTACTGACCACCAGGGGGTAGACGCTCAATGCAGGAGCTGCCCCCTGGTGGTCAGTGTGCTCCCACAGGGGGAGCTCCGCTCAGCCAGAAGCTGGGCTCACAGCTGGCGAGCGCAGCGGCGGTGGCAGGAACCTCTCCCACCTCCGAGGCAGCGCTAAGGATGTCCAACTGACGGACATCCCCAGAGGGCTCCCGGACTGTGAGAGGGTGCAGGCAGGGCAGAGGGACACCCCCCCTCCCGAGTGCATGAATCTCATGCACCAGGCCTCTAGTGATTGAATAAAACTGGAACCAAACTTAGTAAATATTTTAATTTGGGTATGTTTTTGCATTGGTTTATTTTCAATGACCTTAGTATTTTTTCATTTTACATTTTACTTACCTAGGTATTGCTGGTAAAACTTGTATTAATGTACAAGTTTTACCAGAAGATAAGATTATTTTTAAATGGAGAGTATCTCTTAGTGTGCATGTGTTTTTACATGATAATTCTATGAATTGCATTAAATAATGCATGTTAGGCATCTAAGCTGTCATATTTGCTTTCTATTCTCTTGCAGTTTTCTCAGTGCTCTATAGATAGACTGCTGTACTCACCTACAAATGCTTGCCAGATGAATTTACTTATTGAATCTTAAATATATACAGTGTTGAGCTTTTCTTGATATTTTAAAGCAGCATGGAATGTAACAGCCATTGATCATAGATCATGGTCTATATAGGCAGAGGATTAAGTACTCAATGAATGTGAGATTTCTGCTGTAGATATAAAGTTGGAATTCATTTCTCTTTTTACCTGTAATACCTTTAGCTACTAGTACACTATTTTTTGCTGTTCTAAACATGATTTACAATCTTTCGTTTATTAATCTTTCCCTACAACAATTACAATCTTTTGTATAATAGTCTTTCCTTACAAGAACCATGTCTGATATTTCCCATAATTTTTAATCACTTTCCACACTCAGTATTTGTTGGCTTTAGTTGCAAGAAGACAAGACATTACAGGACAATTTAGAATTCTTGGAGAGTTTTCTATTTTTATACATGAATTATAGAGTGCTATATATTAGGCAGCATCCAATCTAATAAAAGAGAAACATGCAAATTGACCATACCTTCGCTATGCCGAAATCCACGCCCACCAGCCAATCAGAGTGACTATATGCAAATTAACCCAACCAAGATGGAGGCCAGCAGCCATGGAGCTGGAGCAAGCAGGAGGCTTGGTTGCCCCGGCAATGGAGGAAGCCAAGCTTCCTGCCTGGCCTGGCCGGTTGTGGCCTCCACTAAAGGCAACAAAGTTTCAATTATAGAAGATAAATAAATCCCAGATACCTGCATCCAGCCAGCCTCCACTGGGAGCTTGGGTGGCTGGGGGCCGTGGCCAGCCTGAAAACAGCCATCAGCCCCTCACCCAGGCTGGCCACACCCTCATGGGGTGAGGGTCCCTGCTGGGGGGTCTTGGCCATCCTGCAAACAGGCATCAACCCCTCACCCAGGCTGGCCAGTCACCCCAGGGGAAACCCCCACCCTGAAGGGGCTATGGACAGCCTGCAAACAGCCATCAGCCCCTCACCCAGGCTGGCCACACCCTCAAGGGGTGAGGGTCCCTG
>NW_005354291.1:16638931-16653676 GCF_000412655.1 Myotis brandtii
TGGGCTGCCAGAGGGATGTCTGACTGCCGGCTTAGGCCCAATCCCCCAGGGAGCATGCCTAAGCCAGCAGGTGAACATCCCCTGAGAGGTCCCAGACTGCGAGAGGGCACAGGCCAGGCTGAGGGACCCCCCTGAGTGCACAAATTTTTGTGCACCAGGCCTCTAGTCTATAATTATAAAATTGCTTGCTTATTTAGAATAGTTTGTTATTTTTAAATAATTTTAAGCCTTGCTATTGAAAGGAACATTGTTGATCTAAATGTTTGATTTTCCTATTCTATATTTTAGCCTGACTAAAATGTTCATATTAGGATAAACACTTGTGTATACTAACAAACTATTGAACTTATAACTTATAATCAGATAGTTTATTTAACCAATTCAGGTAATAATAAATAGAACACTATTAGATAGTGTTTATAATGGCCAATCACCATTTTAAGCAATTTACATAAGTATATTCATTTAGTCCTCTGGACCAACCTTGAGAGGTAGATACTATTATTATCCACATTTTGCATATGTAAATACTGGCTCTGTGGTGGCAAATTTGAATCAAGAATTTCAGCTGAAGAGTCCATGCTATTAACCACTGCATAATATACCTCTTCTTAAAGTAATCAAATAGTGAAACGGAACAAGCAGTATTTAGGAGGAAAAGGGTATCAGAGAACCAGAAGCTGTTGAACTTTCTCTGCCCTGTGTGTCTTCTTTTGGGCCCTATGACTCAGCAATAATCAGTGAGTGAAAGATTTATGACCAAAATTCTCTTTGGTCCCAACAGACACTATATTGGGAATTCAGATTTCCAAATATTTTGCTTTAACTCTCACCTTGCAAAAATACCAATTTTGAATACAGACAGTGCTCAGGTTATGTTGGACTTGACATACGTAGTTTCGTGGTTATGTGGTTACGTCGCCATCTCCCATCTAATCTAATAATAGACAACAGGGTAATTGACCATACCTTTGCTACGCCTTCCATTGGCTAATCAGCGAGATATGCAAATTAACCACCAACAAAGATGGCGGTTAATTTGCATACGTGGCTCCGGCAGGAGCAGCGAAGGTTGAAGGCTGCTCTGGCTAGAGCGAAGGCCTGGGTGCCGGAGGAAAACCGGTGCTGGCAGCCAGGGGAAGGGAAGGCCTATTGCAGAAATCTTTTCGTGCAACAGGCCTCTAGTTTATTTATAAAAAAAAGTTCCGTCATTTCAACGTATGTATATATATGCTTTATGTTTTTTATTATTTATTTACCATAAGTAAAGGTCAGGAATTGTTATCTTTCTTTTAATTTTTTTTACTGTTTCACTTCATTACTGCTGTGTATGTGCTCCATGTGAGTGACTAGGTGCTTATGTAGGTGGGTTCCGACTTACAGTGAAAATTGCGTTATGTCACACCTAGGAATGGATCTCTGATGTAACCTGAGGACGTACTGTAGTAGCAAACCTCTGTGAAGGTCACAGACTACAGATTGAGAAACAACAAGGAGAGACAAATAAGCATATTTCTATCCCACAACAAAGTCCTGTAGTTTCTATAATTTCCTTTTGTGTAGTAATAAACAAATTAGGCTCATGTTGCTTTTATTGACTTAGGCCTTAATGCAGTGGTTCTCAACCTTCTGGCCCTTTAAATACAGTTCTTCATGTTGTGACCCAACCATAAAATTATTTTCGTTGCTACTTCATAACTGTAATGTTGCTACTGTTATGAATCATAATGTAAAGATCTGATATGCAGGATGGTCTTAGGCGACCCCTGTGAAAGGGTCGTTCGACCACCAAAGGGGTCTCGACCCACAGGTTGAGAACCGCTGCCTTAATGGAACTTCCACTTTTCAATAGGACTTCACATAGGTGTCCAATTAACTATTCACTTAGCCAGGAGATTACTGCGCAACCTCACCCTATACCAGTAGTTCTCAACCTTCCTAATGCCACGACCCTTTAATACAGTTCCTCATGTTGTGGTGACCCCCATTTCATTGTTACAAATTGAACATAATTAAAGCATAGTGATTAATCACAAAAACAATATGTAATTATATGTGTTTTTCGATGGGCTTAGGTGACCCCTGTGAAAGGGTCGTTTGACCCCCAAAGGGATCACGACCCACAGGTTGAGAACCACTGCCCTAGACCATTTGTTTAATGTTTCTTGCCATGTGACAGGACTTATCTGATTACCAGCAGCAAAGCAAACAAGTCATGATGACCAGAACAGCACTTCATGTGTCCTTAATAAATGCTACTCTCATGATTCTAGGTTTTAAATATAACATTTCAAAAATAATTGCCATATTGCCCAGTGACTATATGTATAAATACACATACTGTCTATACAGACATAAGTATAATTATCATTTAATTTATTTTTCCATCATACTGATATATGGAGGAAAAGGTTGAAAAGGTTTATATGGAATCTCTCCTATTAATTATTTCAGGTGAAAATTGTATTGCTGCTAATGAATGGTTACATAATTTAGTAATTAGAATTTAACACATCAATACACAATTTTATGGCTTCAAAGAACCTGAAGCTTTTTTTTGTTTCTCTTCATGTTTCTTTGTCTGTCTCTCTCTTTATTTATACTTTTCTTTAAAGTATTGTATATCAACATGCACCAATTATATATATATATTTGCACTCAATAAATCATATAGCATTTGTGAAATTTTACATGTATTTCTGGCATTCATTACAATGTGTAGAGTTTAGAAGATAGTCACAGAGATTGTCCATATTTATATGAATTACTGAAATCATACACAATTATCCCCAGCCATTAAATGAGCATTCAGATACTCGTACCTATGTATCATTGGAATTAAGATAAGAAGCATATACTACTACACTGTGGTAAAAAAAGAAGGAATTCTTATCATTTGCAACAGCATGGATGGAACTGGAGAGCATTATGCTAAGCGAAATAAGCCAGTCAGAGAAAGATAAATATCACATGGTCTCACTCATTTGTGGAATATAATGAACAACGTAAACTGATGGACAACATAAACTGATAAACGAAAACAGATCCAGAGACAGAGAAGCGTCTATCAGACCATCAAACCTCAGAGGGAAGATAGGGGAGGGTGGGGGTAAGGGAGAGAGATCAACCAAAGGACTTGTATGCATGCATATAAGCCTAACCAATGGACACAGACACCAGGGGGTGAGGGCATGAGTGGGGGCTGGGGAAGCAATGGGGAAAGGGCACATATGTAATACCTTAATCAATAAAGAAAAAAAAGCATATAATGATTTATAGATATAGATTTCTTTATTATTAGAACAATCTTTAAATAATTTCTTGAAAGGAAGTAACTTCTCTACAGACACATGTATATGTGTGTAGATAAATTCATGTCCTTATGTATATACTAGAGGTCCAGTGCATGAAAATTCATGCACTGGAGCAGGCGGTCCCTCAGCCCGACTGGCCCCCTCTCACAGTCCAGGAGCCCTCAGGGGCAGGAGGCGACCTGGCAATCAGGGGAAGGCGATGCCCCCTTCACACCTCTGCTGCTGCTGCTGCTGGCAGCTCAAGCCTCAGCCAGCCCTGGTTACCTGAGTCTCGGGCGACCCTGGGCGGCTGGGCAGCCACCATCCGAGGCTTGCCTGCACCTTGGGCCGGTCCTGGGTGGCTGGGGGTCATGGCAAGGCCCCGAGGCAGGCCCGGCCTTGCTGTGTGCCTGCCGCCCCAGTGGGGCTGAGGGAACTGGGCACCGCCATCTGTGGCTGTGGGCACCGCCATCTTTGAGGGCAGGGCAGTCAATTAGCATATTCCCTCCTTATTGGCTGTGGGTGCCACCATCTTTGTGATGGTGTGAGGTTCAATTAACATATTCCCTCTTTATTAGATAGGATGGTTCAACTTCTGAAAATCAAAATTAAGTTTGAGTTTATAAGTGCACCTAATATTTTCTGAAAATATAGTGAAGCTTAACAGTAAAGAAAGCTACTCCATGTTAATTATCTACCCACAATTTTTCTATAGCAGAAATGAAAATCAAACATCAGGAGAGTCTAGATGAGCTCCTAAGACTGAAACCTGTCCTATAGCAAGTAAAATAAGTTTAAGTGCACATAAGAAGTTTTATTTATTATTTTATTGTTTATTTTAGTGCTATAATTTGCACAAGGAGTGTTTTTTATATGAATATCTATGCATTCTTATATATGAAAGATGGTTTGTTGATAATATTAGGCAAATGGGTAGATTTATAGCTATATTATGAAACAGAGTCTGCTGATCTGTAAAAATCCTATTAGTTAACAAGTATGGCTTATTATTTCTTAATTCTGTCAATATGAATGCCAAATATAATTATAAGTTTGGCACTGAAATACATTACCAGTTATAATATCTATATTTCCTCAAACAAAAGCTATATTTAGATGCCCTGCTTTGGGTATTTAAAGACTTATTTGAATTTTAATTACTTCTTTTTAACTTTCTATTTTGAAAATGATTACTTTTCACAAGAGAATGTAATTTGATTTTTTTCAGAAATAAATAGAATTAAAGAACCTAAATGTGAACTTTCTTTGGAACTCTCAATTCAAAGTTAAGCTTGTTGAAATATATTGTCAGTTTCTTACCTATACATCCCACAAAAACATGCTGATAGGCTATAGATTTCATTCAGAGGAAAAAACCAATTTCTAAAAATTGTTTTTATAAATTCTTCCACGAGACTCTAGCAACTATATGGTTATCTAAGATATACTATTTTCTAAACACACATCTTACAGTTCTTCTGATTGCTAAGTTACACTTTTTCATTATGGAAAGTTTTTAAAGGTTATTTAAAAATATTTTAAGTCAACAGGTTTTCATTTATTTTTAAATTTTTATTAAAAGCATAGAATCTCTCTCTTCCAGTCTTCCTATCCAAGCTGCTATATAGATTTTTTTAAACAAAAAATAAAATCTTGCGTTAGCGTGGGAACTACAGACAGGACTCAAAATTTAAGGAGACTAAGTGATAAAAAGGCCAAACATTCTAAAGATGGTTCTAAAAAAGTACATGAGGGTCAAACTTAGGTATTGACTATAAAACTTTATCAACAAACTTGAGTCATAACTACTACAACTTTTTATGCTACAGTGACTAAAATAAAATTATTCTAAAACTAACGCAATTCAAAGCAGTGTTGGGGAAGAAAATGCTAAAAGCATGAGTATTGTGTTTTCTCCTAAAAATCTAAGAGAAAGGAGCTTAAAATAAAAACAAAATAATATGCAGTGGTTCTCAACCTTGGCTGCACATTAGAATCACCTGGGAATCTTAAAATCCTGATTTCTGGACTTCATCCTCCAGAAATTCTGTTTCTTTGTTACTAATGTGGCCCCACCCCATAACAAAGAAACAGAATTTCTGGAGGATGAGGCCCAGAAATCAGGATTTTCAAAAGATTCCCAGGTGATTCTAATGTGCAGCCAAGGTTGAGAACCACTGGTATAGAGTGTTGAGACATGTAACTGATGGCAAGCATCTTACTATAGGTGGATATAATTTATAAGAAAATTTTACTGGTGTCTTCCTTGGACCAGAGCACCTCATGATGAGAGTTCCTGGGAAAGGAGTCCGTGAACCTTTTTCATATTGGGAGGCTTACCTTCAAATAATCAACAGCATGCCTCAGGAGATAAAGAGTTGGAAATCAGAACTGTATTTACAATAGTGAATTTTACCATATATGTGAAATGGTATCTCAATGATTTAATTTGCATCATCTGGAGCATTAGTGATGTTAAACATGTTTCCTGTCTAATTTTTTACTTTCCCTTTTTGTGAATACTCATTTTTTATATTTTTCTCCTTTCTTCAACTGAGTTGTTTTACCTTTTAATTTTTTTGGAGATTATTATGGAGTTGAAACAGATCTTTCTCTTATAGAGTTGTAGAAATTCTTTATAAATGTTTCATAGTAATAATTTTAGAGTTTTACTAACTTCCACCAAATGTCTTTGAACTTTATATAGTCCTCTGTTGACCAGAAATGGTTTCTTATGTTATTATAGTTTATGTTTAAAGTGCTACTTTTACTTTTTGTAAAGACAAGAATCCACAGAAGAACCCACACCATGAGGTATGAAGGCATAAAACAGATATGGACTCTAAGAGGCTTTCTGTCTAATAAAGACTTCAGATAAAATTTAAAATAATAGGGGTGAATTGTGTGGTTCTCCATGACAAGTTAGTATACATAGCTTCAAGATTAATGTTGCAAAAAGGATAACTTTAACATTTTATTAATATGTTGCAAGTAGTATTATTTATGATCAAATTATGGAAGTCATCTTTATGATAATCATATTGAGAAGAGAAATATTATCATATAGAGAGCTGGTATTAATCTGCCATAAACACTACTCTTGTTACTAAATTAAATGTCTCCCATATATATTTACAGATTAGTGGGATAGTCAAGACAATAAACATACCAATTCTTACACTGTGCTAAAAGAATACTCAATAATGCCCTTTGCTTATTCAGATTCTCTTAATTTTTGATAGCCCTATACATATTTTTCCCAAAAAGGTTTAGTTACTAATGATTAACCTCCACGATATATGGGAGTTTTCCTTGTATGTCTATCTTTCTTAGTGCTGTAACATCAATGGCTGGTGTAGTTTGTCAAGTTTTTTTTTAGGATATCAATGACGATATGATCATGTTTTCCTTTTCTATATTTTTATAGTAAAGTTTATTATAATGATAGGTTTGCCTACCAATGAAAAACCTTGCATTTTAAATAGAACAAATATTTAAAACTAGTTGATCATATTTCATTATTCTTTAAAATATATTAATAAGGTTAAAGTGGAGGTTGAATAGGTCAGGCTCAGGGGAATTTTGGGGAGCTTTATAGCACACAGAATTATCTCTAATATATACAATTTAAAATATATATTTAAGAAGTTAAGGAATCCCAGGATAGAGTACAGAATTTGACAAAACAATATGCATACATTACAAATGTATGAAACAGTTTCACCAAATAAGGTTGGGGGATAAGATACTGTCCTAAGTAACTTTGGAAATAAGTAGTATCAGGAAGACTAAAGACAAAAGGTTCTTACTCATGACCCTCTAGTGGGTAAGCCTGCTTTCAATGGGAGTGGAGGCCACATTTCTGAAACCAGTAGACATGTGTGCAGGAATTAAATAAATAAATAAATGACAAATAGAAGGGGCCAGTTTTCTCACTTTTGGATAAGGACTTTACAAAGAAGTACAAGACATCAGTATGAAAACATGTCTAGCTTACTGAACATACAGACTATTACATATATAAATACTTAGAAATATATATGTATATATATAATATATATATAATAGTATATATGATAGATATGTTATATACCTATTATATCTAGTATATCTAATATATATATATCTTATATAATAAAGAGGTAATATGCAAATTGACCCTAACACCCTCATGTCACAAGATGGCCACCCCCATGTTGTCACAAGATGGCTGCCGCCACGTCGTCATGAGATGGCCACTCCCACATCATCACAAGATGGCTTCCCCATGTCATCACAAGATGGCTGCCACAAGATGGCCACCCCCAGGGCATCACAAGATGGCCGCCCCCATATTGACACAAGATGGCCAGCAGGGGAGGGCAGTTGGGGGGGACCAGGCCTGCAGGGGAGCAGTTAGGTGTCAATCAGGCCAGCAGGGGAGTGGTTAGGGGGTGATTAGGCTGGCAGGCAGAAGTGGTTAGGGGCAATCAGGCAGGCAGGAAGGCTACTGGTTAGGAGCCAGCAGTCCCAGATTGTGAGAGGGATGTCCGACTGCCGGTTTAGGGCCAATCCCGAACTGGCAGTCGGACATCCCCTGAGGGGTCCCAGATTGGAGAGGGTGCAGGCTGGGCTGAGGGACCCCCCCACTCCCAGTGCACGAATTTCATGCACCAGGCCTCTAGCATCTATCTATATAAACCCTAATATGCAAATAGACCAAACGGCAGAACAATCGAACAACCAGTCACTATGACATGCGCTGACCACCAGGGGGCATGTGTGAAACATGGCAGGCATCCGCTGCAGTGGGATGGTGGAGCAGGTGAGTGGGGGCACCAGACCAAGGCTGGGCGCTGGTCGCTGTCATCAGGGTGAGCCTCTCATGGTTACTAAAAATTCTTTACTCCCACATGCTGCAGACCCACCGGGCACTTGCACCTGTGCCTGAGGGGCGATCGGAGCTGGCAGCCACCTCTTGCACCCACTGCCAATGCCAGCCCCGCTCACACTCGCAGCCAGCACTGGAACCGCTGCTCGCCCGCACGGCTGAAACCTAGCACCAGTCCTGATCGCTTGGCATCATCAGTGGGTACAAGCAGTGGCTGCCGGCCCTGATCGCCCCTGAGGGTTTCTCCACCTCCCCCTGTTCCTGAGGGGCGATCGAGGCAGAAGCCACTGCTTGCACCCACTGACAGCACCAGCTTCACTAGCACCTGCTGCTGGCACTGGCCCCAGTTGCTACACACCATCAGCAGGTGCGATAGGGGCCGTAGCCATCAGCGCGTGGGAGCGGCAATGGTGGAAGCGGGGTTGCCAGCAGACAGAGGACCTGGGGCCGTGGTGGGAGGGCCTGGGCAGGGGTGTGGAGGATGGGCCAAGACCCGCCCCTGTGCCCACTGCAGCTTCATGGCCCACAGTTCCTTTCAAGGTGCACAAATTCATGCACTGGGCCCCTAGTGTGTGTGTGTGTGTGTGTGTGTGTGTGTGTGTGTGTGTGTGCATGCTAGTATGTGCATGTTAACCTCTGTCAGCTAGAACGCCTGGAAGTTGTAAGGAGGATGCCAAAAACCCAGACTTGGTTTCTAATATTATTCTTCAATAAAAGGAACAAGGGCTAATTAGATGAATGTCTGATTCTAGGATTGAGGAAAGAAAGATAGAAGATAAATCTGTGGCATTTTATACTATCAGCAAGGGAGAAAGTGCTCAACACCCCGCCACACAAACACATACAAACACACATACATACTAGTAAATGATGGGAGTATGTTAAAGTATATGAAAGTAATCAAAGTATGTGAATAAAGTAGAATCAAGCTATATGAAACTATAAATATACTAGAGGTCCAGTGCACAAAATTCGTGCACTGGTAGGGTCCCTAGGCCTGGGAGGTGATCAGGGCTGATCTGTGGGGCAACTGGCAGGGTGATCAGGGGGCCCCCGCTGGCACCCACCTTGAAGGTGACTGGTCTCCCACAGAGGGAGGTGACTGGCGGGGCAATCGTGGGGGGAAGGGGGTGGCGCCGGCCCCCTCGCTGCTGGCCCCATCCCCTGCCACTGCCAGTTGCCTTCCCTCTGTGGGAGGCAACCAGGGGGGTGGCAGTGGGGTAATCAGGGGGCCCCCACTGGCACTCGCCTTGGCTGGCCTGGGGCCTGAAGGCTGGGAGAAGCTCCTGCATTAAGTGTCTGCCCCCTGGTGCTCAGTGCGCATCATAGCGGCCAGTTGTTCCACCAGTCATTCCGCCATTCTGTTGATTTGCATATTGGGCTTTTATTATATAGGATGTTCATGAGTCTATACTCATTGAATAAATAAACTGATAGAGAGTAGTCAAATATCTCATGCAGAAGAATACCAAATAATTTACATAGATAAAGATATAGATATTTCACTCTCAAGGAAGAGGAGCATACTACCATATATACCCCTTCTGTATGAGCATTTGCATAATTAACTCTTTCATTTTGTTCAGTGGGAAAAGGAAGAAAAAGAGTAATTTTATCATAGAGAAACCTGTAAAACACTGTTTTAAGATCAAGGTAACTGACATCAATAGTAATGTCATGCTGATAGTAAGAATCCTTGATATAATATAATGAGAATGACACTTTTACCTCTGTGCTCTTCCATCCCAACACATATTTCCCCTTTTAATCATAAGGAAAACATCAGATAACTCCTAATACAGAGACATTCTATGAAATACCTGATCAGTAATCCTCAAAACTCTCAAGGACATAAAAAGCAAGGAAAAACTCTGCATAACCGTCTTCACCAAAGGAACCTAAACTAAAGGAAGTTCCAAATAAAGGAAGATCTGACTATTAAATTCCATGTTGTAGCCTGAATGGGATACTGAAATAGAAAAGCAACATTAATGAAAAACCACATATGGAGGTCTCAATAAAGTGTGGAATTTTGTTAATAATCATATATCATTACCAGTTCATTAAATGTATTTCATTAAATCACCTATGTACCATATTAATAGTAGATGGTAGTATTAGAGAAAACTGGGTTGGATATATAGGAACTCTCTCTGTTATCTTCATAAAAATTCTGCAAAACTAAAATTGTTATAATAAATTTATTGACAAAATTATCAACAATACACAATATATACTGTTTTATATGTTTAATAACAATATAATATATTTTAATATTCTTAAATATTATTAAATCCAAGGGGATATTCCTGCTATGTAAGTACAACTTTAAAAACAAGTCCCTTAAAGTTTATTTCCAACTAAGGTACTATTATTAATTCCTTTATATGCAAGCCTGGATTTCCCAGTGGTTGTTTAACTCAGATCATTTTTCACATTATTTTCCAGTATTAATCTGAATTGCATGATCTTTCTTCCCCTATGTTTATGATATATTGTAAAGGTCAGCAATCTTCCTCTGTAAAAAGCCAGATAGTAAATAGTTCAAGCATTGCAGGCCATACAGTGTCCACTGTAAATACTTAATTCTGATATTGTAACTTAAAAGCAACTATAGACCATATGTGAACAAATGAGTGTTGTGTCCAATAAAGTTTTATTTTCAAAAACACATGGCAGGCTGGATTTGATCTAGAGGCCACAATTTGCCTTTTTTTTTTTTTTTTTTTTTAGAGAGAGAGAGGAAGAGGAAGGGAGAGGGAGAGAAGGAGAGAAAGAAACAATGTGAAAGCAAAACATCTATCAGCTGCCTCCTCAGGCCCCTTACGGGAGATCAAGCTGGAAACCCAGGCATGTGACCTTACTGGGAATCCAACTGGCAATCTTTCAGTGCATGGGGTGATACCCAAGCAATGAGCCAGGATGCCAACCCTTGATATATGGAATAGATGTTTGTATCCTTTAACTTTAATATCTATTAGAACTTTCTTTTTAAAAAGTGCTATCTCTTTTTTGCTGTTGTTATTTAAATCTTTATTGTTGAGAGTATTACAGATTTCTGCTTTTTTGGCTCCTATTATTCCCTCCACCCAGTTCCCACCCTGGCCCAGGCCTTCACCACCCTATTGTTTGTGTCCGTAGGTAGTAGGTAATGCATATATGCATATATTCTTTGGTTAATCTCTTCCTGCCCCTTCTTAACTCCTTCCCCCTGAGATTCCTCAGTATGTTCATGTTTCCATGCCTCTGGTTCTATTTTATTCACCAGTTTATTTTGTCCATTAGAACCCTTGTTTGTTTATTTTGATTTTTAGATTCATTTGTTGATATAATGTGTTAAAAAATGTTATCTCTTTAAAGGCTCATGGTGATAAGTATCTGGACTCTAAACATAAAATTTTGAAATGTAGTCTTTAGTTTTTGAACATCTATTACACAAAATGCAGTACAGAGAAAAAGTCTAAGTCTGGGGCCTAGAGAATTCGAAAACTGTGTTATCAGACTCAGCTAAAAGTTTTCACAACTAGTGGTAATTTTTATATATTTTTTTGAACTTTTAATAAAATAATGTTTAATCAGGTGGCTAGATTAAATCCATGAAGATGATTTGGTACAGTCCTTCATTTTACCAAAAAAAAAGTAAACAGCCTGACAAGGGTGTTGTTAAAACACTATCCAAGGCATTTGGAAAAGTTATTCTATGATTTTCTAGATTTTGCATTTATTTTATTTGAAGTGGTTATGTAAGCAATGCCAAGGGCACTCTGAAACTTTGACTTTTACTATCTCTGCTGCTTCATGGTTTTGTGAAAATTGAAGTAGTTTTTCTTCATGGTTTTAGAATATGGTGGTAGATTACTTAACTTGGAGGTAGAAAAGCATAACCACTCCATAAAACTTATGAAAATACAGGAATTTCTACTCTGAGTTAGCACCATATGCTGTGCAGCCCAAAAGCAAACATAGTGTGGAGCGAATACTAAGCTAAGAATCACAGATATTGAATTCTAGACTTCTCAATTATGACCTTGAACAAGTTCTCAAAATTCATCTATAAATTAGTAGTACTTGGTGATAATCATAGTTTCCCTCTAACTCTGATATAACCTAAATATGATACATTTTATTTTTTATAAATCAATACCGTTAGCCCTAGCCAGTTTGGCTCAGTGGATAGAGCATCAGCCTGTGGACTGAAGGTTCAATTCCGGTCAAGGGCTTAATTGCAGGCTCCCAGTCCTGGTCGAGGCCATGTGGGGGACAACCAATCGATGTGTCTCTCTCATATTGGTGTTTCTCTCTGTCTCTCCTTCTCCCTTCCACTCTCTCTAAAAATTGATGGGAAAAAATATCCTCTGGTGAGGATTAAAAGAATAAAAATAATAAATAAGTAAATAAATAAATAACTTTATATATGCTACAACCCACTGTAGCATTAAACTTTTATGATTATATATTACAATATGGCTCTACCAGTTCTGAAACAAACACACAAAAATAGTATGATTTGAGTAGTTTTTTTTTTAAATATTTTATTGATTTTTTACAGAGAAGAAGGGAGAGAGATAGAGAGTTAGAAACATCGATGAGAGAGAAAGATCGATCAGCTGCCTCCTGCACATCTCCTACTGGGGATGTGCCCGCAACCCAGTTACATGCCCTTGACCGGAATCGAACCCGGGACCTTTCAGTCCGCAGGCCGACGCTCTATCCACTGAGCCAAACCGGTTCTGGCGATTTGAGTAGTTTTAAAAAGTCTTGGAATACAAATCAGATTTTTAAAAAAAATATGGGCTGGTAAACTAGTAAAGAAAAAGCATCATGGACATATTAAAGAATTAAAAAAATCCTGAGCCTAGAATTTGAACTCACAAATCAAAAGTTTGCATCTTGAATTATATGTTTAAAACAAAACTTATGTAAAACTAAATTTTATTTATTTTGTGCCTTTTAAATCAGGATTTTACCATCATAGTTATACTTCAGTGAGAAATACAATAAATTTTGACCAGTGCAGAAAACCTGTTTTCCTAAACATATGTTTTGGAGGATTGAATACAGAGTGGTCTTTATATAGTCTGTGATGCTTTGGAAAAGCTCTGAGAAATCCTTTGAGTGTTTTCAATAAGACAGTGAAACTGACTCTTAGGATCATAGAAGAAACAAAGACTCTTATTGTCCTTGCCACAGAGGTACGCACAGCCACAAGACTTCGCTGAAAATAATAACCTGCTTTGTTGTTTGAGACCTCCCTCAAATCTCTAAGCTCTGTCATATGATCACCAGAACGCTGAATGAGTTAGACATGTCATTTGGCTCTTGATTTAGGCCAATTACTTGAACTCTAAAGAGGGCACAGATAGACAGCTGAATTTAAGGGGGGCCCCAGCCACACAATAAATAGAATGCGGCCTTAGTTTGGGGGAACACAAGGGCTTATTAAAAGATGAAAATTGGTGGTAAATAGGAAGCTTAGAAAAATATGTAGCCACGATTTCTCTCTCTAGTGTTTTCTGCAGTTTCCATTGTATTTTGTTTTCTGCATAATCAAGTGACCTCTAAACCCTGTAAACAGCACATAGAACTTTTCCCCTCTTCTCTGGGTGGATGACTATTATCCTTTCATCTTGAAAGGTCATGGGGTATTAGCTGAAGAAGCACACCACTTTGCTTTGAGTGTCCCCTCTGTTTGAAGTGATTTGTCTGTTTGCTTTATAAATGGTGGCCTGTCTCCAAACAAATGGGAAATTAATTAATAATCTTTCTGTTTCTAAACCATAGATGTTTTGAGCTGAAACAAAGTTAAATAGTCATTGGAATTGAAATATTTCAAAATGTACATTTTTATGATTCAACAATTACTAGGTTATTAAAATATTTAACAGGAAATTGGTAAAGCATATTATATGGTATAATGACAGAATGGACAAGAAAGTCTATCAAATAAATAGGATAAAATTAAGATTTAGGTGAAAATAATATGTGCCTGTGTTGCATGTTTAACATTCTGTGAAATGATATCCTTAAAGCAAAATCTAATCTTTTGTGGAGACTCAGAAATGCAATAGCATGTTTATGAAAAAAGTGGAAAACCATATAATAGTCTGTCATAATTGTTTTCAGTGTGGCGATTATTCTCTGACTTCATATTTTAAATCTTAAACTTTTAAAAAAATCAACACTGAAAATGTATAGGATATACTATACCTCAGCATGGAGATGGCCAAGGAAGGATAGGATAGACAATGTATGCAAGAATGCTATGGGTAAGTGAACAAAGATGTTTAATAAATTAGGAAACATAACTCTAGAGTATAATCATTGGAATAGGAAATGTTAGAAAAAACAAAATTAGTAAAATATAATTTGAATGTTTTAGGTTTATAAACAATAATTTTAGGGAATAATTTTCTCAAAGACATATCTATAATAATAAAAGAGTAATATGCTAATTAGACCAGACAGCCAAACGACCTTCCAGACGTCATTCCGGATATCCTTTTGGATGAAGCCATGACAGTAGGGACTGAGGCAGAGGTGGTTAGGAGTGATCAGGCAGGCAGGCGAGCAGTTAGGGGTGAT
>NW_005354291.1:16653794-16663048 GCF_000412655.1 Myotis brandtii
GGCAGGTGAGTGGTTAGGAGCCAGCGGTCCTGGATTGTGAGAGGGTTCAGGCCGGGCTGAGGGACCCTCCCCTCCCCCCCATGCATGGATTTCATGCATCAGGCCTCTAGTTAGAAAATAAAAATGTAGATAATTGTGAGTAATTCAGATATTAATGATTGAGAGGCTGATTGGTAAGGAAACCAGAGAATTCTTTATCAATATCATCAAGTCCTTGGAGGAATGGGGACAGATTCGTACTGAAAAAAAACACACACAAAAAAACATGTCTTTCAAAGTAAAAATGAGATCATTAAGAAAGGACCCTAATCCAGTATGACTGGTGTTCTTATAAAAAGAGAGTTTTGGACACAGAAACAGACATAGAGGGAAGACAATGTGAATACAGGGAGAAGATGACCAGAAGACTGGAGTACTGCATCTATAAGTCAAAAGACATCAAAAATTGCTGACAACCAGAAGGTAGGAAGAGACAAGGAAGGATTCTCCCTCTATTAATTTCAGAGGAAGCACAGACCTAGTCAACACCTCAACTTTGGACTTCTATCCTCTAGACCCGTGAGGCAATAAACTTCTCTTGTTCTAAGAAATGTCTGTTCAAATCCTTTGCCTATTTTTAAATTGGATTATTTGGGTTCTGCTATTGAGTTTTAGGATTTTCTTATATATTAACCAGATAAATGATTTGCAAATATTTTCTGCCATTCCAGAAGTTGCCTTTTCTCTTTATTGAGTTTCTTTTGCTTTCAGATGCTTTTTAGTTTGATGTACTGCCATTGTCTGTTTTGCTTTAGTTGCCTGTGCTTTTGGTGTCATATTCAAAAAATCATTGTCAATACTAATATTATAAAGCTTATCCTCTATGTTTTCTTTTGGGAGTTTTAGTTTAAGGCCTTACATTTAAGCAATTAATTTACTTTGTATTGCTTTTTTTATATGTTGTAAGAGAAAGGTCCAAGATCATTTTTTAAAAAATTTTTGCATGTGGATATCCTTTGTGATTCCATATGAATTTTAGGATTATTTTTTATATATTTCTGCAAAAAAAATGACATTGGGATTTTCATAGAAATTACTAGTACATTTAGTCTGTAGGTCATGTTGGGTAATATAGACATTATAACAGTATTAAATTTTCAACACATTAACATAGAATATCTTTCCATTTATTTGTCATTAATTTCTTTAAGCATCAATGTTTTGTGATTTTTAGTGTATCAATTTCACCCCCTTAAGTTTATTATTAGTCATTTTATATGTTTTATTGCTCTTATAAAATTAGTTATTGTCTAATTTTCTTTTTGGATTGTTTGTTCTTACTGTATAAAAACACAACTGGTATTTGTAAATTGATCTTGAATTCTGTAAATTTGCTGAACTCATTTATTAGTTCTAACAGATTTTTGTGTTTTTATCCATATAAGATGTGTGAACAGAGATAATTTTACTTCTTCCTGATGATTTGGACATGTTTTATGTCCCCTCCCTCCTTCCCTCCCTCCCCTTTTCCCTTCCCTTCCCTTCCCTTCCCTTCCCTTCCCTTCCCTTCCCTTCCCTTCCCTTCCCCTTCCTCTTCCCTTCCTTCCTTCCTTCCTTCCTTCCTTCCTTCCTTCCCTCCTTCCTTCCTTCCTTCTTTCCTTCCACATTGAATATGCATTGTAAAACACCCAGCTATATTAATCTTGTAAGGTTTAAAAATGCTAAAATTGCTAGACTACCCATGCTGGTTATATGACTTGATAATTCTTTATACAAGTCTGTATGAACCTTTTAATTGGCAATCGATATAAAAATAAATTAAATAGCAAGGGAATGTTAGTTTTCTTTTTTCTTATTTCCTGTGAGGAAATTCAGGGGGGAAAAATAAGCCAATAAATTATTTTATTATTTTTGTAATTGGAGTCCTAAAAATGATACAGAAATTGAAAGAAAACATAAATTTTAGTTCTACAAAAATAATATGTATTTTAAGAAACATTGAAAAAAATTCTCCCAACAGCTTCTGAAATGTTTTAATTAAAACAAGTGTGATTTTAGACCAATCATAAACAGATTGGGCCTAGCTAAAATTATGCCCTATATCGTTATCTTGCCTAATTTTAACTAGAAAGTAAAACTTGATAGTTTAGAAGATGTAGCTCTGCCATGAAATTTTAATCAGTGAATTAAAATCTTCCAAACATGAACCTAAGTTGCAAAAAATGAGCATATAAAAGTTACATGGCAAGCCATAAGAAGCGGAAGGAGGGGAATTACAGCAGCCTTAAAGAAATAATATTTTAGCCAAAATAAAGAGGCAAAGTAAAAAATTGGCTTAAAAAGTGGAAACAACTCATGATGTAGACGGAAAATAAAAGTCAGATGGAAGTATACAAATAAGGAATATCTAATAATAAACTAAAGTTAAACAAAAGAATGTTATGTTGATATTTTTAACAATGGCAATTGGAGACTGTTTGCCAAGGTGAAAAATAAATGAACTCTGATTTAATAATTCCATATGTATTATGATTCATTAGAGTATTTTTTTTCCCTCCTAGGATCTGCCACTGAACACCAAGCTGTCCTGCTATCAATTGACAAGGTCCTTAGCCAACGAATCCCCATTAAATGGAAATATTCTATCCAAGGAATAAAGTTACTGACCCTTAGGGCACAATGTTTTCTTTTTTTTGCAGCTTGCAAATCCTAGTTTTTTTCCCCCAAAGTAACCTTTCATGGGGTCATGTACGTAAGAGAAAGAATTAAAACATTCTCTTGTTTACAGTTCAAAAAGTTTGTTTCTTTATTTAGAAGCTTTCAAAGGTTTCTACTCCCCCAAGGATATTATATTTCAACTTTCCAAATGAGGACTTTAGAATGTTGGGGAATGGGCTCATGGAGAAAGAAATAGAAAGGAGGAAAAAAAGCAAAAATTATTCAGTTTAAATAAAATCTTTTGAAAATTTGTTTCCAAAAAGGTCATTTTCCAATATAGTCCGTAAATTACTTTTTTTTCTTTCAACTTCAGTAAGAGAGAATAAATAGAAAAATCTGACTTCCCAAGTGCTTAGTGGCCCACTGGGACTTGTATAACATGGAGAGGAGAGCACTAAGCCACAGCTAACTTCAACTATGTTTGTTCTCAGGGTAGTAGCAACTTTATTTTTATGGAGCTTCTGAATTAGTAGTATACACATAGCATAGTAGAATGCCAAATTCAAAATGACAATTGCAGATAATTGAAAAAAAATGTATGATGTGTGTATGTTTATTTTGTGTGTGTATTCAATTTTAAATAGCTCTAATCAGGAATAACCAACATTATTGAATAGTTTAGAGCTCTGTAATACTGAATGTACATACTAACATGAACTTCCATCAATCCCCTAAATTTTAGGGCCTAAAAGAAAAGAAAATTTCTAACTTTTGCACAATTGCAGAGCATAGTATCATCTGGGAAAATAATATAAATACTTTTTGTAGTATTTTCCCCAAACCCTGATGCTAAACCAAATAAGAACAGAAAAGGAAAAGGGCACTCTAAATAAATTCCATTTATAAATCTCAATGCAAATAAAATTCTAAATAAAGCAAATTAAAGATAGCTTAATGCATCCTATGTAGATACTAGAGGCCCAGTGCATGAAATTCATGCATGGGTAGGGTCCTTAGTGGCTGCCACTGCTGGTCAGGGCCTCTGTTCCTGTGGTTGGCTGGCTGGCCCCGCCCCCTGGTCTAACTCCCAGTTGAACTCCCAGTTGAACTCTAGGATGAGGGGACAATTTGCATATTAGGTTTTTATTATATAGGATAGAACATTCTTGTCCATGAACTTTGTGGGCAAAAGTAACAGGGAAAGAATTTCAGTTGTCCATGGCTGTTGGAGTCACAACATTCCCCACCTATTTCAATGTCCATGTCATCATAGCATGGGGCCATCATAGCCTGGGATTATTGATCCAGGATATTTAGTTCTAGCCTCCTTTAGTTTAATCAATATACATTAAGCAAACATTACCCTATTGGTAAAATATTAACTAATTCTTTTCAGGTGAAGAGCAAGACAATATGATCCAACTAGCATTACTATTAATTTTGTACTTGTTGAAATCATCCATTCATTAAAAAAAATAAAATAAGAAGAATAAATGTTGGGAAAGAATAGATGAATACTCATGATATAAATCTACATTAAACTAAAAGTGAATCAAATGAGGGAAAATGTGAATCCACATAGGAAGTAATAGAAATAATTCAAGAGTTAATCAGGTTGCTAGATATAAGATCAGAATACTACAATGAGTTGATTTTTACATAATAATAATGGTGATTAGGGTTATAAAATACAGGATGCTTAGTTAAATTTAAAATAAGCAAGAAATAACATTTTTATAAGCATATACCAAATGCTATGAGACATACTAAAATGATTACTCATTGTTACTAAATATGACAACCTTAATTGTGAAAAAATCATACATACTTATAAATACACTAGAGGCCCAGTGCATGAAATTCATGCATGGATGGGGGGTTGCTCAGTCTGGCCTTCACCCTCTTGCAATCTGGGACCCCTCAGGGGATGTCCAATTGCCGGTTGGACATCCCTTTCGCAATTTGGGACCACTGGGCCCTAACTGCTTGCCTGCCTGCCTGATAGCCCTTAACCACTCTACCTGCCTCCCTGATTGCCCCTAACTGCCTCTGCCTGCCTGCCTGATCGCCCCTAACCACTCTGCTTGCTTGCCTGATTGCCCCAACCACTCTGCCTGTCTGCTTGATTGCCCCTAATTTCTTGCCTGCCTGCCTGATCGCCCCTAACTGCCTCCGCCTTGGCCCCCAGTGCAGTGGCTTCATCTGGAAGGATGTCCGGAATGATGTCTGGAAGGTCGTTTGGCTGTTCAGTCTAATTAGCATATTATGCTTTTGTTATTATAGCTATACACACACATATGCTAAAATTAATAGTGCCCTATGCTTACCAGCCAGGTTAAAAATTAGGACATAATTAAATATTTTAAAACTCACTCTGTGACTCTCTAGATTGTATAACCCCAAACTTTCATGTCTAGATGACCAATATCCTTAAATACTTATTCCTATGTTTTTGTAATATAAGCTTACCAACTTTTAATGTATCCCTATATAATACATTGCTCCCTCTGCCTGTTTTTAAAATATTTTTATAATGGTTTCATACTGGCTATATCTTTGATTTATTTCTTGTAAGAGCAATGTTGGGGCATTTGTGCATATAGAAACATGCACCTGGAGTTCATTTTTAAATATAATATACTATTTAAATTGAATGTGTCAAAAATTATTGATATATTCTCTTGCTTATAAAGACAACATAAGATTTAAAGCATATTTATAATATACTCTAATAATTGATATATTTAAAATATATATATATACACACACACATGCATATGTGTATACTGACAATTTCAAGATACCCACATGTGAAAATTGGAATCTCATTAAGGTAGGTACATATTTAACTTTATTAGGTAGTGATTTTAAAAAATAAACTGTATGAATTTACATTATAAGTGCACTTGTCTTAGTGAATGTTTTGCCATCTTCTCACTAGCACATTCCTTTATGTAACAATATTTATTGAATGTGTTCAAGTAATTTAAAAGGAGATGATTAGACTAAGGTGTCTCTAAAGCTTCAATGGCCTTAACTGCCAGAAGCCGGTCCATCCTTGCTGCTTGCCACAGTCGCTGCAGGGAAGAAACATCTGCACAAAATATGTTTCAAGGGACCTGGCGTATATGGCATACTGTTCTTAATATGTTTGCTCCCCTTCTTGGCCCTATGTGTTTTAACCAAGGTCACCTCTCCGAGAAAGGTTGTTTCCCCAGGTAGGGATTTTTCCCTGAAGTTAGGGAGGGAATAAAACCCCTTAACTAAGTGCCAGGCGGGTAGTTAATCATTTTAACTACAAACAATCAAGCTTAAGCCACATAATCTTTACTCCCTGGAATGAAGATAAGAAACGCCCTAACCTTTGGAATAGAATGGATAGGATTAAAATCAACTGGTATAAATACAGATGTAACAAGACAATAAAACACAGAACCTGGCTGGAGATCCTGGATAGAACCAGGCGAGAGAACCCAACCATGCTGATCAACTGAACGCTGCCTCCGTCCACACCTATAGGAACCCCTGGACCTACTGGGGCTGGACCCCAACACTTCATAAGCAGACTAACACCTAATCAAGAGTCAATGCACTAAAATCTGAGAAAAGAAAACCTAAGAACAACCAATCACAAACAACCAGTCAGGCTTTCCTAAATGAGGCAACTACCTAAGTTCTCGCCAATGCAATAACTCCCTTGCTTTGCTTCTCTGTCTCTATAAAAACCTCTTTCTAACCCCGGTCCATGGAGTGCTCCTAATCATCCTTGTTTTAGCACTGCTCGCTTGCAGTCTATGTTCAAACAAAGCCTTGGAAAATTATGGTGCTTCAGATTACCTTTTATCAAATGCTTCTATAGACCAGGCATCCCTTTAAGTACTAATTTTATAAAGTGAACTTTTTATTTTGGAATAATTTTAGATTTACAGAAAAGTTTCAAATATAATACAGAGAATTATGGTATTTCTCTCACCCATATTTCCCTAAAAGCACACACATTTTAACATTTGCCAGTGGTATAAATATTTCACTTTATTTTGAATTTCCCTTAATAATACAATATTTAGACATCTTTATATATATCTGTGGACATTTGCATTTTCTATTTTTGAAAGTTCTTTCTATGTATTTTGAGATTTGTTTGTTATTCATTTTTCTCTATTTTATTTATGAAATTATGTAAATAATGTGAATCCTGAAAAGTTATTTTTTCCAATACTGCTATTGGCTTAGCATTTGTCTTTTAATTCTATTTTTAAAATTTTTATATTTTTCTTTCCATAACTTTTTCATGAGCATATTTTCTAATGTTAAACAAACCTTGCTTACCTGAAATAAGCCAACTGAACATGACACATTATGTTATATGTGTATGCTTATATCATTTAGTTTGATAATATTTAGTTAAGTCTTTTCATCTATATTTATGAGTGTCCTTGTCTGCTTTCGGTGCCAGGGTTATGTAAGTAGGAGAGTATTGACTGTGTTTTATATAAGACTAAAAATACTTGCTTCTGAAAATTTGATAGAATTTGCATTTAAGATGATCCAGGCTTCTTTTGTTCTTTTATGTGGAGATTTTAACTAGAGTTTTAATTTCTTTCAGAGTAATAGGAAAGTTCTGGCATTCTACTTTTCCTGAGTACATTTTGGTGATTTACATTTTCTCAAAGCTGTTACATTTCACCTAATGTTATAATGCACTGACACAAAACTTTTCACACTATAATATTTCTATCAGTTGTTTTTTTTTATTGATTTCAGAAAGGAAGGGAGAGGGAGAGAGAAAGAGAAACTTCAATGATGACAGAGAATCATTGACTGGCTGCCTCCTTCACGCCCCACACTGGGGATCCAGCACGCAACCTGGTCATGTGCCCTGACCGGGAATCAAACTGTGACCTCCAAGTTCACAGGTCGATGCTCAACCACTGAGCAATGCCGGCTGGGCTTCTATCAGTTTTTGATAAAGAAATATTTTAAGTTTTAAAATATTTTCCAATATTATATTCTGCTTTGTACCTTTTTTTAAGTTGATCACATAGATGGGAAGTTTTTCAATGTATTTTTCATTTTAGAGAACCAAAATTTGATGTTGATTATCTTTAATATATCATTTTTATAAATTTCTGCTCCTCTTATTTCCTTCTTTCTGTATTATATATGAGTTATCTCTTTCTTTATTCTTTATTTGGGGGCCTCTTTAAGCTTAGATACTAGCTCATTCATTTGTAACCATTCTTCCTTTCTAATGAAGGCTCTCTCTCTCCCTCCCTCTCTCTCTCTCTCTCTCTCTCTCTCTATATATATATATATATATGTGTGTGTGTGTGTGTGTGTGTGTGTGTATCTGTAAATACTTCTATAGACACATAGCATATATTTTGGTGGGCAATATTTTTATCTCTCAATTTTAAGTATATTTTCATTATGAGTTGATCCATAAATTCTTTAGATGTGAATTTTATTAAAATGTAAAACATATAAGCTGCTTTTATCTGTTTTATACTAATTTTATTTAACAGTAATATGGTCAGTAAATATAGTATGTATGCTACCAGTTCTTTAAAATGGGTATAAGTTGCTTTATGGCCTAGAATGTGATTAATTTTCTTTTTCTGTTTTTTTTTTTTTTAAACCTAGATCTTAGTAATTTACTAAAAACAAACCATACAAAATTATAGCACCACTATTAAGAACACTTTACATTATAAGACAGTACACTCAACAAAAGCAGAATACATATTCTTTTCATGTGGACATGGAACATTCACCAAGATAGAGCATATCCTGGGACATACAACTAATTTGGTAAATGATAAAGTATCAACAGTATGTAGAACATTTAGAGCACAGTCTCTGACCAATATTTTTTTCCAATCGCCATCTATCCCCCCCCATACCCTCCTCATCTTCCACCCACAATTTCTTCCTTGCCCTCCAGCCCCCATCCCCCATAATCGCCACACTGTTGCTGGTATTAATGAGTTCTTTTTTGCTCAAAATGTCCACCCCTACCCCCACATCCCAGACAGCTTTTTCAATTTTCTTGAATGTACTATGGCAGCAAAAAGAGTGTATTGGAGTGTGTGTGTGTGTGTGTGTGTGTGTGTGTGAGAGAGAGAGAGAGAGAGAGGGAGAGAGAGAGAGAGAGTTTAAGATAGAGAGATATACAATGCATATCCAACTAGATGTATTGATACTTGGTGTGAGAGATATTTGATGAAGAGAAATGACATAAAACTCCATTATCTAAATTTCTCAACTTACTTTTCCATTTTTGTCTCTTTTCAAGACATTTAATTAGGGGCATGGTGGTGAACATATTTGGATTTATTTCATCCTCCTTATAGATTTTAACCTCTCTCATATTTCTCCTACTTGCTCTCCCTATGCCCTGTGTTCCTTGCTTTCTTTCAGTTGTTTGTTTTTATTATTGACGGTTGTCTTATTATATCTTTTATCACTGTACTTATTATAAGATTGATTTCTATTAACTTAGTGATTATCCTATAAACTAGTAGCCCAGTGCACGAAATTCGTGCACATTAAAAGGGAATTAATTGCCCTAACCGGTTTGGCTCAGTGGATAGAGCATCGGCATGCGAACTCAAGGA
>NW_005354291.1:16664275-16666364 GCF_000412655.1 Myotis brandtii
TTCAAGCCTTGGACTGATGAGAGGGCTCAGTCCTCTCATTGCCACGTGCAAGTCCCAGTTTGGAGGGCAGGGCCCTCCCAGCACAATTATAGCCAACAGCTGTAGTTGTAAGCTGGAACCTATGGTCCGAACATGTGGCCCCACGTGCCTGAGTGACGTAGGCTTGATAGAGTTCAGGGGCATGTAGTTGAGTAGGATTGAAACCCAGGAGAATGTTGTAAACATCTTGGTCACACCCTTACTTTGCCTCGTGGCATCTGCTATAAAATAAAGGCATGGCTGTGGGCGTGGTCGATGTTTCTCAGAGAAGCAGTGTCCCATGGAGACCCAGCTTTCATTCTCTTGTCTGTCTTTTTTAAGCCTTTCAGCCACCCCCACTCAGGTTCACCCTTGGCCTTGCTGGCACGGCACACTTTAGAAAGATATGCCTCCGTGCTCTGAGGGCGGGTTCCTGCCTCAAACCCTGCCCTCACCAGATACAGCTCAGGGGAGGGCGCAGCCCTTGCCAAGACAACCCCTGCAGGACGCGGCACACTTTAGAAAGATATGCCTCCGCGCTCTGAGGGCGGGTTCCTGCTTCAAACCCTGCCCTCACCAGATACAGCTCAGGGGAGGGTGCAGCCGTTGCCAAGACAACCCCTGCAGGACTAACTTCCTTCCGCTTGGTTGCAGCTGTTCAGGTCGTGATGAACACCACCCATGGTTTTTATATAAGTAGATTATCTTATTCATGGTTAAGATAAAAATGTCTAGAGTGATAATGTTCCTTCACTTTCCTCCTCCACAACCAAATACATTAGAACTATTTACATTAGAATGCCAAATTTAGTGTACTGTTCATTAAAATAACAACTGCACAATTCAAACATCTCTTTGCTGGCATGGGTCAGTGGTTGAGCATCTGCCTATGAATCAGGAGGTCACAGTTCAATTCTGGTCAGGGCATATGCTCAAGTAATGGGTTCAATCCTCACTGAGGGGCTTGCAGGTGGCCAATTGATGATTCTCTCTCATCTTTGCTGTTTCTATCTCTCTCTCTCCCTCTCCCTTCCTCTCTGAAATCAATAAAAATGTATTTTTAAAAAAGAGAGAGATGATGGCATATAGACTAGGAAACTGCCATTCAGGGTGAAACAAAAGAGGTTGGATTTAAGATCTCTTTAAATGGTAAATAAATAAAAGTAAAATAGATTGGGCTTAAAGTGAGAAAAAGTGAGATTCACAGATGATGCCCAGGTTCCTGACATGAATAGCTATGATGACATTTACAAAGGATGGAAACAGTAGGCCTAAGAGAATGAAATGAGGACTAGAGTATGTGGGAGGGGGCGTATTCTGGAACAGGGAGGTTGTTGGAGATGGAATATCCATTTTGAACATGGTGAGGTTAAAGTACTTGTGAGTATACAGACACTGATTTCGGGAAAGCAGTTCACTTCATTAGTCTAAATCCCAAAAGAGAGATAGGTATGGAAATGTAGATTTTGAATTTATATACTATACTAATAGCCCGGTGCACGAAATTCATGCACTGGGGTAGGGGGGGAGAAGGGGCCCCTCAGTTTGGCCTTCACCCTCTCTAATCTGAGACCCCTCAGGGAATGTCCAACTACCTGTTTGTGCCCACACTTTTAACAGATAACAGCTCCATTGTTGTTCCTTTCTTATGCTTAAAACCATTGGAATTAGTAGGTATTCAAAGTGTGTATACATTTTGGGGGGACACCCTGTATATCTCTAGTCAGCGGTGAAAGAAACCAACAGCAGATTTGGAACCCCCAGACAGGGAACCTTGCTCATTCCCCACATGTCTCCCCACTTCACTTTCCACCTTCGTGGGCAGCAGGAGAATCAATGTTTTCTCTCATTAATTCGGAAAAGCACGTCCTGTCACCCGCTGCCCGGCAGGAGTGAGCTAGGCCCCAAGCAAGCAAGGCTCAGTCAGGGCAGCCTTCACTCATGGGTGCTGGCACCCAAAGTGCACATTCCTCCTCTACAGTCGCCCCGACTATCCCACTGTTCCACTGAGAGGACGGAATTCCTCTCTGCCTCTGGGCTCTTGATCTTGAACGCTGACCGAAGGCACCTC
>NW_005354291.1:16667955-16671556 GCF_000412655.1 Myotis brandtii
GCCGGCAGCGCAGGCGGGGAACGTTGGAGTCCTCCGTCACTGAAGCAAGCAAGCCTCCTGTTAGCTTTAAGCTGCCTGGCTGCCGGCCGCCATCTTGGCTGGCAGTTAATTTGCATATCGCCCTGATTAGCCAATGGGAAGGGTAGCGGCCGTATGGCTAATTACCATGTTTCTCTTTTATTAGATAGGATATTATTTTGTGTCTGACTTATTTCACATAACAATCTATTTGCAGTGCAAAAGACACCATCAACAAATAACATGAGAGCCCAGTACAAAGAACATATTTGCCAGATACACCTGATAAAGGGATAATCTCCAAAATATATAGGGAACTCATACAACTTAACAAAAGAACGATTTAAAAAATCCACTAAAAAATGGGCAAAGGACCTAAATAGACACTTCTCAAAAGTGGACATACAGAAAGCCAAGAGACATATGAAAAAATGCTCAAAGTCACTAATCATCCAAGAGATGCAAATCAAAACAACAATGAGATATCACCTCACACCTGTCAGAATGGCTATCATCAACAAATCAACAAATGACAAGGGTTGGCAAGGTTGTGGAGAAAACGGCACCCTAGTATGCTGCTGGTGGGAATGTAGATGGTACAGCCATTATGGAAAACAGTATGGAGTATACTCACAAAATTAAAAATGAAACTCCCATTTGACCCAGTGATCCCACATCTAGGAATGTATCCTAAGAAACCTGAAACACTCACCAGAAAGAATACACACACTGTTATGTTCCTAGCAGCTTAATTAACAATAGCTAAGATTTGGAAACAGCCTAAGTGCCTGTCAGCAGATGACTGGATTAAAAAAATTATGGTACATCTACACAGTGGAATACTACACTGCTTTAAAAAAAAAAGAACTCTTACCATTTGAAACAGCATGGATGGACCTGGAGAGAATTATTCTAAGTGAAATAAGCCTGTCAGAAAAAGATAAATATCACATGATCTCACTCATATGTGGAATATAATGAACCAAATAAACTGATGAACAAAAATAGACCCAGAGACATAGAAGCATGAACAGACTGTTGAACCTCAGAGGAAGGCAGGGGAGGGTGGTGGGAAGAGATCAACCAATGAACTTGTATGCATATATGCATAACCTATGGCCACAGACAATGGTGTGGTGAGGGTTTGTGGGGGAATGGGAGCAGGCTGGAATAGGTTAATGGTGGGGCGGGGGAGGTGGACCTATGTAATACTTTCAATAATAAAGAGTAAAAAAAAAAATCTCTACTTGCTTCTGTGGGAATGGATTAGAGCTCCTAAAAACTTTTGTGCAGTGAAACTGTCTCTAAGAAAGAAGCAAGGATTCATGGGGCTGCAGAGCCAAGAGAGATTTAAAGGGTCTGACAACAAATAAACTAGGAGAGCATTATATCATCAAAGAAAAGGGAAGAGAGGTTTTTCAATAGGACAGGAATTATTTAAAGGAGGATCGAAGTCATATAAATAAGTCGGGGAGGTTCTTGTTGACCTGCTGTTGGGGGACGGTTCTTTTGATCTGAGTAGAGATTACTAGGGGGTATAATAGAAAGAAATGTGTGGGTTTTCTAGATAAAGAGAAAGGCTGTACATTATGTAACACATCTTCAAATCTGCTCATCACTCCACAAAGATATGGCCTTTAAAGTGTGATCTCTGGACCAGCAGCATCAGCAGTATCTGTAAACTTGTTAGAAATATAAAATATAAAATGAAACAGAAGGTGCAGTGTGGAGTCCACCTTGCTGTAGTTTAGCAGCCCTTCAGGTGACACTGATGTCCATGGAAGTTTGGGGACCATTGTTCTAATTAATATAAAGTACAGCATCTGCCCATTTTCTTAAGCTAGTGTATTGCTATATATCACATTTTCTCATCCTCCAGATCTAATAAGTGATTGAAACCAAGTCTGCATTTTAAATATCATTTGAATTAATTTTATTTCATGAATATTATATATATTAACTTATATACTATATAATAAAAGGCTAATATGCAAATCGACCGAACAGCGTAACGACTGGTCACTATGACGCACAATGACCACCAGGGGGCAGACGCTCAATAAAGGAGCTGCCCCCTGTTGGTCAGTGCACTCCCACTGGGGGAGTGCCGCTCAGCCAGAAGCCAGGCTCACGGCTGGCGAGCACAGCGGCAGCGGCGGGAGCCTCTCCCGCCTCTGCAACAGTGCTAAGGATGTCCGACTGATGCAGGGAGCAGGCCTAAGATGTCAGTCAGACATCTCCCAAGGGTTCCTGAACTGCGAGAGGGTGCAGGCTGGGCTGAGGGATCCGTGCCAAGTGCATGAATATTGTGCACCGGGCCTCTAGTATGTACATATTTAACAAAGATTTAAGATGGTTATTTGTTATGCATCTTAAGAAACAGTACATCAAATGCCACTGAACCTTTTTATGTGCTCATCCCTAAACACAACTCCCTGTGACTTAGAGTAATAATTTTTAAATAATCTATTTATCATCCCTGTGTTCACTTTTTATATACCTACTAGAGGCCTGATGCACAAAATTTGTGCAAGAGTAGGAATTCCTTCCTCTGGCCCCAGGACCCAGGCTTCTCTCGCAGAGGGAGGCCTCGCCCACCCACCACAGCCCACTGGTTGGTGGCTTGGGGCTTCCTCTTTGGGGTGATCATGAAGCCTCCCGTTTGATCGCCCCGCCACCGGTGGCCTGGCCTCCCTCTGTGGGGTGATCATGGGGCGATGGCCGGGCCCTCGACTAATCGCATTGCTCCCTCCTTGGCTGGCCTGGTGCCAGTGGGTGTCATAGCATGGTCCTGGACGGTCGTTCAGATAATCGTTCTGCTATTCTGCCGTTTGGTCGATTTGCATATTACACTTTTATTATACAGGATATGTATAGCTTTATTACATATAGTTTTATTGCATGTTATTATACATCTATATGTTTAGCTTTATTGTGTAGATGGAAGTGTGAATAAAAATATATTGGTATGCAGAACATTTAATGTGTAAGTGACACAGGAGAAGCATTCAGTAATCATAATCTGCAGGGCAAAGAAATCAATCACTATGATTTAGATTCACATTCAGTCTTTGCTCCTTCATAACTAGTAATTTGGAAAATATCCTGTAACCTTTTAACTTTCAGTGTCCCCATCTGTAAAATAATTATACTGTTACCAACTTAGAGCTCTGTGTGGAGAACGGAGCTAACACGCATATCTAACAAAGAATATAGATGGCCTATGGACTCAGTAAATCATCTTGAGTGAATGATGGGTACAGAGAGGTGGGACTGATGGATCTAAGAGCAGTCACCGCCGTCCCCTCTGCTCATGGAAGAGGACCTGTTGTCTGAGTGTTCAATAACTTTCTCAACAGAACAAATTGTCAGCATTTCTGCTTCCTGCTTTTTCCAAACAAAATAATTTGTCTCTCAAGCCTCTTGTTTTGTCTTTCCATCAATCTGTAATGACACATAACATTATTTGGCACTGAATAAAATATATTTTTCTTCTTACCAGAGAGGCTGAGCATCTTGTCAATTTTTGTTGTAGTTGTTGAAATGCTTTTTTGTATCCTTTCTCCATTTTTTATATAGTAAA
>NW_005354291.1:16671632-16690644 GCF_000412655.1 Myotis brandtii
GATTTCAGAGAGGAAGGAAGAGGGAGAGAGGGGTAGAAACATCAATGTTTAGAGAGAATCATTGATCATAGGCTGCCTCCTACAGGGCCCCCTACTGGGGATAGAGCCCATAACCCGGGTATATGCACTGACTGGGAATCAAACCATGACCTCCTGGTTAATTGGTGGACACTCAACCACCACCTGGCCAGGCTATAGTAATATTTTTGAAGTTAATTATGTTTTACAGAAATCTGCACAGACCTTATGTGAGAAAATTGATGATTTTTCTCAAAGTATTAATTATATACTCACCTACCAGATCAAGAAATTGAGTATTGCCATCACCCCAGAGTATTGTGTTCTCTCCACTTCTTGTAATAACTTCCCTTCTCCTTAAAGATAATACTATGCCAATGGACACAGACAACAGAGGGGTGAGGGCATGAGTGGGGGGGTTGGGGGGCAATGGGGAGATAAGGACACATATGTAATACCTTAATCAGTAAAAAAATAAATTAAAAAAAGATAATACTATGTATTTATTGGTATCTGACTTCTTTCATATGTTAATCAATTTGGTATTAATTGTTGGTGTAGATTATAGAAAAAATGAATTCCCTCTACAAAATGTTACAATACAATAACATTTCATAATTTAGCAATTTTGAAACAGTTTTCAATTAAATGTTAGCTATAATCTGAAGGTGCTATGAACATTATTGCACATAATGTTTACAAATAACATATTTTGGGACTACATATGTGAACACATTCTTCTGAATATATGTTTAGGAATAGAATTACTATGCCATAAGTTTTGCTTATGTTTAGATTTATTAGATATTACCAGCTTTCCAAATTAATTTTATAAATTTGCATTTTTCTATAAGTGTATTATTTTGACCTTACCATCAAGTGGTAATTAATTTTCAACTCTATGAATGTATTATTCCTATGCATTCTTTTGTAACTTTTGAGAAAATGACTGTCAATCTAGATATTTCTTTGTAGATAATGTTATTTTATTCTATTTTATAAGTGCTATATTTCTTTTGTTGTTGTACTACATTTCTGGCTGTTTTATAAAATTTTAAATCTGAGAGTAGAGATATAAATTCTTAGCTATTATCTCTGTAAGAAATTGCTTCTCTCTTAAGTATTTATATTCTCTCAGTATAGAGCTCCTATTGCATATAGAGTATTGTCTTATTGTTTTTCCAATATTCATTAAACCTTTATTTTTTTGCCTTTATTTTTCTTTAATGTTTTCATTTTTAGTAATTTTCAGCTCTAAGTTCTTATTCATTCATTCTATCTTCTGCTGTCTACTTTTCTGTTTAAAGCATTCATTGAAGATTTAATTTTAATAAATGCTCTGTTTTTGTCATTTCTAAAAGGATTTTAAAGCTATTTTTACATCTTCATGTCTACTTGATAGTTTTTACTCAAAAACTTTATTTCCATCTTATATTTAGTTTTATCATATGACACATGCTTTCACATAGCCTTGGCATGAATAACTCTGCTTCAAGCCCTTGCTTACTCTGGTTAATGTGTTGTACATGCTGGGCCTATATGTTCCTCAGGGTTTTATCTTGGAAATACAGTGGGTTCTAGATTCCATTTCACAGAAGAGGTTTTTCATTTGTTTCCATTAGGTATCCTGGAACATTTGCAAGACGAACAACTGTCTTAAGTTATTATCCCATTCTATAGATTCCAGTACCCCTGAAAACCAAAACCCTAATAAAAATGTTTACAAATAACTAGCAAGTAATTTTTTTTTATCTTAGCACACCCACCAAGGCCAAGAAAAAGGCTTCCTTTCACCTCCCATTCCTAATGAGTAGATTTGTTTTAGACCAGCCCTCACTGACTGCACATGTCACTATTCATACATCCTGGATTCACGTGAAGATCTCAATTACAGCTTCTTCCTCCAATTTGCCCCAGGCTCTTCTCCTGAATGTGGAACCCTAATTCCCAAGTCCCTTAGTTATAGTGATTGGCAAGTGTTCCCCAAGGCAGGCAATATCTTAGCATTTACTAACAGCCCTCGGTTTTAGTTTTTCTCACTCTTTAAAGCCTTGGAGATTTTCCTTATTGTCTTCTTAGCTTAGCTATGTGGTAAAAAGAAGTTTCATTTTATGTGCCATTTTTGTTACTTTGTAATGGTTATTTTTTCTGGCTCTCTAGTATAACAGTTCCAGAAATAGAATACTCTTAATAGTCTTAAAACTCTTTAGGAATCAGATGGTTTTTTATTTATTTTGCAGTCACGGGGGTCAAACAAACTGCCAAGTAAATAGTATCCAATAAATATCAATCACTTCCTGGTTGACAGAATGAATAAAACTACCTGATTTATTTAGGAAATCACATATAGGTCAGTAATGTTAGAGCAAAAGATGAAGACTGGGGACATGAGAAGCTAAATATCAAGAAGTAAGTAGCAATCAGACGAATATAAGTCTCTAATGTAATTTTAAGGAATGTGATTTTAATTCAGTAAGAATATCACTGAGAGGTTTAGGATTAGCAGATATTTATGGCATTTTTTTTGGAGAGTGCTGTTTTATTCAGAGTTTTCTAGAGAAACAGAAATAATAGGATATTTTATATGTACAATGTATATTATATATTTTATGTCACATATTTACTATATTACATGTTAAAATAAATACAAATATATATTTAAATGTGTATCTTAGATTAGAGGATGTATAAATAGAAGATAGATAGATGATAGACACAGAGAAAGAGGGAGAGATTTTTAACGAACTGGCTCACATGATTTGGTAGTTGGCAAGTCTGAAATTTGTAGGGTGGGCTGACAAACTAGAAATTCAGGTAAAAGTTGACGTTGTAATCTTTGGTGTCAGATGTATCTGCAGGGCAGGCCAGCAGGGGAAATAAGCAAGGTTTCGATGTTGAGGCAGAATTGTTTTTTCCTCCAGAAATCTGTCTTTGCTCTTAAAGGCCTCAACTGAGTGGATGAGTCCCATCACATTATGGAGGACATGCTGAGTCTTCTGATTGTAAAAGCTGATCATGTCTAAAAAGAATCTTCACAGCAACATCTGGACAAGTATTTGATCAAACTGTCCTTAACCAATTTTACACATAAATTAACCACCCCAACGGCTAAGGCTGGATGCAAACAAAACAAACAAAAACAGAACACAATTTTATCAAGCAGGGAGTAAAAGTTGTTTGGCATTTGAAACTGTTTCCTTTGGAGCACAGATATGCCCTAAAAGATTTCTAAACCCAGGGCTCCATTAGCCACTATCAATTGGCCACATTCATTGAACAAGATGAAAACTGTCACTTAAGCTTGCTATGTGAGATTGACTTATCCTAAGTGGCTAGATAATATTCCAACACAGGACAATTAATGGCTTCCATATCTAGGCTGAGGATGAATATTCACATTTATCGGTAACTATATAAATACATATAAAATGTAAAATGTTTATATTATAATATACATGTAACATATAAAATTACAGTACAGTTTGAGCTTTTCAAATCCCCACAAATAGCTCTTTTTCTCTTTGCTGTATTTTAGTGTTTTTAACCATGAGGATGAAAGAAAGCTTTAAAATGATTTTTTCTCAGTATAAGATCATCAAGTTTGAATACTTATAATAACATTCATGCAGTGGAAAAGCAATATACTACTGGCTTCAAGTCTTTAAAATTCTATTGGGATTTGAGGAGTATACATAACACCACACAATATCATGTGTCATTTCACTGCTCAGAGACAAGAAACAATGTTCTTTGCTTCTCAGTTATCATTAATTTAGTATTCTTTTTGCATAAAAGCTTAAACCAAAATCCTCCAAGAAAATAACTGTCAGGACATTTTTCCTTTTCATTCTTAAAATACTGAATACAAAACAGAAAGTCTTAGAATGAATCTGAGAAGTTAACAAGCATGGAAGCAATTTAAGAAAAACAGACGTGTGTGTGTGTGTGTGTATGTGTGTGTGCATGTGTGTGTGTGTTGTATTTTTTGTTTTGTTTTGTTTTGATTTGTTTTATTATAAGGAGTGGCTGGCATATAGAAAGAAATGCCAAGTCAGTGGTATATTTAAGCAATCACATACAAAATGATGTGTTGATCCAAGTTGTAACTGAATACAACCTTTTAGAAAAAACAATCTATTGATTGTTGTTAACATTTGGGGAAGGTGTTAGAAAATATATTCAGACTTAACTTCAAGTATTCACATGAAGTATCATAGAAAAGAGAGAATGAATAGCCACTTTTCTAACAGTTAATTGAATAAGTCTTTCTCTGTTACATACTAGTAGAGTGTTTATGATGCTCTGAGATAAGGGTCTATATTCCCACATGATCTGAAGGAAAGAAAGAAAACATAAAACTCACTAGATTACTAAGTGCAAAAATTTCACATTTATAACATAGAATAATTTTATATCCTTTGAGATTATGACTGTAAAAAATGGCTACTAGCTTAAATTACATCTGTGCATCTATAAACCTAGATTATAATCATCTGTTACTTCATGGAAGACTTTTGGTATTTCTTATAAGGGAGAAGGAACTCTGAATAAAAGACTGCTACCCAAACTGGAGAAATAGTAGGCACTCAGAGTATCTAAAAAGACTTGATGACTTTTTTGGCATTTGTTTCAGATTTAAAGTATGTGATCAATCTCTGCTCAAGAAGTTTACAAAGAGATTTTTTTGCCTTTAAAGCAACATATGTGCCTATAGTATTCTTCCTCTCAGAGTTATGCTACCTCCTGTCATATATCACTGTCCCTGTTCTTTTTGACCAATGAAAATATGGTTAAATCATCTGGCCTTCAGTCAGGCAGATAGAGACGCCCGAGAAGTTTTTTGGGTTGCAAAATTTTACACTGGGAATGTGATAATATGCTGCTCTGATTTCTTTCAAAATCAACCAAAGGACTTGTATGCATGCATATAAGCCTAACCAATGGACACAGACAATAGGAGGGTGAAGGCATGAGTGGGAAGGTGGGGGGCAATGGGGGATAAGGACACATATGTAATACCTTAATCAATAAAGAAATTTAAAAAATATATATCTAGCTAAAAAAAATCAGATGGAACACCTGGTTCTTTCAGTTACTATCATATTTGAAAATCCAGTATCTCCAAAACGGGTAGAATATATCAATTGTTCACTGGAAGTCTTTTCTCTTTATGGAGGCTGGTTCTGATGAGATAATGGAATGGATTCTAATAAAGAGTGAAAGGAAGATAAATGAGAGCTAGAGTGAGAATGAGAGAGAGAAACAGAGGGAAGGAGAGAGGGAGGGAAGAAGGAAAAGAACAAACTCACCACTCTGGACAGTTATTCTCCAGATCTGGAATACTTTCTCTTAATAGTTTGCGTATTTTCTATTGGAGGTTTCGTATCTGGCAAGAACTGTGCCTCTTCTCATTTCCTTTATGAACCAAGCTGGCTCCTCATTTACTGTTTGTTTTTTGTTTCCCTTGGGTTTTGTTTTGTTTTATAAATAAGAACCCCTTTAACTATCTTGTTCATGTTTGAAAATCCAAATGTTTTTTTGACTGAGCTTTTGATAGCTTATTTCCCTGCAGAATAAATCTAAAAGGTAAACATGCATTCAACTTTTATTTGACCAGCATATCAGTTTATTTTGTGTTTTGGTTGGTGTGCTCTCTGAATAGTGTTTAGATCATTAGTGCCCAAGGTTAGGAAATCTTTACATACACAGCAGATGAAATGCAGTGATGATAATACATGATGGGTTTAATTTGTCATAACAAAGGACATGAATCTACAGGGATGTAAAACAATGAAGCTTGCATAAATATCTTGGTCCAGCAGAGATCAGGTGGCTCTATAAAATCTCTGTGCATGAAATCATCACTATTGATGGTTTGGGCTGTTTTGGAATGGCTGATATTTGTGAAGATTTCAGCTAGAATTTTCTTTAAATGTGTAGATTATAACAATTTTCAGCTTGATCATTAATTCACTAATGGATATGAATTCCAATAGAAATAAATCTATTAATCTTTCATAGAAAGAGAAGATGAAGCTTATTCATGCTGTTGTTCATGATAAGGTAAAACCCAAATTAAGAAAGAACAGAAAGGAAGAAGTGAGGATAGTGTTAGGAAGTAGAAAAAATACAGTGTTTTCTTAGAAATGAACAGATGGAAGTATCACGAAAGGGATTGTGGAGTTTCAGAGACCTCTTTGCCTTGCAAAAGTCAAAGTCAAGACAAGGCCTAAATGTAAAATTTCACTATTATTGATGTTTAGATTTATGAATTCCTCTTAAGGCTACCATGGAGCTTGAGGCATTGAGCCTGGTACTTCTTCCTTCCCTCATTGCTAGCCAGCTGCTTGCAGCTGGGGCAAATCTCCTGGGCCTGAAATGAATGCTTCCTAGCAGGAGCTCAAGTTCATTGCTTTGTGTAACACACTCCAGCTTATTGACTTCAGTTTGCACCTTGCTCTGGGTTTTTCTTGTTTTGACAAACATCTGAGGGGGACTCAACTATGTTATGCTTTGTCTTATTCTTCCCATTATTGTCTATTTTTTGGTATCATAATTAATTTTATGTGGTTCTTAGCTTGCTTGGCAGGTTGCTCTTCATGGGCAAGGATCAAGCTGTTAATATTCCCCAGTTTCCTCTTTGAATATATGCTTAATCAATATTCTTAAAATGTGCAGATGCCAGATGCCATTAGTACATTTGAAAAACCCCTCAAGTCACAGTGAATTTCAGGGAAAGCAGGGGGATTTTATAATCAGAGTAAGAGAGTCTCAGGTAAGCAAACAATAAATTAAATATATGAAGAAACTAAATAAAATAAAGGAGGTCAATGAAAATATAATGGGCTAATAGGAGATGAGCAGGACTTTTAAAGGTTAACCACAGACAGTAGATAGTGTGATGGGATTTTTCAGTTCCTCTTCCTGATCCATGGAACAAGGGATGCATGGATCTTTCTTGGAGCATGTGCATGGAATTGGGCTTTGGAAATAAACACAGGTCCCAGAATAAAACCTTTGCTCAAAGAATGCAGACAAACATAACTTCCCCCGGTCCATCTTTCCCACCTCACTCTTATTGCCCTAGTATTTGCCCCAAAGTGTGACTGTTGGGCGGCGGGGGGGGGGGGTCAGAGAATGGCTGGATGACCCCTGCATTGTGACTAGATTTGGGAAGTCAGGGTCCCCAAGTACCCACTGTGCAGGGTTTCCTGGAAAGATGTGATAATAGATGTAGTATTGCCTACTTACCCTTATAACTATGCTCAACCTACACTAAATGCGAAATCAACAGGCAAGAGAACTGTCGCTAATAAAGGTAGATTTCCCATTAAAGAGAGAAGAAAAATCTTGGATAAAACAGATAAGTTCTCCCTTTCTTCCAGCATGTGGTTAAAATCAGGATTTTGGCTTCCTGCAGCCTCTTATTTCATTCATTTATACAGCTGGGCACTTTGTTTTGGAGACGTACAGAGGCTCCTGGGAAGACCAAGAAAGCTAGGTCTTTAAAAAGCATTAAATTGGATCAGTTTAGAAAATTGTTAAATCCTAATGTGATGCCCAAATCAACTTAAATAACTTCAGGGGAGTAGTTAAAGATGTTTTATACATTTGCACTCTTTAGCATAGAATAAACCAGGCACATCAAAAGGAAGAGTGTGTGTGGGTTTCTCTATTCTTGGTTCTGTTCATGTCCTATAATGATAACATGAGCATATGTCCAAAAAACACCTCTCTTTTATAAAGGATCTTCAGTACTGACATCTTTGACGGAATGAGGTTTGTGCAATGAGCCCTTCTACCTTTAGAAGAGCAATCTTTCCTTCATCATATGTGGCTTTTAATGTGCCCTTTATGCTATTTTCTGAATGGTGATGGTTTTCCCCTAACAAGAAGAGTTTGTCTAGCCCACTGATCAAAAACTGAGGGCTAGCTGACAGAGCTATTTGTCAACAGCATGCCTGCCCCTCAGGTAATTTGGATCTTTTCTTTACCTTAATCTTAGCACCTCTTTTATCAAGCCTCTTAAATTCATGCCTAGGATGTCAAATGCATGTTAAAAACAGCTGTCTACTGCTTCTGGCTTTGGAGAACAGTGCAGGACTAGAAAGAGTTAATTCTTGCAGTTTTCACACTGGAATAAAGTTAATAGGCTGCCAATAACATGGGTTATAGTTGCAAAAGCTAAAGTTATAAGTAATCCTAAAGGGAAAGAGGAAAATTGTTCCTGACAAGCTGAAATTACTTTATAAAACCTCTTATGTGTTGAGAAGCCCTAGGTTGGTCAGGGCATGAGGCTTATTTCAATGTGTAACTCAGACTGTTTATAAAGAAAATATCTTGCCCAATATCCGTTTTCCTAAAGCATGCCCTTTCACCCACTATTTTTTGTTTCTTTTTATTGTTGGCATGGAGACTAAGAAGCACTTCACCAGACTGATCAATGCATGGTTACATCAACATAACATTTTCAGTCAAGCTCCCAGGAGCCTTCCTCTGGAATCTGTCATTTTGATTCAGATAACTAAATCAGGCTAAGCACAGCAATGATAACGGATGACTTGCCTCATTAGCTGGCTCCCGCTGCTTTATGCTGCCAGGAAGCTCTATAGTGACTTCCTGGGATCTTGGGAGAGATAACTGTTTTTTGAAATTATTTGGGTGTATTTTTCTTATAATTCTCATCTCGCATTTTGACAGTAATTTTGTAGGATGACATATGTACCAAATCCCTATGCCTGGAACTTCTTTCTCTAAATATGTATCATGTGATGGGCTTTATGAAAACTGAGCCAACAATAAGCTTAATCTAGGGAACTGTTTAAAAATGTCCTTTAATTTGTCTCCTTCAAATATTACACAACTGATAGCATTTTAATTAATAAGATTGGAATACTAGGATAATCTGTCTTCCTACATGAAAGCAGATTCTGGTGTAAATGGTGTCCCAGCACCAAAGCAGTATTTTAGTTGGGCCTTAGTACTCATTGAACTTGAATATATCTAAATAATAGGTTGTTGTTGTTTTTTAAATAACAAACTAAATATCTGTAGACATTTTGGAGGGGAGGGGAAGCTAAGCAAACAAGAAACAAAGGATTTTATGTAGTCATCACAATCTGAATTTAAGAGACTCCTCTTAAACACTCATGACATTTGATATAATTTTGCATGTGGCTGAAAGCTGCCTGCTGAAAAAATAAACAGGAACACACAATCTGAAGCAAAAGTAGCAATAATTAGACTATGAGCAATGTTCCAAGTAGAGAGAATATGGGCAAATTAAGAAAGGCTCCTCCAAACCAAATATTATTGTAGCAAACTTATGACTTTTCAATACTGGTCTATCTATAACCAAAAAAAAAGCTAATCTTTAAAACTAGACTTATAATAGCAAGGTATTTATATAAAAGCCTAAGCAACCATCGCAACCAATCGGATGACCGAACAGCTGTGTCGGGCAACCAGGCTGGCAGGGAGGTTTGTGAGGGACGACCAAACGACTGAGCAGCAGGCTGTGTGGGGCGACCTGGCTGGCAGGGGGACAGTTGGGGGCAACCAGGCCAGCGGGGAGGGGGCAGTGAGGGGCGATCAGGCTGGCAGGCAGAGGGCAGTTAGGGGCAACCAGGCCAGCAGAGGTGGCGGGGGGGGGGGGGTTAGGGGCAATCAGGCAGTCAGGCAGGTGAGCAGTTAGGAGCTAGCGGTCCAGGATTGTGAGAGGGATGTCCGACTGCCAGTTTACGCCCGATCCTGGCAATTGGACATCCACCAAGGGGTCCTGGATTGGAGAGGGTGCAGGCTCTGCTGAAGGGACCCTCCCCTCTCCCCATGCACGAATTTCATGCACCGGTCCTCTAGTATGTTTATAAGTATTCTGTGGAATCTTTCTCCTGACCTCAATTGACTGTTATTCTCTGCAACAAATATTTCAATTTCTGGTTTCAATTTTAAGAACCTCCACATCCACATTCTATGTGCAAACACTAGGCATTATTGGACAAGTTTTTTTAATCTACAATCTAATTTTCATGGCCAAAAATCTACAGTGGGGGTTGTGAGGAGACACCTGTTTAAGTCTTTTGGTCAAAGTGTATTTTGGCACCCATCAAAATAGAAGGGAAAAATAAATTTTAGTAACAACTAGCTATTTCCTTATGTCCTGAAAAAGTCAATTTGATTAGCTTAGATCCTCATATATGAAGTAGTAAGATTTTCTAAAATTATTTTACTGTTAAACTTTCACATTAAACAACTTCAGACCAGTACCTTTGTCATAATTTCCCAATCTATTAATATATTCTGCTGCCTTAGTAGAGATTAGAGTCTATGACCATCACCACAATCTCTCCCTTGTAAATATCCACACGTATACATCTTGGCAAAAGTTATATTCATTTTGGAACCAAATATTTGTTTTCTCTTTGCTTGCTCCTGAATTGTTAAACTTTACAGGAAAAATTTGCATAAGATAGATGACTAGCTTCACTCTACATATGTGATAGCAAACCTCAATTATTAAATATTACATGCCCTAAAATATCTCCCTGGAAGCTTATTTTGAATTTCTAAAAAACAAAAGAAGGCAGTTTTACTCATTCCTTCTCATCTGTCATCAAACTTTTCATATAGCCTTTGGTCCCACCACCAAGACCAATACAATCACTCTGATGGCATTGTATCATATTTTGTGGAGAAAATAGAAACAATTAAGAACTCTCCTAGAATTTCTCTTTCCAAAGTTAATTACCCTATTTGGAAGTGTGAGCATACTCCCATTTACCTCTTTATATTAATAACTAAATGTTTCTCCAGAGGCTAATACTCCCACTTAATTTCTATATAGGACTTATAATACTCCCACATATTACTCTATATAGAACTTATAATACTCCCACAGAAGTTCTATAAAGGACATTTCTCTTTGATTACCCAAATATTTTAGGCATTTTTAAGTCAGCCATTTCTACTATATCATTATCCTAAAAGTATGTACATATTTAAATTTTTCTGTGTAGCCTCTTCAAGCCACTATCTCTTTTTCTTCACATCAAAATGATTTGGATATGTGGATTAGATTGCTACCTCAATTTTCGTCCCTCTCATTACCTTTCCAAACTCTTGTCATCTATCTCACATCTTCACAAGGGCACTGATTATGCTCTGGTCCTAGTCATTGGAGAATAACAAGTTGCTAAATCCAATGATCACTTCAGTTTCTATCATATTCAAACTCTCAGGAGCATGCATCAAAGTTGAAATTCATCTGTCCTTTCAACATAATGAGTTTAGGTGGTATCAAGTTATTCTGTATTTTTTCCTACTTTAGTCTCTGCTCTCTTTACGCTTTCCTGATTCGGTGTCCTCTTTGCTGACTCTAATCTTGCAGTTCCTCAGAGCTTTGCTCTAGACTTTCTTCTTTATTTTCTCTTCCAAGGAAAATTCATTCATTCTCACAATTTATATCTACACTAGAGGCCTGGTGCATGGATTTGTGCACTGGTGGGGTCCCTCAGCCTGGCCTGTGCCCTCTCGCAATCTGGGACCCCTTGGGGGATGTCAGAGAGCCAGTTTCAGCCTGATCCCCTCAGGCCAGGCCGAGGGACCCCACTCGTGCACAAATCCATGCACCGGGCCTCTAGTATGCATATAAGATCTTTGGTTTATCTCTTCCCACCCTCCTCCCTCCTCTTTCCCTCTGGGACTCATCAGTTTGTTCCATGTGTCCAAGCCTGTGCATTGAGCGTTTGGCCCCTGGTGGTCAGTGCGTGTCATAGCTACTGGCCAAATGGTCAACCGGTCGCTTAGGCTTTTATATATATATAGATACCAGTATTGCCCCAAGTTTATGCATATACTTTGAAACCTTCCTCCAGAGCACCAGAGATATACATGAAACATATCCTTGACACCACCGGAAAACCAATAGGTAACTCAAACTTCTGGTAGTGGAAAACTTTTAAATGATTTTTACTTGAGTGATAGGCTCAATTTTTTTTAGTGTCAATTAACTCCATAACACTTGCTAACTGATGCCCAGAATACTTCTTTCACACTAGTTAACTGAAAGCTTGTCAAGTGTCATTGATATTTGTTTCAAATAGGTTTGAGATTTAAATACTATGCACATTATAGGAACATAAGAAATATTAACACAAGAACGCTATCATTTAATGAAAACTGACTTTAATGCTTAGGAAAGATTTGATTAATATGAGTTGCTTAAAATAACTTGTCTAATGACATGAATTATAAAGCAGAAAACATTTGAAAGAAAAAAATGACAAACATCTAGATGATTTAGTACTCAGAAGTAATTACTAGTATTTGTAAATTTCTGTTCAGATTTCAGTAAAATCAGATATAAAAATATAGAAAATTTATCATGGGTGTGGTTTTGCAAGAAAGAAAACATGTATCATCTAAAAGGTTTTACTTTTAAAAAGAGATATGTGTGCATTTTGAGTCAAAATATCCATTCTAATAAAATTTGCAATGGGGTGGATTTAATCATTACAAACAGAAAGCCTTTAATTTTATCTAATAAACACGCTTTGGAATTTCCTAATCTCAAAGTCTTGCCAATATCTGGTGTAGATCTCATGGAAATTAGGTTCTAAACAAGTCTGGTGTGGCCTAATATTAATAAATCAATCTTACATTGAATTTAAATAGTCTCCCTTTCCCTGGAAAAAGGCTAATCCACACCTGGAAATCTCATTGGGAAAGGAACCATGGTCTGTTCTTTCAATATGCTCTATCTATTATTTTCTCCTAGTCTGGTTCCTCCATGATCAGGACTGGTTTCTCCATGCAGGGAGAGATGTAAAAGGAGTCTACATAGGTGATATTTTTGCAATCTTATTCAATGCCCTCTGTGTGGTAGACCTTCACTTTTTAGTGCTCATGAATTATAAGACAGAATTACTTTGAAAGACATCTGCAAGGACAATTCCCTGCAGAGTTCTCTGATGTTGGTGATGCAAATCTGGTTAAAGTAATTTCTCTCATGGTATTATCCTAGCAACTCCTTGCTGGAATCCTCTCATTTCATCAAAATGATATCTCTCCAGATAGATAGATAGATAGATAGATAGATAGATAGATAGATAATTGATACATAGATTGATCGATATATTTAGCACAAATATAGCAAGTATGCAAAAGTTATGCAGATCAATGACTTAGTATAAGCACATGTTTTGTTACCACTACCCAGATCAAAAGATAAAGCACTGCCAGCATCTATAAAATTCACTTTATTCCATCTCCCAACTGATGTCTGTTTATTTTTCACAAGGTAATTTTTAATCTGACTATAAAAAAAATCACTTTCTTGCTTTCTTTTGTTTTGCCACTCAAGCATACATGGCTAAACACTATTGTTTGGTTTTGTCTGCCTTTTATAAATTTTATATAATAAATGGAATCATAAATTACACATTTTAATAGACATTTATTATACCATAATTTTAGACTTTTAGAAAATTTGCAGATACTTCCAGTATACCCTCCAGTTTCTCATGTTCTTTAGGTTTTACATAATATGATAAATTTATCATAATTAGTGAGTCAATATTAACACATAAGTATTATCTAAAGTTATTATTACCTACTTGAATGTCTTTGCATTTTACCTAATGTCCTTTCTTTTTCTGTAGCAGGATGCCATGCAAGCTACCACAGCACATTTAATAATCATGCCTTCTTAAGTTCATCTGTACTGTGATCATTGCTCACACTTTTCTTGTTTTTAATGACCTTGACAGATTTGAATAGTGGTAGATATTTTGTAGAATACTCCCCAGTTTTGGTTGGTCTGATATTTTTTCTCATTATTAGGCTGGGATTATGATCTTGCAAAGGAAGACCACAGAGGTGTGTGTCATTTACATCATATCAAGAGTACATACCTTAATTCCTACAGTAGATACATACAACCTAAATGTTAAACAGAATATTTCCAAGATGAACACACTCCTTAACCCAGATTTTTTATCCAGTCTTTAAGAGAACCAATTCCTCCTCTCTCCCCCACCCCATTCCTTGTGAGCAACTACTCATGAAAGGCAGCAGTAAATAGTCACTTGAGCTCTAACATTTTCAACTCCACTCCAAGATGAAGATTCCAATTACATGCAAGTTTTCTCAACTTTCTCTTAAAGATGATTCCTGAGTCTAGTGTTTACAATATTACTGCTCAGCAGAGTAGTGTCTGTCTACAACTCAGCTCTGTCTGACTTATCACTGGCAATATTAGGCTTGGTCACCACCAGGATGACGTAGTACTTGTTGGGTTTCTCCATTGTAAAGTTCCTTTTTTAAACCCCATTTTCATAATATACTCTTTGAAAGGAAGTCTACATTTAAGAGGTAGGGAGTTATGCTGCATCCCCTTGATGGCAGAATATCTACAGAAATTATTCGGACTTCTTCTGCATGGATGATTTGGCTCTTATCCCCCATTTATTTATTTATTCAAGCATTTATTTATATCAGTATGGACTCATGGATATTTATTTTATACTTTGGGTTATAATTCAGTATTCTAATATTTATTTTGTTGCTTAAATATTTCCAGACTTGGTCATTAGGAACTCGTATACATGCATGGTTTTTGTGTCTATAATTGCTTACTTTTTAAATGTACTTTAGCACTTCCTAGCAGTACAAGATGCTCAAAACTATCTTGTGTATTCTTTCCTCCAGATCTAGAATATATCATTTCTCTAAGGTGCTTTTATTATAATAATAATTATTTTTTATGTCTTGCTTCTTCCATTCAACATTATATTTGTTCAAGGATTCATTAACGTTTGGTTTAACTGCAGCTTTGTTGTTGTTTTTTTGTCTTTATAGTAAGCAATATTAAATTACTGACTTCAGGCCAATTCTGGACTTCCTGTTTTTAAAAATAAAGTTTTATTGGAACACAGACACAACCATTTATCTACTGTCTATAACATTTTTATGCTACAAGAGCAGAGTTGAGTAGTTAAGTTAGAAACATGTCTCACAAACTCTAAAATATTTTGTTTGTCCCTTTCAGAAATGTTTAGTGATCTCTGTTCCATAGTATCCTATTAAATACACATAAATGCTTTATGTATTCACTCTCATTTGACCCTTTTTTTGCCATTTTGGGGTTCTTAAAATTTCATTCAGGGGAATATTCATATATGTATTTATTTTTACATGCCAATATGCATCTTTGCTTAGGTCTCCTCTTATGGACAGCAATTGCTAAAACATAAGGTATGCTTATGTCCAGCATCAGTTGATACCTTCAAGAAATTTGTCAAAGGTATCTAATCAATTTTTAATTTTTATTTTTTATTGTTTCATATTTTTTCCATATTTGAATTTTCAACAATTTTAAAACATTAGTAACAGATATCCAATGAATTTCTTGTGATTTTAATTGGCTTTCCAAATAATTAGAAAGGCTTATAAAGTTGTCATATGTGTATTGGCTACTTAGATATTCTCTTTTATAAAATGGTTATTCAAATGCCTTGCCTATTATTTCTGTGGTTGTCTTTTTTAAAATATTTATTTGAAAGAATTGAACAAATACTTTGAGATACATTATTTGTCTCTATATAATCCTTTGTCTCTTTTAATAAATCTTTGTTTTGTAAAATGTTGAAAATATATTTCCTCTCTGTTTCTCTATTCTTTTATAATAAAAAGAAGCAATTTAATTTCAGTTAATATTATCCATTTCTTTCTTTATGTTTAATCATTTTTGTTTCCTTTTTAAGAAAAACTTTCCAACTCTGAGATCATAAATATATCCTCTCTGTTATTTCCTCAGATGTCATCTCTTGCCTTTTCATATTAAGTTATATAATCCAACTGGAATACATTTTGCATATAGTTTGAAGTAGAAGTCAAAATTTATTTATTCATATATGAAAATCTAAACAACCCACTGCCACGAAGTCTATCACTTCTTCTGTATTGTCACTTTTATTAAATATCAAGTCCATATATGTGTGAGTCATTTTGGGGCTATTTTATTTTGTCACATTTCTATATCTGTGACAAATCAGCATTATCTTATTTATTATAGATTTAAGATAAATATTCATATCTGGTAGAGTAAGTCCACCATCCTCAGTGATTTACTTTAAAGTGTGCTTTAGCTGTTATTGATTTATTATATCTTACAATTATCTTCAGCAAACAACAGAAGCAACAATATAAAATAAGTTAGTATTTTGTTCCAGAGAGCAGTGAAACTGTAGATCAAATCAAAGAAATTTTGTTTGCTTCACTCAATCCATAAACATAGTGTAACTCACTTATGACTTCTTTAACTTATGTCAATAACTAGAGGCCCGGTGCACGAAATTTGTGCACGGGTAGGATCCCTAGGCCTTGCCGGCGATCAGGGCTGATCTGCGGGGAGATCAGGGGGCCCTGCGGACACCTACCTTGGCTGGCCTGGGGCCTTCGGACTGGGGGCAGCTCCTGGGATGAGCATCTGCCCCCTAGTGGTCAGTGTGCATCATAGCGACCAGTCATTCCACCAGTGGTTCTGCAGTTTGGTCAATTTGCATATTAGGCTTTTATTATATAGGATATTTTAATTTTCTTTAAATAACTTTTTCACAAGGTTCATTAGACTGGTTCATAGACATTGATACTTTGTATGCTATTATACATGGTATCATAAAAAGAATCTTTTTCTACTATTTTATTGCTAGTTTTAAAATGCAGTTTTAAAAATATCGAGCTTAAATGCAACAACATTATGAATTTTAATGATAAACCGGTAGATTCTTTTGGAACTTCCACTTATTGTGTTTTGTGTGTTTTTTTTTTCACATAATGAGGCATTGTTTTGCTTCATTTCCAGTTTTAATATCTTCCATTTCTTTTTCCTGCTATATTGCATTTGCATAATATTAATAGAAGTGGTGACAGCAGTCTTTGTCTTTTTCCTGACTTTAAACGGAATGCTTTCAACATTCAGGTATTTATTGTGATATTCTGTAGAATTTTTTTCTTGATAGTCTTTTTTTCACAATAATGTGGATACTGCCTATGCTTAGCTGTTAAAAAACTATGGGTTTTGAATTTTGTCAAAGGTTTGTTTTTTATTACTGAGGATGTTGATTTCTTTCTTAGTTATTTTCAGTTTGCTATTGTTTTAGTGTGGCACATCATACTTTAAAAAATATTCATCGATCCATGCTTTCCCAGAATAAACTCAACTTTGTCATGCTGTATGTATACATTTTAAGTAAATTACAAATGAAACTAACAAACTGGGATTACAATTTCTTTTGACTATTACCTTATTTCTATGAGATTAGCTTATACTTTTTCTTTCTCTCAAGGTGTTGTGTGGTTTTTTTTTCTGTTTTTTTTTTTAATCTTCACCTGGGGATATGTTTTTTAATGATTTTAGAGAGAAAGGAAGGGGGGAAGAGAGAGAGAAAAATATTGAAAAGAGAGAAACATTGATCAGTTGCTTCCTTTACATATCCCAGCCTGGGACGAAACCCGAAATTTAGGTATGTGCCATGACCAGGAATAAAACCCACAACCTTTTTGTGTACAGGAGGATGCTCCAACCAACTGAACCACCTGGCCAGGGCTCTGTGTTCTTAATGTTCTGATCAGGTTGTAGTTTCCAGTTATTCAATTACTTAGAAGAGTGTATAAATTTGCATTTTAAAATATAGTTTGGTAGATATGCTAATTATTTTTTTATTAGAGATGTACTATTTTTAAGGGCAGTTTTCTTTTATTATTTTTTTATTTTATTCTAGTTAGAACACAACAGGCATCTACTCTCTTAACAAAATTTAAGTGTACAATACATTATTGTTGACTTTCTTTAGTTTAATTGTTTATCTTTTGTATAAGTTATTGAGATGGATGCTTTGTTCATCTATTTTCAGCTATTTCCTTTATAAGCACATGAAAAACTATAACCTCTAAACAATTTTAACTGCATTAGAATTTAAATTCATAATCATCACCTTAATGATAAATTCAAAGTTTTAAAATTATGTAATACTTAGTTGTACCTCTACTAGCCTAAACATCTACTGCATCTGCTTTTAATACAATGACAACAGTTTGCTTTGAATAGTATTTCATGCTATACTTTATAATATATATTTGCATCCTTTGAATTTTAGTCTTATGGTGTCCTTATGCTTTAGAGTTTTATCTTTTGTCCATATTACATAATTTAATATTGTTCTTTTAGTTGTCATTATTGTTTGGACTCCACTGCTTATCCACCCACCTTTAGAATTCTCCCCAGGCAAGAAGACAACACCATTCACTATGACTTCCCAAAGTGCAGGTGACACATGCCAAACCATCTGAAGATCTCTTCTACTATACTCCTCTGCTCTTCCAGGGTAAATGTCTGTGATTCTACAGTTCACTAAGCAGCCATCTGGAGAATGAAATGCTAATCTACCATATGGCCACATACCATCATGTTCGACACATGATACTTATTTAGTGTCCTCTTTCCTTTAGCTGGTAAGCCCATATTGGCAGGAGAAGAAACATCACAATTCACTGCAATAAATTGACAATTTATAGCATAAATTATTTCTCTGCAACTAATGCTTATTCTGATGAAGTGAAGAGGTAAATCAGAGAACTACCATGGTCGCCTATTGCTGAGCTCTTAAGAGAGAATTTACCAACTCTTTTGTAATGTCATTGGAGTATGAATGTGCTTAGCATTTTCTTTAGTTTTAGAATGTTAGTCAAATCCCACATAATATGAATAATCCATTTATGACCCTGCTGTGTATTGACAGTTTATGAATTATTAATTTACTGATTTTTATAAATAAAGCATAAAGTATTTCCTTGTTCTTATTAATTACTAGAGGCCCGTTGCACAAAAATTTGTGCACTTGGGGGTAGGGGGTCCCTCAGCCCGGCCTGTGCCCTTTCGCAGTCTGGGACCCCTCGGAGGTGACCACTTGCTGGCTTAGGCCTGCTCCCCGGGGGA
>NW_005354291.1:16691672-16692079 GCF_000412655.1 Myotis brandtii
CTAGTTGGTTTGGCTCAGTGGATAGAGCACTGGCCTGTGGACTGAAAGGTCCCGGGTTCAATTCCAGTCAGTGGCATATGCCTGGGTTGCAGGCTCAATCCCCAGTAGGGGATGTGTAGGAGGTAGCCTATGAGTGACTCTCTCTCATCATTGATGTCTCTATTTCTCTCTTTCCATTCCTCACTGAAATTAATAAAAAAATTTGAAAAAATAAGAGCATTTGGTGGATTTAATAGTTTATTGTTTCATTTTCCTTACATTTCTCACTCCCCTAGTCTTCCTTACCTTACCTAATAATAGAAAACCATGCAAATTGACCGCACCTTTGCTACGCCTTAAGCCACCCCACCAGGCGATCAGAGCGACTATATGCAAATTAACCCAACCAAGATGGCAGCCAGCAGCCA
>NW_005354291.1:16692276-16692902 GCF_000412655.1 Myotis brandtii
GCAACAAAGTTTCAATTATAGAAGATAAATAAACCCCAGATACCTGCTTCCAGTCGCCATGGCCACGGAGCTGGAGCGAATAAAAACAAACAAAAAAAGGAAAGGCTGGGAGCTTCGGTCGCCAGGGGGCTTGGTCAGTCTAAAAATAGCCATCAGCCCCTTACCCAGGCTGGCCAGGCACCCCAGTGGAAACCCCCACCCTGAAGGGGGTGTGGGCAGCCTGAAAACGGCTCTCAGCCCCTCACCCAGGCTGGCCAGGCACCCCTGCGGGGAACCCTACCCTGAAGGGGCTGTGGCCACCCTGAAAACAGCCATCAGCCCCTCACCCAGGCTAGCCAAAACCCCATGGGGTGAGGGTCCCCAGTGGGGGGTTTAACCAGCCTGCAAACAGCGATTAGCCACTCACCCAGGCTGGCCAGGCACCCCAGCAGGACCCCCACCCTGATCCGGGACACCATTCAGGGCAAACCAGACGGCCCACACCCGTGTACCAGGACTCTATCCTATATAATAAAAGGGTAATATGCAAACTGACCCTAACAGCAGAACAACTGGGAATGACTGGTCACTAGGACACACACTGACCACCAGGGGGCAGATGCTCAATGCAGGAGCTGTCCCCTGGT
>NW_005354291.1:16693054-16700571 GCF_000412655.1 Myotis brandtii
AGCGCTAAGGATGTCTGACTGCAGCTTAGGTCTGCTCCCCGCTGGCAAGTGGACATCCCCCAAGGGCTGCCGGGCTGCCAGAGGGATGTCTGACTGCCAGCTTGGACCCGATCCCCCAGGGAGCGGGCCTAAGCCTGCAGGTGGACATCCCCTGAGGGGTCCCAAACTGCAAGAGGGCATTGGCCGGGTTGAGGGACCTCCCCGAGTGCACAATTTTTTGTGCTTTGGGCCTCTAGTCTCAATATAAAACACCAATATTCTACCATTTAGTTATTCCAACTATCTATTATTCATTTAGGTATTCTTTTATCTCACCAACCATATTCAATATATTATCAAGTTCTCTCGGCTAATAATATATTGTCTCTCCACTGCTTTTCACGCCTACTTCCATAATCTGCATTTAAGTCCATATCACTTACCTTGTGCCCACATACCGCCATGCTCTACAGATGACACTTATTGAAGTGCCTTCTTTTCCTTAACAGTGATGCAAAAGAAGAAACACCACAATTTACTTTACCCACATTAGCATTACATAAAAATTTTTCCGTCTGCTACCATTATCCATGTGTCTTAATTGATGTTTGTCATCTATATCTTCTAAATGATGTAATATGATATATCATGTGCACAATGTAATAACGAAAAATTTATAATAACTAATTTTCAATTAAGGAATTACATGGTTAGTAAAGCTGCTGGACATCATTTATGTATTTATGTCCACAATACCTGCCTGGCTTGCAATAAAATATGAATTGATCTATATTTTCCATTTGAATAAATGAAATCAATTTATTATACCTTTATTTCTTGGTGTCTTAAAAATGCTTAAAGTATTTAGGCATTCTTTAAATATATTTGAAAGATTTCTCTAAATTCTAATTTTGCACTGGGTTTCAAACTAGGCTAAAAACTCTTTTGTCATAAAAATATATTTTGAATAAAAATGTTTCTTATCTGGGAAAAGAAAAAGGATATTTAAATAAAGAAAAGTGAAATTTCTACACTTAAATGTCAAGATCATTTTCCTTAATTTAAAACTATGTTTCTCTAGATTCATAATTATTTTCTGAATTTCTTAAAGAATCCATAGTGGATAATAAAAATCACATTTGTCCCACATAAAAGTAGCATGTTTTATAAATACTAGAGGCCCGGTGCATTAAATTCATGAATGGGTAGGGTCCCGAGGCCGGGCCGGCGATCAGGGCAGATCTGTGGGGTGATCAGTGGGGTGATGGGGGGGAAGCGTGGCCCACTTGCCAGCCAGCCCCTCCTCCCACTACCGCCTCTGGCCGCCTCCCTCTGCAGGGCAACCAGTGGGGCAATCGGGGGGGTCCCAGCTGGCACCCACCTTGGCTGGCCTGGGGCTGTGGGCTGGGGGCAGTTCCTGGGTTGAGCATCTGCCCCCTGGTGGTCAGTGAGTGTCATAGTGACCAGTTGTTCCACTGTTTGGTTGATTTGCATATTAGGCTTTTATTATATAGGATTGTCCACCAATGGTCATTGGTGTTAATTTAACACCAACAGAAATCCCCAATTTGGAGTGCAAATCATTTAAAATAATATTTAAAACATCAATATCAAGTATACACCTATAGTCAGAATTAATTGCCATGTGCACCAAATACCTACATATTTAGATTATACAAAGAGATCAAAATCATAGCTCGCTCTTCTCTGTACTAATAGAGCAGCTCTACTATATTAACTAAAATTAAAGGAAATTTGCAACATTCTTTAGCATAGAGGTAAGAAAATATCAACTACATATTTGGAACCTGAAGTAAACATGCGACAACTAGTAAGTAAATTAAAAATATATTCAGTCTGAGTCTATTATCTTAAAAGTTCAGATATACCTTGTGGGTGACATATATATGCAATAGCCCAAAGTCTCAATAAATAATAGCTGAAAAATTCCAAAATGAAAATATATGTCTGAGGATACAGCTTGATGCATGCTGTTTTAAGCAACATAGAATCTCATATTTAAACATACTGTGGTAGTTGTTTCTAAAGATAGGTTAAGCATTTAGGGAAAAATGTCTTAAGCATTTAGGAAGAAAGATAAACACACACACACACACACACACACACACACACACACACACACATACACAAATGCTGGTTAACTCGCAAACAAAAAAGGGGAATATTCAGTTGCTTAACTTCTAAGTGTGTCCTTACTGAAAGTCAGAAGATAATAAAATTTTAGCTACAGAACATAAGAGAATTGAAGCAACCTCAAAATATTATAGCCAGAATATGTGTGTATGATGAGTGAAGGCACAAAAAAACGGGAAAAACCTTAAAGATATTAGCTTGTTTTCATAGAATGTAAAAACCATGGCATACAAGTATGAAAATGAACATTGAAAATAATGCATATATCTATATCCAAATGACAATAAGACTATTATTGAAAAAATTGTAATATAAAATCAATAGAAATACTTTAAAAAGTAACAGAAAAACATTATAAAAATATACTGAAATGGAGCTAATTTGAGCAAATTACCAATTGTTGGAAGTGTGGTGTGTGTGTGTGTGTGTGTGTGTGTGTGTGTGTGAGAGAGAGAGAGAGAGAGAGAGAGAGAGAGAGAGAAATTTGGAACATTCATGAATGAGATATGATTATGTCTTCCTATACACTATCAATCAAATCACATTATCTAGTATCCTTGAAATCATATTTAGTTATAATGTGATAAAAGTATATGCTGTTTTTTATAACTTTCAAAAACTATAACAGATAAAAAATTATCACAAAAGAGAATGCCAATATTATAAACGTCTGCAATATAAAAGCAGTAAAAGTAATGGAATTGTTGATAGCCATTAGAATGTCTAGGAATCAAGATAAATGGTAGGTTCAGATGATAATATTAAATTATATAACTTACATGACTGATAGTCAATAAATATAGTATACAATTAAGAACCAAACAGAAGTTTATTTTTATTGCTAAGTGTATGAAGGTAATGGATAAAACAATCTTTCCTTCTGGAGATGGCAGACTAGGTAATATGTATCAACACTCCTGCTCAAAACAAAAAGCTAAAAAAAAATAGGCACGTTATTGACTGAAATAAACTTGAAAGCTCCAGGCAACTAATAAGGCACTGAAAATTATGAAGACAAGATTTCTAAGAACAAGAAAACTCAAATATATGACCCTAGCATTTTGGAACATTTTTCTTCATGAAACTGCATTGCCCATGTTGAGTATTTAAATTTTAATTAATAAACATTAAAGAAAAACAACTCAGTTCCCTGGATGCCTTAGTATCATTTCAAGTGCTCAAAAATCACATGAGATTAGTGGCTACTGAATTGGAAAGAGCAAAAAAACAAAAACAAAACACATTTCCATTGTGACAGAAATTTCTATTTGACAGTGCAATAGAGAGGTGTTTCTGTCAATTACAGAAGACACAAAGTAAAGGTTAGAAACTGTGCAGAGACGTGGACAAATTCATGGGATTAAGGGAGCTAAATTTTAGATAAGGATCAGTTAAGGAGAGTAATCCTTGGTATAAACCCTATATTTTTGTTTGGAATCTTCAAAAAAATATAATGAGGAATAAGAGTAAACCAGATATATATATAAAATCTACTCCTTGAATGAACTAGGCTCACATTCAAATAATACCAATACCTATAATTGTGTTAGAGTTAACTTGGATAGCCAAAGCTGCTAGTCTCCTGATACAGTTTTAAAAATGTAGGTAGATAGATACATAAAAGATATAGATCATTCTTTCTGAACAAGGAAAATTTGTTTGATCCTCATGTTATTTCCTCAGTTTCTCTTTAATATCCAGAGCACAAAGAAAAAAAATCAGGCACAAGAAGGTATATAAAAATGCTTTTTTAAAAAAAACTAGAGAAAAACAGACATATAACTTAACCATGCTTACTACTCTCAAATACTAGGAGATATTTAGTAGAATATTACAAATATTTTTGAAAAAACAAAAGCAACATTAATAATAATTTCTGCCATAGGAAAAATGCTGTATAAAATTTAAAAATCAGTGTATGCATTTAAAAGCATATTTGAAAGAGATGAATTGAGTGAAGTGAAAGGTCAGAAAATTATGCGTAATAAGAAAGGAGAATATAAAATGATTGAAAATATAGAAAACATATGAGATTCAAGGGATAAAGTAAAAGGTCTAATGAAAGTCTAATTAGAAATCTGAAGAGGAAAGGAGTAGAATGTGTCCTAACCAATATTTGAAGAGACAGTGAATGGGATTTCTTTTTCAAAATGATGAGAGAGATCGAGCCACAAAATCAAGAAACTACAAACCTTAGACAAAATAAATGAATACCAATCTTACCTGCCTTATTATAACATAAGGTACTGATGATATTGCTGAAAATAAAAGACCTAATCAAATCTTTAATATCATTTCAATACCTCTGCCCCTGAAAAATATAATTTACTTTCAGAGAAATACCAATTAGATTTCAGTTAACTTCCCAAAAGAAATGATGGAGACAGAAGACAATAGCATATCTTTATAGTGCTTAAAGAAAATAACTACAAAATGTAATTATGTATATATTAAAGATAATTTACAAAATGTAAATAAAATATTTTTAGACAAAAATATAGATAGCTTATTACCAATATATTTGTATTAAAATATTAAAAAGTACTTTATGAAGAGAGGGGAAGTATTCCAAAGTTGAAAAGGATAAAAATAAAGGAAGCCTGAGATGGAAAAAGAAAGGATGAAGACAGTACTGGAGGTCAGCTCTGCATACTATGACAGGCTGATAAAGGAGTATGAAAAACCTAAGTTCAAATCTTTAAGAGGGATTTTTCTAAGGCATAAAATGCAAACATTTTATTTAACAGTTTTTAATTTGATTTTTAACTACCAAATATCTACATATTTTATGTAACCATGCATGCATGTGTGTGTGTCTGTGTAGATATATGACAGAATATATATATAATCTCTGCCAGGCCTGTTGGAGACTATTCTATTTGAAAATTAATTTTGAAATTAGTAGAATAATATCTACCAAAATTGTTTCTAAGCACAAGAATGTTAAATATTTTGGTCCCTTATTGTTAAGTTCTGGTTATTGCATCATTGCAGAAAAGCTTACATTTTAATGGAAATTTGAAAGAAGAAACCAATATTATCCCCGAAGGGGGAAGTATTGGCCTTTTTGCTGAGTCTTAGATTTCATTAAAGGTATTATTTCACAATCACATTTATTTTTATATATTAACATGTCCAAAAGTGTATATTACCTTTGTGGAAGTATAGCTTCTATCACAAATATTCCTTAACATAAGAGATCATAATGCAATTTAACATGCAAATTTAAGTTAATAAGAAAAAATTCAACCTAATTGCTTTCCAAGCCCAATCAAAAATTTGAGTTAGTTGAGAGCTGACAGTTTTGGAATGCAAACGATTTGTCTTTACATATTTTACCTAATTTAACTTGTAATTATTCAGTACTTTCTGTCTTTAATCACTTAAAAAACACTTTTAAGTCAATTTCTTGTGGAGTGAGCAGTAAGTGATCATCAGAAACATTCCTCAAATAGAAAACACGGGGTAATAGAATCTACTGATGGTTTTCCTTCTATATTATGTTTATATTAACATAGATGAAACTTTACAACAGACATTGAAAATGCTCCAAGGCATATGCATTCAGTTATTTCCCTTATACTTAGGAACTATTTCAAAATGGGTGTGCAGATTCTTTGAACAAAACTCTTAGAGAACAATAAAATGTTAATGAATATACATGCGGGGGTTCTTGGCAACATGTGTAGCTATGACCTTACTTTAAAAAAAAACACACGATTTTTATTGGTTTCAGAGAGGAGGGCAGAGGGTGAGAAAGATAGAAACATCAGTGATGAGAGAATCATTGATCCACCGCCTCCTGCATGCTCCACACTGGGGATTGAGCCAGAAACCCATGCATGTGCCCTGACCAGGAATGGAACTGTGACCTCCTGGTTCATAGGTGGAAACCCAACCATTGAACAATACTGGCCGGGCCATAACCTTACTTTTTTTAAAAAATATATTTTATTGATTTTTTTACAGAGAGGAAGGGAGAGGGATAGAGAGTTAGAAACACCGATGAGAGAGAAACATTGATTCAGCTGCCTCCTGCACACTCCCACTGGGGATGTGCCCGCAACCAAGGTACATGCCCTTGACCAGAATTGAACCTGGGACCCTTCAGTCTGCAGGCCGATGCTCTATCCACTGAGCTAAACTGGTCAGGGCTATAACCTTACTTTTTAACAAATATGTTTAGAGCAGCTGCTATTGGTCAGGGCCAATTGTGTGTATGACCCAGTTATAAGTTGGTGTTTCCTTGATTGAAGAAATTAGGTGGAAATATACTAAATAGATTATTAAGTATTAGAACTACACATTGAAAAAGTTCTACAAATTAGGAAGGAGAGTGGGAGCTTCTAAAATATGAATTAACAAAAATTGTAATTTCAAAATGCTCTTAATTTTATAGCTATAGTTTTATTTAGAGGGAAATGTGATATTATTCTAAATTGTTTATCAGCTATAGACTTTTCATATAATACAATGTGACTTTTTTACTGTTCCAGACACAAAACTGAGGAAATAATTCCCTTTTAAATTTGACTGAATAAAAACAATTACCAAAATAACTATATTCTAGTGAAACTATAAGCAAGTGTCTCAAGTCAATACAGCCTTCATAATTGGCATTAATTAAATCTTATTGTTGACAGAGGCCACAGAAAATAGAAATATTTCTCACCTACTGAGGAGGTTTCATAGTGCCGATAACATCCGTGGAGCAATTGTAAATAATTTTGGAATGACTCTTTTGCTATAACTTCGTGAACTTGCTTTGCTCATCCATTTCAGATGTTCAGTACCTTATTTAGAGCTTCAAAAGAAACAGAAAAAAAGGCAATAAGTTACAAAAAGGAAAAGGACCATCATGGGGTTGAATTATATAGAGATGCAGTTTGCCTTACTCTTATTTTCTATATTAAGAAGGTTTAGACATTAAATGACTTTGATTAAAAATTGGAAAAATTGTTATGCTATCATAAATGTGCATCTATTTTATTTTAAAGGTCACATAGAAATCTCTCTAAATCACATAAACAAATTGAGAGAGAAAAATCATAGTCATATCAATTGATGCATAAAAAGCATTTGACAAAATCCAACACCCTTTCTTGATAAAAGCCATCAGCACAATGGGAATAGAGGGATCATATCTCAACATAATAAAAGCCTTATATGACAAACCTACAGCCAACATCATATTCAATGGGGGGGGGGGCAAAAACTAAAACCGTACCTAAGAACAGGAACGAGACAGGGATGCCCACTTTAACCACTACAGTGCTATCCATAGCAATTAGACAAGAAGAAGAAATAAAAGGTATCCAAATTGGAAAAGAAGTCATAAAACTGTCATTATTCACAGATGACATGATACTGTACATAAAAAACCC
>NW_005354291.1:16700634-16701801 GCF_000412655.1 Myotis brandtii
AAAAAATTAAGATACCTAGGAATAAACTTAACTAAGGAGGTAAAAGACCTGTACACAGAAAACTACAGGACACTGAAAAAAGAGATAGAGGAAGATATAAACGGATGGACGAATATACCGTGTTCATGGATTGGTAGAATCAACATCATTAAAATGTACATAATCCCCAAAGCAATCTATAGATTCAATGCATTTCCATTAATATACCAACGGCATACTTCACAGACCTAGAACAAATGCTCCAAAAATTTATCTGAAACAAAAAAAGACCCCAAATACCTGCAGCAATCCTGAGAAAGAAGAACAAAGTAGGTGGGATCTCAATACCAGATATCAAGTTGTATTACAAAGCCACTGTTCTCAAAACTGCCTGGTACTGGCACAAGAACAGACATATAGACCAAGGGAATAGAATAGAGAACCCAGAAATCGACCCAAACCACTATGCTAAATTAATATTTGACAAAGGAGGCAAGAGAATACAATGGAGCCAAGATTAATGGGAAAATTAGACAGAAACATGCAAAAAAAATGAAACTAGACCACTAACTTACACCATACACAAAAATAAAATCAAAATGGATAAAGGACTTCAACATAAGATGGGAAACCATAAAAATATTAGAGGAATCCACAGGCAGCAAAATCTCAGACATATGCCGAAGCAATATCTTCACCGATACAGCTCCTAGGGCAATGGAATCTAAAGAGAAAATAAACAAATGGGATTCCATCAAAATAAAAAGCTTCTGTACAGCAAAAGAAACCACCAAGAAAACAACAAGAAAGCCCACTTCATGGGAGAACATATTTGCCAATGTTATCACCGATAAGGATTTTATCTCCAACATGTACAGGAAACTCATACAACTTAACAAAAGGAAGATAAACAACCCAATCAAAAAATGGGCAAGGACCTAAATAGATACTTTTCAGAAGAGGACATAAGGAAGACCAAGAAACATATGAAAATATGCTCAAGTCACTAATCATCCGAGAGATGCAAATCAAAACGACAATGCAGTACCATGTCACACCTGTCAGAATGGCTATCATCAACAAATCAACAAATGACAAGTGCTGGCGAGGATGTGGAGCAAAAGGAACCCTCTTGCACTGCTGGTGGGAATGCAGACTGGTGCAGCCACTGTGGAGAACAGTATGGAG
>NW_005354291.1:16701874-16716203 GCF_000412655.1 Myotis brandtii
CAGTCAGAGAAAGATAAATATCACATGATCTCACTCATTTGTGGAATATAATGAACAACATAAACTGATGAACAAAAACAGATCCAGAGACACAGAAGCATTGATCAGACCGTCAAATCTCAGAGGGAAGGTAGGGGAGGGTCGGGGTGAGGGGGAGAGATCAACCAAAAGACTTGTATGTATGCATATAAGCCTAACCACTGGACACAGACACCAGGGGAGTGAGGGCATGAACGTGATGGGGTGGGGGGGCAATGGGAGGATTAGGACACATATGTAATACCTTAATCAATAAAGAGAGGAAAAAATCTCTCTGGGTTTTTCTTTAGGCAATTATAAGTTATAGCTTCATCCTCACTGTTTTAAAGTAGTAGTTCTATTCATATCATTTTAGTTTAGTTACATAGTACTTCTTCTGTTACTCCATTAAGGTTATCTTCTACTTATTTTTCCCACATTTTCTATTCTTCCTCCCCTCACCCTATATTAAAAACTATTGTTATTGAGGTGATTGATTTTGTAAATAAGAAGTCACTATGGATAATAGAGACCATTATAATCTTTTGAACAATAATAGATACAGAGGCAGAGCTGCCTCACACAGATTGTCAAACTGCAGCGGGAAGGCCGGGGAGGGTTGGGGGGCAGGAGGGAGGGGGGTAAGAGATCAACCGAAGGACTTGTATACATGCATATGAGCATAACCAATGTACATAAGACACTGGGGGGTAGGGGAGGCCGGGGTATTGTCAAGGGCGGGGAAAAAAAGGACACATATGTAATACCCTTTGTAATGTTTTAAGCAATAAAAAAAAAAAGAAGTCACTGGTCCATTTTATTAGAAGTGGGATAGAAGCCAGACTGCATAAATTTTAAAAGCATGATTCAGTAGAGGGAGAATTCCAGACTATTCTAAAAGAACATTTTTTTAGAGAACAGAAGGAATAGATAACATCTATATCTAATATTTTTTCTCTCTAAAAACCTAAATTTTATAAATGCTAGCATTTTATTACATCAAATATTTACCCTTCCTTGAAGAGAGTTTTGCTACTCAAAAAAAAAAAAAAAGAAAAGAAAAATAAAATTAACCACTTTCTAAGGCCTGACATTAAAACAACTTTCTATTCTTTCTCCCCTCACCCTATATTAAAAACTATTGTTATTGAGGCGATTGATTTTGTAAATAAGAAGTCACTGATCCATTTTATTAAAAGTGGGATAGAAGCCAGACTGCATAAATTTTAAAAGCATGATTCAGTAGAGGGAGAATTCCAGACTATTCTAAAAGAACATTTTTTTTAGAGAACAGAAGGAATAGATAACATCTATATCTAATATTTTTTCTCTCTAAAAACCTAAATTTTATAAATGCTAGCATTTTATTACATCAAATATTTACCTTTCCTTGAAGAGAGTTTTGCCACTCAAAAAAAAAAAAGGGAAAGAAAAGAAAAAGAAAATTAACCACTTTCTAAGGCCTGACATTAAAACAACTGAAAGCATTTTTCTTAATAAAATTGTAGGTATCATGCAAAGAGCACAAATTGTTTGTTTCTGTGAGCTTTCTGAAAACTCAGAACCATTTTACAAATTCTTCTGTTTATCTGTCATCACTATTAGATCTTACAAAAGGGTCTATTTTATCATTCAATTATTGAAGAAACTTATAGGAGTAGTTATTTTGCCTTCTTACTAATGGTTGCCTTCTCAGTGTTCCCCCACAGATTTATGTAAGTTTGGAGTTTCTGTTAGCCGAAGAAAAATTATGATTATTGCCATTTTCAAATTTTCATATCTAGTATCCTTGAGTGTAAGTCATACTTTTTAAATAAAGCTTTCATCTTTATAAGCATTTATGCTGAGTAAATGATAGTAGGTTAGCTTTATTTTTTAAAAACCAGGTTAAGAATATATTTGTATTCCTAGAATAACCAGAAAGAAGGACATTTTTAGCATTTAAAAAGTTTTTTGCTAGTTAATAAAATAAAACATAAAAATGCTAATATCTATCTAAACTTCTATAAACTCCCTTGGTAACCATTGGCTTTGAAAACAATTTTTTTCCTCTGAAAATTCACTTGGATTATGTATCATTGGTATAATGATTTAGACATAAAATTTTCTGAATATCACTTTATGCTAATAAATCCTCAAGAGGAGATACTATTTTATCAAATAAATTCTGCAATTTTAGAAACAGCCACATCTTGGCAATCTATTGAGTGTATCTCTATATTTGATTACTCTGCACCTGTGTGAAGTAATCATTAAAGCAGTATGTATTCGGAGTGAATTACAGAGTCTGCAGGCATTATATTGATATTAGCTTCATTTATTTATGTTAAACCTACTTAAAACATCAAACTCATAATAAAGAGGACAGAACACAAATTTCTATTATATCTACCAACTGTACTTAAGCCAAGTGTTAAAAAGTAGATGTTGGTATTTTATATATCCTGTGTTAGACGCATTCTTATTCTCTAGTTAGGAGATAATAAAAATGTAATAATCTTATGATAATGCCACTTATCAGTGAGTAACAAAATTGAATGGATATTTGTATACTCTTTAAAAAATCCACAAAAAAATTACCAACTCTATAATTTTTTTATGGATAGGGTTAACAACATTCCAAGTTCTAGAAAAATAGCAGGTTTGGGTAAAATTGTCTTTACATGGAACTACATTTCCCTGCATTTTGAAACAAAAAGGAAATGCCAAAGGTGGATTTTCTTTTCTCAGAACAAATGTTTATGATATTTTATTCATCCTTACAGTTGAACAGAACTTTTATGATAGGAAAATTATTTTTAAAAAACAATATTATAGCATTTAGTTTTAGAAACTCTTATTAATATTTTTTCTTTTATATTACAAATGATAGTGCTTAACTCTCTAGACATGGAGTTGATCTGAAAATACTGATGTATATCTTCACAGTCCATGTGCATCTTAGATGTCAACTGGGTTCCTTGGTCCTTTGATAATCATATTAATTTAACAGGTGGAGCTTTTAAACCTCAATTTGTGCGTCAGTTTCCATTTCTCCTTCTTGATCTACTCTTCATCTTTTATCTGCATCCTGGGAGTCTGATGTAGATGGACTGCCTGAAAAGGCCCCTTGTTCTCTGACATTAAGCTGGCTTCAACCAGTGGAGACACATTCGGAAACAAGAGGTGGAAAAGAGAGAAATCATAGTATCTGTCTACTGACTCTCACCCTACTAGGTTTCCATGTGTTTACTGTAACCGTCTTCATAAGAAAACTGCCCCTGTGGGTGGTGTAGCCATTCTCCCAGCCTAGCCTTCTGAGCTCAGACTTCTGTATTAAAAACTGTCTATTAAGATTTTTTTCTCAAATAAATTGACAAACAAAATGGAACCAGAAACATGGATATATGGAACAGACTGGCAGGTGCCAGAGATGAGGGGTTAGGGGTGCCTGGATAAAGAAGGTGAAGGGATTAGCTAAAGAACATATATACATACCCCATGGACACAAACAATAGTTTGGTGAAGGCCAAGGGTGGGGGAGAGGGGAGGAGGGCAAAGGGGGGGGATGGAGGACATCTGCAATAATGTCAATATTAAAATTTTTTAATAAAAAAAGAATTCTTACCTAAATTAAAAGAATTATTTCTAAGAAAAGTTGTGGTACATGAAGTTATCATAATTTTTTTTCTGATCCTGATATACATATCTAAAGATGAGTCTTTGATTTGTTTTATTATGATGATGATGTTTTTAAAGTAAGCCACCAAAAATACAAGTGATGATTCTAGAAGTCTTGCTGAGTTTTACTCATGAACTGATAGAGGGATCAAAAATTAATGTATTTGGTTATACCAAGCTTGTTTGCTTGCTTTTTACCCCAAGTTTATTGTATTTGTTTACCAAGAAAGACATAACCCAATATTTGCTAGTTATATGAAACTAAAAGCTCTTAGAGAATCCTTTTCCAAAAGAAAACTTCTCTGAGCACCTGGTACCTGAAAGAGGAAAGTTTGAAAAAAAAGAGATAAAGAGGGGAAGCTTGTTATGATAACTTCATGTACCACAATTTTTCCTAGAAAAAATAACTTTGATAGACTGGAATGTTTGTAATGTTTTCAGTTGCTCCTTAAACTTTAACAGACTCAGCAGCTTAAATTAATATAAAACTACATGTTTTTATAATAATTAAATTATTGTGTCTCCAATACATTGGCATTTCATATATAATTTTAACATTTTCTGGGCTGTTTTATAATATTAGCTATGAATGCCTTAGTTATATCACATATATGTACTGATATAATAAAAAAATTAAATAATTATGGTAATTCCATGTCTTAATCTTTGATAAGGAAAATTGTTTATGATCAACAATGTATAAGAAGCTACTTTCTTTTAAATTTTATTATATGTATTCATCTGAATATAATTTAGATAGTCTAGGCAGAGAAGAGTTAAAAAACACTGAAAGAATACATCAAACATTGGATGTTTTATGACATCAACGGCAAAGATTTATCAGTACGCATTTCCCTACCTTTAGATTTATACTCAAATCAATTGGACCTCATCTGTAGCCTCAAGATGGCCTAATTTCTAAGCTGATAATCATAATGATTACATAATTACAAATATAAAATGTACTAACTTATTACCATTTATCATGTGCTGTACACAATTACTAGCCCATTTAAAACTCAAACACTTTTATAGTGTTTATTTCTTTTTCCATTTTGCTGATGGAAGAATAAAGTATAGAAAGGTTAAATAAGGACCAGTTCATCAATGAGTGACTTAACTTGGACACTGGTGAACTGCAATAGGCCATTTTTGCTTGATTTCCATGAGGCACTTGAAGAATCTTCACCGAACTTTGAGAACTAAAGACACAAAGCAAAGCTCTTCCTTTCAACTTTGTTGGCTCCAATCTAAGCACTAAGGAATGTACAGGTCAAGATGTCGGGCTTTGGAGTCAGCTAGACTACTTTTCAAATCCTAGCTTTGTCATTTTCTGGCTTTGAGATCATGAGCAAATTATTTAAATCCTCTTATTTTTTTATTACCTTCTGCAAATCGAGGACAACAATATTTAACTCATGTTTTGCGACAGGAGTAAAAACGATTTGCATGGGATGAGAGTATAATTCATTGGCATATAAAATACTCTGTGGTTGTGACAAACTTCTCTAATGAATAACCTTAATCCACTTCTGATATCACAATGTTTTCTGAACTCCCTCATCCTACCCCCTTCCTAATGAAGTTGGTGGTCTTTCTCTCTCCCTAGGCATATAGGACACAGTAACTTGTTTAGTGAGGGAATGTCCTAAGAACAAACACATTCTCTAGCAAAAGGGTAGGTGCGTTGGGATCTCACTCCCAACAATTCAGCTGCCAACCACATTTCTCACTGACATAACAGATGGGCTATAAAAGCCCTGCTGACCATTACTTGAATTAGTATTAAACCCGTGAAATCCTTGATGGATCAAGAATAGATTCTGTGATACTTATCTTTCTCTGACTGGCTTATTTTGCTTAGCATAATGTTTGGGGGGGGGAGGGGGGGGAGGGACATATGTAATACTTTCAACAATAACAATAATATTTTTTAAAAATTGTGCATTCAGTGACATCACATCAGAGGCTAGAAATCAGCCATGGAGGAAGTTCATCATAAAAGTCAGGAAACACTATACATCAGGTTTAGGTTTTGTTTGCATTTTTTTTTAAAGAGTTGTTTTACCCACTCACCATTAATACTAAGACCAATGCTATTCAAATTATGGTCTGTAAACTAATGCCAATCACTGAGCTATTTATTATCATCCTACCAAAGATTAAGTACAGCAATTGGGTATAAGTATTTGGAACCAATTAGAGCATTTGAAATTGTCATTACATTGAAACTTGTGATCATTTTATTGGTAATTAATTTCTTTTCAATTTTATAAATGCTTCAGCCTGTTATGGACTGGGGAAAAATATGCCCACTAATGCATTGCTATAGACATGTGTTTAAGTAGTCCCCCAATTGTTGGCATCCTTATAACCAGACCACTTTCAATTTTGCCCCACCAAGGAAACTGGATTGCGTCCAATTCCTTTGCCTTCTCACTGTTTAAGGATAAAAAAAATGACTGATGTCTGAGCCAACTCAAATTACTGCAGTGGACTTCAGTAAGCTCACTTATTTCTATGTCCTATGATTTCCATTTTCTGGTAATTCATTTTTATGAAGCAAATAAGAATATTTCTCTAATGTGGAAAACTATCTAAGAACCAAAAGGAAGAGATTGGCATGGACAGAAGGAAGAGAAAATGGTTTTGGCAAATGTGGCCAAAAATAATTCTGCAGTGAAAAGCTTTGTGGATTGTAGAGACTAGCTTGGAAGTTCTGGTGCAAATTTCTTTATTTTTAAACCCAAGCTTATTTTGAAAGCCATAATTTGCTTCAGAAACGTTGGCACGTATTTCAAGCGCTTCAAATAACCTACTGAATATTTTATAGTTTGTATTCTACCTAGTCTAAATTTATACAAAAATAAAGCCTCAGTGTTATTTTAAAAGTCAGAAACCAGAGATGGAGGGAAAACCTTAGGCCAAAGACTTGGTACAATTGTCTCTTGAGCAGCCTATCTAATTATATTACTGTCAATTTCAACTCCGGGCTAAATTAAGGGAACCAATTTATATGCAGCATCTCCTGCCTGAATATCAGACCCACAACCTGAGCCTCCACAAGTTGTCTCCCCACTGACTCCTGAGTGCCTTACTCTGGTAAAGGAAAAAGGAATTAATATTTGTATAGATTCTGCTACATGTGAGCCCATAATATTACTAGCTTTAATGTGTAATCAAAATATCTGAAATGTAGAGAAGTCACATAATAAATGACAACAACAGGGTTAAATCTAAGTCTTTTATACACTACCCACAATGTGTATTTATTCCATAACCTTATAACCACTAGTCAATCATTAAAGCCACATTAAGTGAAACTTTCAGTTTCCAAAATTTGCCTCATGCCAGGGTTGGCCCTAGGTTTATGAATATTTTAGTTCTTTTCATATTTTCTTTTGCAGCCTTTAACTCTTTTTAGAGCCTTCATGTAATTAACTCACAAAAAATTCCATGTCACCTTGGTTCTGTTTAATTTAGTGAAATATTAGTTTCTCCAAAAGCAAATCCATTGTAAAAGGTACAAAAATAAGTTCACTCTGTTTCAATATTGCAGACACTTTGGCACTTAAATGGTAAAAATCATACTTAATAAAAAGAATAAAAAGCTCACAACAAAAGCACAGGGACACAAAATTACCTAACCATGTGTTGACTATCATAGTTCTAACCAGATTTTTGAAATAGTAACATCAATTTGTATGAAGTGAAGTCGTTATCTTTAAAAAACAAAAGTGACTTCTAACAGGAACAGGGTGGACAATGATGGGAAATAAGAAAAATCCACTTATCTTTTTCATTGAAACAAATGCTCAGTATCACTGTACCTATTTTTTTTAAGTAATTTAAAAATAATTAAGTTAGGGACTTTAAACATATTCTGTAGAGGAAAAAGGAAAACATGTGTGATTAGTATACAAATTTTAATTGAGGTTTAATTTACATATAATAATATGTACAGATTGTAGTGTGCTGTTTTCACAAGTATATATTCCCGAATAAGCATAATTCAAATCAATAACTTTTCCTTAGCAACAGAATATTTCCTATTGCCTTTTGTCCTTCTCTTGTACATTTCCACCAGATGGGAGTCTATAATTTTGATATTTGCTACCATAAATTAGTTTTTCCTATTCTTGATGATAATATGTAGACAAGCTGTGTTGTGTCTACTTCTATTTTCTATAATAATATTTATGAGGTCCTTCCATATCAATGCAAGCATCAATACAACATCCATCTTATAGCAGAAAAGTATTCATTTTACATTATAATGTATTTACCTATTCTCATATTGATAGACATATGACTTTGTATTTTTTGTTATGAATAAGGCATCTATAGACATTCTTGGATGCATCTTTTTGTAGACATCATTTTTTATTTCTCTTAGTTATAGTTGTGGAATTGCTAGGTCATATATATATGTATGTGTATATACAGTATATATATATAGTCTTTATAAACATATCTTTAAAAATTTTGTTTAGATATATGCTTATCAATTCATTAATCTTTTTAATTATCTTTAAGAATCTTTTCTATTCATTGGTTTCTATTCTTGTCATATATGTGGACCATGACAAAAAAAAAGTGCTGTGAAACACTGTGGATTTACCTAACTATAAGGCTTTCCAAAAGATTATTCTAGGAAAGATCTGAGAGATGAGGGTGGGGGAAGAGGGAGATCACTTGTCTCTTTTCTAGGTGTTTGGTTCTTTTCTAGGTGTTCACTCACAAGCAGCAGTAGTCTTGCTTGCCAGAGCCCTTGACTGCAGAGGGGGCAATTTGGCAATAATGAGTTTTACTTAATGGATTGATATCCATGATGCTCAGGACCATTTCAGGCATCGTATTATGTACTGGTTTTACAGATCTGAAAAAAGGCAATTATAGCATTTAGGAAAGGAATAGTCTATAGACAAAAGAGAATTTGCATTGATAATTACCATGCAATGGGACAAGCATAATAACAAAATTCTTTACCGGTATTATAGCAGCACAAAATGGATAAATATTTTAAGAATAGTGATTGATCCCATGTGGTGTGGTCCAGTGGTTGAGCTTCAGCCTATAAACCAGGAGGTCTCGGTTGGATTCCCAGTCAGGGCACATGCCCAAGTTATGGGCTTGATCCCCAGTGTGGAGCATGATGATTCTCTCTCATCATTGATGTTTCTATCTCTCTCTCTCTATCTTCCTCTTTGAAATCAATAAAAAAATTTTTTTTAAAAGAATAGTGATTGATTTCTGAAATGAGTTTTAAAGTGAAGTGGGAATAATCTAGCCTGAATGCAGTATCAGTTGGAGGATTCCAAATGTAATGAAATTAAAAGCAAAAGCTTGAGGCTAGAATTAGCTTGGTGTGTGCAAACATAATGTATATATTTTTATTTCAGTTAACATAATTTCATTAACATTTTCAATATTTTTACATAATTTGTATAATCAACGTGTTTAAAAGTTGCATAATATATGTACTAAGTTATCATTTAAAACAGTTAATTTTCTTCTTTCAAAATATATTTCCAGTTTAATAAATAGGTTTATTAAATCATACAATGGATATAAAAGTTGTATGCTTGCACTAGCTAGTTTGGCTCAGTGGCTAGAACATTGACCTGGGGACTGAAGGGTCCCAGGTTCGATCCCGGTCAAGGGCACATGCCTGGATTGTGGGCTCGATCCCCAGTAGGAGGCATGCAGGAGGCAGCCAATCAATGATTCTCTCTCATCATTGATGTTTCTTTCTCTCTCTCCCTCTCCCTTCCTCTCTGATATCAATAAAAATATATTTTAAAAATAAAATACAAGTTGTATGCTTTTTAGAATGATGTATTATGTTATTTTTTCTCTATATACAAAGTTAGGTATATTTATCTTTATAAATAAATGGTACACAAATTTTTTCTTAATCAGCATAATCTTATATTTTGAACTGTAGAAGTTATATCAAATATCTTAACCAGACCTGCATCATCTTTGTTATCTATTAATTGAATGAAAACCGATTTAAAGTGAAATTTATATTCTATAAACCCATGTTTCAAAAACTAAACCTGGAGTGTCAAAAAGATGTATTAATGTTTAACCATAATCTTTCTTTTGTTGATTCAGATATAACAAGTAATTCTGCATGTTTACCCAAGTATCCTTACCCATCTACACATCCATACAACCACCCAACTGTATACACCTACTTATGTGATATGTATATCTGGACTGAGGTCATTATTTTCTTATTAAATAAATATTTTATTGATTACAGAGAGAATGGAAGAGGAAGAGAGAGATAGAAACGTCAATGATGAGAGAGAATCATTGATTGGCTGCCTCCTACATGCCCCCTACTGGGGATTGAGCCCGCAACCCAGGCATGTGCCCTTGACCAGAATTGAACCAGGGACCTTTCAGTCTGCAGGCCAATGCTCTATCCACTGAGCCAAACCAGCTAGGGCATGGACAGAGGTCATTATTTAACCAGATTCTCAACTAGAATAGAAAAGGGAAATTACCTTATATTCCATGTGCCAATGTTCTTTAGACTAATAAAATAAAGTTGAATGAGGTGGGAGTACCAAAGAACAAAAATGTCTTATTGCTTATCTCAGTATACTCATGATTTTGTATTTACCACCAGTTATCTGTCTTTATTTGATTACATCAATTCATGAAGTTACATAATTTAACTTGAATGGCATTTTTTTCTTGTGAAATGTATTCTTTATAAAACTAGGAATTCTACTTCATTTGGATCACCTACATATAATATTACTGTATGAAATATCATTCTCATATCTACACTATCACTTATGGGCCATTCAAGTGTCAAGTAATTTCATTCATTGCCTTGACATGATTTCTGTTTTCTCTCAGTTATTTAAATCTTAAATAATATCAAATTACACTTTCTCATTGTGGAAGAAGTGGTAGGTAAATTATCAAAATTTACTTTCAATAATATGATAAATATATTAGACAAATGAATGTTTTAGACTTATTTATTACTTCTATGAAATATAGATTCTAGTACGTGCAATAAAGATAACATAAAACAGAAGTTAGAACACTTCAATTTAGAGCTTATAAAAAATCCTAGAAGGCCACTTAGTAATTAAAAAATATGTGTGCACATAAATGTCAGTGCTTTATGTTCCACAGAAAAGATTTTAGGTAACACGCAAAATTGATATGCTATCTTGTTTCAATTACAAAAGAATAGAATCTTTATTCTGCATTTTTAATGCAGGATACCAGCTATTCTTAAGGTCACGTTTTCTTAGTTTTCTGGAATCAAATTTAGATTTTATTTTCTCACTCACTTATGCATCTGTTATTTTAGTATCATGACATTTACTTCTCTTATGATTTCAAAATATTAAGGTAGTTCTGGACTTTACATGCCTCCATGATTCAGAGATTTATGGAAAATGAGAATTTAGTACAGCCTGTTATTCTTAGTTTTTTCAAATAAAGTTAGACTACTCACTCTGTATACTGCAATATAAAGCCTTAACTCTCTGTTACCAGAAGGACAGATGAGGAGTGTCCCGGTTTATTTTGGTGACTATTTGCTTGGTGCACATATTGTACTGATTGGTGCACAGTATGCAGATGAGAGAGATGCCCACCCCAACACTAATGCTGCAGGACAAGTGATCACAACATGCCTTTTACAATTTCGTGTGGTTTGGATCTTTTCCTTTTGTTGTTAATGGAGTCTGACTATCATAATTTGGGCCAACATTTAATCTAACTTATCATGGGCAGAAGGGAGACTTTTGTAATACTTTCCTTTGGGGAGAAGGGGTTGGAGTGGATTAAAATAAATGAGGGAGTTGCATGGGTAGGAAGTTAGATGGGGTATACAAGAGAGGTAATTGTATTTATACCAGAATTTATCAATTACATGGGTTTTATATTTGTGTTTAATTCATAATATTTTCAGCAATAAATATATAATTAGAAAAACTATGGTTTTTATAAATTCAGCATTTCTTTTAGTTTCATTATGGACTAGAGGCCCAGTGCATGAAAATTCATGCACTGGAGGGGGGATCCCTCAGCCCGGCCTGTCCCCTCTTGCAGTCCGGGGCCCTCAGGGGCAGGAGGCAACACAGCGATCAGGGGAAGGCGACACCCCATCACACCTCTACCCCTGCCACTGCCAGCAGCGCAAGTCTCAGACAGCCCTCGTTACCTGAGCCTCAGGAGGCCCTGGGCAGCTGGGCAGCTGCCATGCAAGGCTTGCCTGCGCCTTGGGCTGGCCCTGGGCAACTGGGGGGCTGAGGGGACTGTGGGACTCTGGAGGCAGGCACGCGAAGCTGACAGGTCTGAGGGGACTGGGTACCGCCATCTTGTGGTTGTGGGCACTGCCATCTTTGAGGGCAGTGCAGTCAATTAGCATATTCCCTCCTTATTGGCTGTGGGCACCACCATCTTTGAGGGCAGGGCAGTTGATTAGCATATTTCCTCCTTATTGGCTGTGGGCACTGCCATCTTTGAGGGTGGGGCAGTCAATTAGCATATTCCCTCCTTATTGGCCATGGGTGCTGTCAAGGGTCAATTAGCATATCCCCTCTTTATTAGATAGGATGAACACTTTTCCTTCCTATTTAGTAAAGACAGCAGACAACCAACATGTCTCACTAGTGAAAGCATAGCTTGGCCCAGCACATGACATGTCCCAACATACAAAGTGAAACAGGGCATTGGATGTGCTAACACAATTTAGAAAAACACTTTAAAATATACATGATTTATTTGATCCTATCAGAAAAAGGTATGCATAAGGATTTTGACCCCAGGCTGATTATGTAATATATTTCCTTGTGGGACTTTTCCTCCTAGTAACTCAAAGGCTTTTTTTTTAAGTGCTACCTTTTCATATATTAACTGTTTGATCTGACTGAAAACTCTGAGACACACTTATCCACACAGTGGAAGGAATAATGAATTTATGCCTGCCCACATTACATATTATTATGAGATTCGTGTTGGTTAACAGGTACAAATGTACATCGGTTAAAAGTATAACATGCTAACATATTTCATTTTAAATGCAATATAATAATAACAATTATGAGAATTCTCAAAGGTACACATATACAATTGGATATGAACACGTTGGGCCCATTAAAGGTGATTTTCTTTTTTTAAAAATATATTTTATTGATTTTTTACAGAGAGGAAGGGAGAGGGATAGAGAGTTAGATACATCAATGAGAGAGAAACATTGATCAGCTGCCTCCCGCACACTCCCCACTGGGGATGTGCCCGCAACCAAGGTACATGCCCTTGACTAGAATTAACCCTGGGACCCTTCAGTCCGCAGGCTGGTGCTCTATCCACTGAGCCAAACCGGTCAGGGCAAAAGGTGATTTTCTTGACAAGAGAATTATGCTGAAAGTAAAAGATAAGGAAAAAGGGAAATGTATACCATTTCAAAGTTATACTGAACAATTCATTTTTTAAGGCATAACTGTTATTAGTCATACAATGGCCTATTTCACACAGATCCATAGCTCAGTTACTAATTGGTGATTCATGCTTCTCCTATTTTTTTGCTATTTATTTTTATACTTTGATTCAAACAAATCCATGGCAGACAATTGACATAGCCAACCAAAAAAACATCAGATATCAGAAAGACAAGAAATAGTTCTTTAGTAAAAACCAATAAAGAGAAATATGCTCTTTAGAATTGTGACAGTACAACTTTTTGCTTTGGCATGTCACATTTTTACATTAGAGAAGATAGTTTGCAAGAAATTCCAAATTTAAAAACATTAAATGAGCCAGTAAAAACAAAAACACACACACAAAAAAACCCCACCAAACCAAAAAACCCCAGACACAATACTAAAAAGAAACAAAAAAAAAAAACCCCACAACATTAGAAAGACAAATTTGGATTGTAAAGATCCAAATCCAAAATATCTATTTTGAAGTCTTAAATAGTGGACTGTTACAATCGCTCATTTCTCTGACATTAAAATGGTTGCCAACATATAAATAATGTGGTAGGATTTTTATTAACTTCCTTAATTATTATCTCATTCACATACTTTCCTTGTTGTAAAAGTACTTATCAATAGTTGGTAGAAAAACAACATTCCCTCTAAGAACAATTAGAAATCTTGGTAATTTTTAAAGGTGTTTAATAATATTGGAGAGCTGAGGCAGTCAGGACTTAGGGCAGAGGAACCTACAAAAAGAGAAACTCATTAAGATGGGTTCAATTTCTATGATACCCTTTTATCCTTGAGCCACTTAGTAATATTGAATTTGTGCTGCACGGTAAGCTGGTGTGATCACTCTACTAGCAAAAGACCTGCTTGGAACATATCTGTCTCTTATGACCCAGCAATTTCAATTCAGTGACATACTCAACAAAGTTATGTATATACTAGAGGCCTGGTGCACAAAAATTTGTGCACTCGGGGGGCGGGGGAGGGGGGATCCCCCAGCCCGGCCTGTGCCCTCTTGAAGTCTGGGACCCCTCGGGAGATAACGACCTGCTGGCTTAGGCCTGCTCCTGGGTGGCAGAGGGCAGGCCCAATCCCTAAGTGCAGCCCCTGGTCAGGCTCAGAGCAGGGCCGATTGGGGAGTTGGGGCACCGCCCCGTCATGCACAGAGCAGGGCGGAT
>NW_005354291.1:16718583-16758250 GCF_000412655.1 Myotis brandtii
ATAGTTGCTTAGACTTGCAGCTGAGAGGCTGGCAAGTGAGGCAGCGAACGTTGGAGTCTGCAGCAAGCAAGCCTCCCTGCTCGCTTCAGTGCCTGGCTGCCGGCCGCCATCTTGGCTGACAGTTAATTTGCATATACTCACTGATTAGCCAATGAAAAGGGTAGCGGTCGTACGCTAATTACCATGTTTCTCTTTTATTAGTGTAGATGGGCAACAAAGGATGCAAGAATTTCACTGCATATTTTTTATGAAAGAACTCAACTGAAAATGCATACAAATCTATCAAATAATAATTGGTAAATACTTTGGTATGTCTACCTAAAGGTTCTCAACTGATGGCAATGTGGCCCCTGGGGCATTTGATGTTGGGGAAAATATATTGTTTTTTAAATTATTATTTATTTTAGAGAGAGAGGAAGGGAGAGAGAAACATCGATTGGTTGCCTCCTCCCATGCCCCAACCGGGGATCGAACCCACAACCTAGGTATGTGCCCTGACCAGGAATCAAACCCACAATCTTTTGGTGTAAGGGACAAAACTCCAAATAACTGAACCACCCTGCCAGGGCTGTTGGGAGATATTTTCAATTGTCATAACCCTGGGAGAGGGGGACAGTGTTACAAGCATACAGAAGGGAGAGGCCAGTGATGCTGTTAAACATCACTCAATGCACAGGACAGCCCATAACAAAGAGTTACCTGGTCAGAAATCTCAATGGTGCCAAGGTGGAGAAACCATGATCTACACAATATCATATTGCTTTGGAAGGAAACAAATTAATGCAGTACATAAACCATCACTTTTTTCCACACACACAAGATTGAGAACAATAAGCTGGGCACAGAATACGTATTTTATAACCCTACTAATGTAAATTCAAAAACCAGCAAAACGAATCAGTGTTAATAGAAGGTAAGATGCTGGTTCCATTGTAGAGAATTAGCGACTGAGAAGTATAGGTATTGGACTGAGAAGTATAGGTATTGTTTTATTTCTTGACATGATTCACTGGTGTATTCTATGGGTGTATTTGCTTTTTGAAAATTGTAAGCTTGTGATATGTAATTATGTAATATTTTGATATCAAATTTACTGAAAATTTTTATTGCATTACTAGACTGTAATATCTAATGGGATGCTTAATGCCACCAAGATGTCATGTATATACCTAGTTTATAATTTAAAAAGGCAACTTCAATTTCTAAAAAGAACATAGAGTACTATTAGTTAATCCTCACCCAAGGATACTTTTGTGGAGAGTGGAAGGGAGAGGGAGAGAAAGAGAAAGAGAAACATCGATGTGAGAGAGATACATCAATTGGTTGCCTCCTACACACGCCCCAACCAGGGCCAGGAATCGAGGCTGCAATGGAGGCACATGTCCTTGGCCAGAATCGAAACCAGGACGCTTCAGTTCACAGGGCAAGGCTTTATCCACTGAGCCAAACCAGCTAGGGCAAACATAGTACTATTTAAAGTGAAATAAAATCATCCAAATAGAAGTCATTTTTTATTTCCCAAGAGTGTGAGTGTGAGTGTATGTGTGTCTGTGTGTGACACACTGTCATAGGGGTCTTTTTATACAACATTACAATATTTTAAAAATAATTTCAATGGCTTATGCCTATTTTTCATTTTATTACAAAGACAACATTTTTCAAAATGTTTTCATTTCTTAAAAGGTAGGTTTGCTTCCAGAAGAATAATAGAATAGACAGTACTATTATATGGGGATAGCCTATAGTGAAATACCATGGCAACAGATGCTTTGGCTGAATCTTTCTGACCATGGGCAAATCTTCCCAAGTCTGTCAAATTCTATAGCTGCAAATTGCCATCAGAAATATTAATATTTCAAATACAAATAATATTCCATCTTAGCCATATTTTTAGCTAAGAAATATAACTAGTTTTGGTGAATCAAAAATAGAACACCTGATCAAGTATTGTATGTGCATAGAACTAAACATTAAATATAAGCTATTTTATAATTTCATTAAATTACTCTATGGTAAAAAATATGGATCAAGTGAATCAACATAGAAATTTTTATGCTTACATGTCTTTACACAGTTTTTATAAAACAAAAATTAGAGAATTGTATTCGAAGCAGTAATTCAGCTCTAGCCAGTTTGGCTCAGTGAATAGAGCATCGGCTTGCAGACCAAAGGGTCCCGGGTTCAGTTCTGGTCAAGGGCATGTACCTTGGCTGCAGGCTCCTCCGGGGCCCCAGCCCTGGTCAGGGCAACTGTAGGAGGCAATCAATTGATGTGTTTCTCTCACAACAATGTTTCTCTCTGTCTTTCCCTCTCTCTTCCATTCTCCCTAAAATCAATGGAAAAATATCCTCGGGTAAAGATTAACAAAAACCAACCAACCAACCAAACATAAAACACAAATTAGTAATTCACTCTATATAGTAATATATCTGCATATATAAATCATAAATAGTAAAATATATGCAACTATAAAATTTGTTTATGAGTATTCTGTTTAACTTGAATACTTATCTTCTTAAATTCAATATGCTCAGATGTATCTTCTTATTGGTCTGCATCCTTATGCCTGCCTTCTCAAGGAAGATTTATAGGACAGTGTGCCTCTGCAGACTGGAGGGGTGTGGTAAAGAGAAATTAGAAAGGGGGAAGATAGTAGGAGGGACTAGAGGAATCAAAAGGGAGGGAGTTAAATTGTAAGAAGGAGGAGACAAGGATGTGGAAGAAGGGGTTATTTAGGAAAAGTAGAGAGGAGGCAACAGAAGTCAAACACACACACACACACACACACACACACACACACACACCCATGATAAAACCCTCATTACCTAACCTTAGACTTTTTATGTAAGAAAGAAAGAAATGTCTATCCTGTTTATACTACAATTTTTTAATTCTACCTTCCTGACAGCCAAATTTATCCTAATTAATATGAGACTCATTTTACTTCCCATGTGCCAGATGTGGAGCTGAAAATTCAGGACACAAAATACATGAAATGGCCCATTGCACTCAGCTAGCTAATAGTTTGGAATATTAAAAGTAGTGCAATAAATAGTCATGTGTTGCAATATTACCTGTAATGTGTACTACAACATAAGGTTCAGTAAAGCAACATCCAGGAGATGACTCTTGAGTTGACACTTGTCACAAACAGTTATTCTCAGGTGGACAAGAGATCACTCCAGACAAAGCAGGCCTCAGGTTAGAAGGTGTAAATGTAATGAGTACATGATTCCTATAAATGCTAGCAATTCTCATGCCAAAATCATGGAACTTAAATGTGAGAGGAAGATAGACAAGCAGCAATGTGGTTAAGTAAAGGCCAAATAAAAGGACAATTCTAGGAATGACTACAGGATTTGAAGTTTGAATCATTAGCAGTAGTAGAATATTTGAAGAGCTGTAAGAACTACAAATGAATTGATCATGCATGTGTTTTAAACTTTCCTCTGGGGAGAGATGCTGAAGTAGTGAGATGGGAGATAGGAAATCTGATTAGCTCTGAATTACGACATGACAAATGGAGAAGGCTGAATTGACATTACAGATAATAGTTGTAGAATCAAGAAGTGCCTTTTCATTTAGCACGCTTTTTAGAATATACTTATTCAAGCTTCTTATTACTAGAGGACGGTTCATTTTAGTTTTATGTTGCCATCTCTAAAAATTATTAGCTAAAGTTCTAAACTCAATTCTTTCATCCTTGCTATTTCCAAGGAACCAGCTATTGAGTTTCTTCTCTTTTTACCTTATTCTCCCTTGCAGGGTGATTTCTACCACCTCAAAGGCTGTAACCATCATCTATACATTACAGCACTAGAGGTTATGTACACATAGATGTCCTCAATAAAATATTAATGGAAATTACATAGTACATATTTAATATTTGAGCAAAACCCGTAATGAAATCACACTGTAATAGGACAGAGATAACTTAATTTGCTAAGCCATTAAATTGAAAGTTTACATATGGTGTATGTGTAGCTCAGCTCACCTAGTTCAGTTCCACCAGATCAAGAAACAGAAGCTTAGCAAATTCCCAGACTTGTTTTCAATCTCCCATTCACTGCTCATTCAACAAAGTTAAATACTATCCTGACTTTTTAAAAATATAAATTTGTCTTCCTAGTTTAAATACTTTATGTAAATAGAGTCATATAGAATACCATCATTTGTGTCTTTGCTCAGTATTTTATTTGTGAGATTCACTCATGATGTTCTGTGTACTTGTAAAATATTCATTCTTATTTCTGTACACTACTGAATATTCCTTTGAGTGAACATTTATTTATCTAACTTACTGTTGATAGGCATTCTGGATATTATGAATAGTGCTATAACAAACATTTTAATACACGTCTTCTAAGGCATGTGTGACCACATTTGTTTGGATATATACCCGGGAGTGTGTCACAGATATGCATATGTTCAGCTTTAGTAAATCTTTTTAAGGGTTTCATGAATTGTAAAAATCCTTTTTCACCTGCAGCCTCTGAAAGTTTTAGTTTCTTAGCAAATTTGACATTGTCTATTTCGTTTTAGTCATTCTGTTGGCTATGTATCAGTGTGGCATAACACTTAATTTGCATTTCTTTGATGACTAATGATGGATTGTGTTACTTTTTCTTGTTAATTTTGAAGAGATCTTACATATTTTAATTAAGAGTTCTTTATTAGATGTGTGTATCATGAATACCATCTCTCACTGCATGGGTTGCTCTTTAAACTCTCTTTTGAAGAACAGAAGTTTGCAAGTATAATGTGGTCTATTTTATCAATTATATTTCATCTTAGTCCACTCCTGAATGTCCCATTTAACAAGCATTCACCTACCTGAGGTCGCCAAAATAATTGTCTATATTTTTTTCTTGTTTTGTTCAGTGGTTGAGCATCAACCTAGGAACCAGGAGGTCACAGTTCAATTCCTGGTCAGGACATATGTCCAGGTTTCGGGCTCAATCCCCAGTGTGGGGCTTACAGGAGGCAGCCAATCAATGATTCTCTCTCATCATTGATGTTTCTTTCCCTCCCTCTCCCTTCTTCTTTGAAATCAATAAAAATATATTTAAAAATAAAAGTGTTATTGTTTTTAGTTTACATTTTGATCTGCAATCTATCTGGAATCAATTTTCATATAAAATGTAAGAAAGATACACTGTATTATTATTCTTATTCTATAACATAGGGTTGCATATGTTTAAATCTATTTCTGGATTCTATTCCATTTTATAGTTCATTTTGTCTATACTTTTCTAATCAGTGTAGCTTTATAATACATGGTGATACCTAAAAGTATAAGTCTTTCAGTTTTACTTTTCTTCTTCATTATTGCTATATGTAATCATGACCCTGTATTTCCTTATGAATTTTGGATTCTCTGGTCACACAGTGCTGGGGTTTTGTTTGGATGGTGTTGAATATATACATTCCTTTGGGGAGAAATTATACCTATGCAGTATTGTGTCTTACAAACAGTGAATGTGGCATATTCATCAACTTTTGTTCTTTAAAATTCTCTTTAATGTCTATATAGTTTTCTCTTTTATGACTTTTGCCATATTTATTTATAGAAATATAATGCAATTTGATGCTATGTAATTGATTTTTAATGCTTAAATTTATTTTCTATTTTTTTCTTGTTTTTCTTTCTGATAGAATATGATTTTAAGATGAATAAGACTTATTTATGTATGTTGACCTTATAAATGTGCATATTGATTCAATTTTGTCTGTATACATTTTTAAATTTATATGTATTATTGAAAGTATTATATATGTCTCCCTTTATGCCCATTGACCTCCTCCACCCCACACCTGCCTCTCCCGGGCCTTAACCACACTCTTATCTATGTCCATGGTCTATGCATATATGCATATAAGTTCCCTGGTTAATCTCTCCCCACCCATCCCGATCCCCGCCTTCCCTCTGAGATTTGTCAATCTATTTCATGCTTCTATGTCTCTGGATCTGTTTTGTTTATCAGTTTATTCTGTTTACTAGATTCCAGGTATGAGTGAGATCATGTAATACTTAGCTTTGTCTAACTGGCTTATTTCGCTTAGCATAATTCTCTCCAGGTCCCTTTATGCTGTCTCAAAGGGTAAGAAATCCTTCTTTTTTACAACTGCATAGTATTTGTATCATGCTGTAAATGTACCACGGATTTTTTCATCCACTCATCTACTAGAATTTTGTAACTTTGTTTACAAGAAGCATAGACCTGTAATGCTATATTTTAATATTGTACACAATCCAATTTCTAAAAGAATAATGCTAATATAGCATTGAGCATTATACTTTCTGCTCAACTAAATAGTTGGAGGAGGAGGAGGAGGAGGGGAAGTAGGAGGAAAAGAAAGAGTTGAAATCTTGATCCTTTTACTTTTAATTGAATTTGAACGCAAAGAAGTCAGAATAGTAGAAAAAGCATGAGATAGGGAAGGGGAAAGGAAGTAATTGGGACTTTCCATATTACAAGTTAGTCTCTGTAAGATGGGATAGAAAAGATAGTACAATTACAGGATGCTACCAAATATGTAAATTTATTCATTAATTTTTTCATTTACTCAGCACTTATATAATGAATATCTGATATATGTTGGCTATGTGTTGGCTATCATGTATGTAATAATTAGAAAAAATACAGTAAGACACAGTGCTCTCATGGAGAGTATAGTACTAGGAGTGTCCAAAACTTAACAAAAATTCTCCAACTAAATATGAAATATACAAGTGTTATTAAGTGCTGTAAAAGAGAGCTATATTTGAGAGCTTAGAGTACAGTCTATTTAACCTTTTTACGAATTTAGTTCTTAAAACCATCAGTTCACATATACTATATACAGGCTTGGGCAAAAGTAGGTTTACAATTGTTTGTATGGAAAATAATACAATAATCAGTGAATAATAATAGATTAAACTCTGTTTCACATAAAGCTGTAAACCTACTTCTGCCCCACCCTCTACCCCCCACCCACACACACTCACAAAATCAACTAGATATTATGAGGTTGCTTCTTTAACTTAGTAGAAAAACATTATAAAAAGAGCTGGTTATAGTGGATCTATTAAGTAAATATCACATTTCTTTTTTTCACATTTTTAATTTAAAAATTTTAATATTGACATTATTGCAATGTTTCCCTTTTCCTACCCCCCCCTTTGCCCACCTCCACCCACTCCACCTCCCCATTGCCAGTGAATAATAATAGAATAAACTCTGTTTCACATACAGCTGTAAACCTACTTCTGCCCCACCCTCTACCACCCACCCACACACACTCACAAAATCAACTGATATTATGAGGTGGCTTCTTTAACTTAGTAAAAAAACATTATAAAAAGAGCTGGTTATAGTGGATCTATTAAGTAAATATCATATTTCTTTTTTTCACATTTTTAATTTAAAATTTTTAATATTAACATATTGCAGTGTTTCCCTTTTCCTACCCCCCGCCCTTTGCCCACCTCCACCCACTCCACCTCCCCATTGCATGGCCTTCACCACACTATTGTCCATGTCCATGGGGTTGCACATATGTTCTTTAGCTAATCCCTTCACTGTATTTATTCAGTCACCTCCAATATCACATTTCTTTAGATCAGAAAGTTCAGCAGCCACAAAAAAATTGATGTTACTAATAAATTACCAATGAATATATTTGAGAAATCCAAATTGCATGCAGGTAGAAGAAAAATGGTTACAATTTTATGAAGAATTAAATTAATTCCTAATATTATATATAGTGCTCATAATATATCTGAAATTCTTTTAGTTCTTGGTATGAATTATTTTATGTAGTCCTTATAACAACTATATGAGCTATGTACTTTTATTCTCTTTCTTTTACCTGTGAAGACTCAGGGAGATTAAATAACTTGCTGAAGGTTGCAAAACTGGTAAATAATAGAGCTGGGAATGGGATCCTTGCAGTTTGGTGCCAGAGCTTGTAATTTTAACTACTATAATACACAGCCCCCCACTGAGAACCCAACTGTAATGTCAAGATGAGTTTATTTGGCAAGTCTCATCATGTTGATTAAGCAACAGTCATCAAGGGAACAGTAAAAATAGTTTAGGATTGAAGAATAATTATAATAATTATAACACAAACATGCAGCAACCTCATGAATTAGGAAAGGCAGAATAAAAGAGAAAAAATGTGCAGCTAGCCTAGAATCTACTTGATGAAAACAATCAGTAGCTTTCCTATAACAGTTTCAATAGGTATCCACATGAATTCAACTCACAGAATGAAGATGAATCATATAATACAAATAACCTTACTCTATCACAGAATACTCTGCCATCTACTCCCAACTTACTACTTAAAGCTGAATGACCTTACTTGGGTCATTTGTCATTCAAATTTTAGTTTTTTAACTGTGTAACAAGAATTGTACCACCTTTCTGAATCAAACATACAGTCTTTTCCCACAAAATTCTGACATTAAGTTTGTTTTGAAATTAGCACTTGCACTTATATTGGCTTCTGTCTTGAGAGAATATATTGTTAAATCAATGCTAAATTTTAAAAAGCAATGTTTTTTTTTTATTTATTCAACAAATATTTATAAAGGCCTATTAAAGGTACTGGACAAATGCAATGAACAAAATAAGGAAAAGCACTGTTTTAGACCATATTTTCTAAAGAAGGTAACAAAATTAACGAGCCAAGTTATATATAAAAATGATTTATAATAATTGATTATGAAATTCATAAAAGTCATCAAATGGATGACTCCAGTGTCAGTGAAAATCAAACATCTCTTTCTCAAATATATGAATGAAAAATGTGTCTTAATGGAGGAATACATAAATATTCTTAATACTAATATAAATACTAAGTACTTCACTTTCTGAAAGCCATATACTTGAGAAAATTACTTTTTATTCCTACATCTTACATGAATTTTTGCTGAATATTGATCACATTTATATACAAATATTCATTAAGCTACTGAGTTGTAATGGAGATTCCTCAGAAGATAAAGTAATCAACACTATAAATATTATTATAAAGTTTGCTTTTTCCTTATGCAAAACAATTCTAATATCTTTTGTGTAAACTCACTCATTCCAGTCATGGGATTTAAGAGGCATAGTTCTACTTCTAGTATTTGCTACTTTTTTATTCACTGAATATTCATCATCTCATTTCATTGAAGGTATCAAAATTTGTTATCAATCGAACACCTAAGATCTCAGTAATTTAACATGCTCAACAGTTTCCAGCAACCATACAGCATTTCTAGTAACCTTTCATTCCAAAAAAAATGTTTTACAACTTATCTTTCCTTCTCAAAATTTCCTTCATTTCAGGAGTCCTTGTCTTTCTTTTCATTGGAAAATCAACCATTCTTCAGGTGTCAGTTTTATCTTAATTCCTAAGAGAAGTCTTCCCTGACTACCTAATTTAAATATAAATCTTTGCAGATTTTCTGTTTTATAGTACTCAATATTTTACTTAATCCATCTATCACATTTTGTAGGTATTGGTTGAGTCCTAAACTGTTTAGTATACACTTTCCCAACCAATTGTAAGCTCATGAGAGTGACCTTGTGTGTTTTGTTCATCCCTTTCTACCCAAAGTCCAGCACAGTGTGTTGTACAGAGTATGAAAGATGTTTTCCATAAATGAATGCTCATTGGGCACTGTAGGCCATGATAATGGAGAAAATCCCACCCTTCATTTGATCCTTTCTGTTACATAGGAAATACTTCACAAATGCTTATTTCACTTACCCAAGTCAATATATACCCCTATTTGTGCCATTTCTGTGTTCCTCCAATTGCAAAAGAAAAGGATGGTTATGTTTGACAGAATAATTTGTTATGACTCTATTTCCTCCAAGAGTCTCATGGTACAAATACAAAACACAATCAAGAATGAATACCAATTTTTATCTTCCTATTCTGCAATTTTCCTGTCCTTTGTGGATTAATTTTAAAGCCTGAAAATTTAGATAAATATGTCTACTGAGATTTTTTTTTCCTTCTGATTTTACTTCATCTAATTTTATGGGCTCAAGAGACTTCATTGTGCTTAATTAATTTCAATGGTCAAATTTCTAATCATTCCAGTTTCCCCAAGTAGGTCTTTAAGGGAATAAACTAAAAGGCATCAGATAATTGCTTTTCCTTATTCCAATCTATCCTCCTGTGCCTAAAAAAAAGATGCGGTAAATATTGGACTAAATAACATGAGTGCTAGCCAAGGATATCACACGTAACGTTTGATGAACTCCCATACAATTTAATAAATGTTCTGTTTTACTATATCTCTCCCTACCCCTATAAAAGGCCTGTAACAAGGGCGTTGAAATCAGAGAACTGGAAAGTGACACATAGAAGAAAGAAAAGGCAACCCAAGAGTACTTTTTTAACTGGTTACCACTTTGATCCACTGGGACTTGATCTGTCTAAAGATATTGCATAGAATGCACTAGAACAGAACAAAATGGAATGGAATTTAATAAAATGGAAAGAAATGGAATGGAGTGGAGTGGAATGGGAAGGAATGGAATGGAGTGGGGTGGAGTGGAGTGGAATAAAAAAGGAATAGAATGGAGCAATTACACAGAATATACTTGAGAAGTTTCTGCCTGAAACATGGAAGATGGGAGTTTTCTATCCATTGTGCCTCTTATTGGCTAAGTGTGGGTGAGGTTATGCACATGTTGAGCAGATTGGCTGGCTCCCCATGCACAGAAGTATAAAAGCCCTAAGAAAGCAAGATCAAGTTGAGGTTCCATGAGGCTATCACATCACTGTGTACAGCTTGATGTAACAGGAATAGTCAGAGAACAAAGAGATTATGATATGTGGTAAGAGATATCTGGCCAACATTATGACTGCTAAAGTAATATGTTTTAATTATAGTTTATTATTAAGATACAAGAAAGATAATAAAAAGGGACAAGAAAAACTGATACAATCAGTTATATAAAAATCATCTATAACTGAGATATTCTACAGAATACCTGGCCAATATTCTTCCAAACTGTCAAAGTTATGAAAAATTAAAACAAACAAACAAAAAACCTGAGACATTGTCACAGATCAGAGGAGTCTGCAGAGAAATGATGACTAAATGTGATGTGATATCCTGGATTGGATCATGGAACAGAAAAAGGACATTTAGAGAGCAAAAAAGGAAAAACTTGAATAAAGTTTTTAGTTTAATAACAGTTATTACCAATGTTAATTTATTAGCTGTTGATATGACTGCTATACAGAAACTAAACATCAGGGAAACTGAGTAAAGGGGATATAGAAACTGTTTGACTGTTCTTTACTATTTTTCTCTAAATCTCATGTTATTCTTTTCTTAGTCTCTTTGGGCTGCTTTAACAAAATACCACAGACTGGTGACTTATAACAACAGAAATTTATTTCTCACAACTGTGGAAATTGGGAAGTCCAAAATCAGAGTGTCCACAGGGTCACACTGTGTGACTGGTAACTGCTTCCCAGTTCATATAGGGTTGTCTTCTGGTTGTAACCTAACATGACCAGGAGGCAAGGGAGCTAATTCCATTCATGAGGGCTCTGCCCTCATGACCCAATCACCTCCCAAAAGCCCCAGCTCAATATTATCACTTTGGGCATTATATTTCAACATAAGAATTCTGGGAAAACACAAACTGTCACACCACAGCATATCTAGGTAAAATTTTATTTTAAGACTAGAGGCCTGATGCACAAAATGAGTGCAAGGGGCTTGGCCCTCGCAGCCGTGGTGGCTTGCCTTGGCCCTCGTAGCCCGGAAGGTTGTTGGGCTGTTCGGTCTAATTAGCATATTATGCTTTTATTATAGATAAGACATAAACATGACATATTTACTGTAGTATCCCTTTTACAAATATACACAGTTGACCCTTGAACAATGCAGGTGTTAGAGCACCAACCTACATGCAATGGAAAATCCTCATATAACTTTTGACTCCCCCAAAACTTAAGTTGTTCTTCAATATCTATGGGGGGATTAGTTTCAGAATCCCCCACAGATACCAAAATCCAAAGATCTTCAAGTTCTCTATATAAAATGGTATAGATCAATGCATACAGTTGGCCCGCCACCTCCACAGACACCCAACCACGGATCAAAAAACAATGCAGATATTTATTGAAAAAAATGCCCATATAAGTGGACTTGTGCAGTGCAAACCCATGTTGTTCATGGGTCAACTTGTCAACTGATGTTCATTAGCACCAGTTCAACACCAACAGGAATCCCCAATGTGGGGTGTGGGAAGAAGGAAATTTTATGCAATGCAAAACAGCTCAATTGTGACACAGCTCGGCTGCAGGCCTCTCTCTGGCTAGACAGCTCTGCTCTGTTCCTTGATGCTCTGCCATTCTCCAGGCAGATCTGTTTTGCATTTTGCTGGTCTGCTCCACTCTGCTCTGGTGAGACATCTTGGGTGTTTTAGCTTAGGCAGGGTGATGCAGTCTTTAGTCTTAGGTGGAAAGCATAGTGTGCTACCCCAGCCAGAGGAAAGCTGGCTTACATGGATGAGTCCCCACCCCTGGTACCTGATTGGTCTATCCTCACACAAATGAGGACTCTAAATCCTCCCAGTTTGGTCCAAAAGGCACTGTCCTGGTTAATCAGAGTACAGCTTCTCTGATTGGCCAGCGTTGCACAGCTCCAATTGGACAGGGAAATCCTCAGTCCTATTGATTGAAATAGGATTCCAGGAACTCTATTATAAGGGCCGGTTCAAATAACAGAAACACAGTGCAGTCAAGCAGTTCAGCACAAAAACTACAGAAAATATTTTGCATATATATTTACCAACTGTTATCCTGCTGCAAATATCAGATGCATTGCAAGCATACACATTTATATACATACATTCAGATGTGTGTATGAATTTTCTGCTGACATGTTTAGAAATTCCCAAGTGATGTAGAACTGATATAAACAATAGGCTTTTAGGCAACTTAAAAGCTAGATATAAAATTTTTTTATTCATATATTTTATACCTAGATTAGCCTTGCCTTTCAATAAAATAAATATTTGGAGTTTGGACTACAGTGAAATCTTAATTTTGTTTTAGTAGACTTCAGATGTTTATCCTAAAAATCTCAAGTGCTTCTGAAAGGAACACCTGGAGCTTGAGCAAGATCATCAACTCAGTCAACCAAATCATCACAGCTGACATTCAGAGAGTGTGGGCTGTGTCCAACACTCCTTCCAGGAGGCTCATGTATGCTAACTCATTTAACCCTCATAAACCATGTGAAGCAGTTACTATTGTTTTCATAGCTGTTGCCAATGAAGAAATGAAATAATAAAAATTTGCCCATATCAGGTCGCTAATCAGTAATGGATCCAGGATTTTAAGCAAATCAATTTGGATCCCAAATCCATTTATTAACCAATATTTCACCCAAGGAAGTAGATTACATCAACCATAAACAAAGTCACTTCTCTTTCAGGAACAACTAAAATAGTTCCAGTAAAATCGCAATGTTTGAGCATTCAATTAGGCAATTTTATAGTATTTAAAACCTAAGAAAAAGTGCAACTTAGGTGTGTGGATAATCATAGGCACCACTGATATTTTTAAAACATGTGTTATACTGAAGAACAAAATTGTTTTCCTTTACATGTTACTATCAGTAGATGTTCTGCATACTGGAACACAGTCCTATGGAGATTAGTCTTTTAGAAGAGAAAGACATTTAGCTCATATAGATTAGATAATTAGTTTAATATAAACACCGATTAGTATATTTTAAAACATCAAGTAGATGATAGAGTCATAGAGGGTTAATCAGCAAGAACTCAAACCTGATTTCCTCAGGGGACTTAAATAGAGATTCTGCCTACGTGAGAAGTACAGAAGCAAGAGTTGCAAATGCCCTTTAAAATTACACAAGCAAACAGGATTGCTATCTTTGAAAATAGTAACACAGAAAAAAGTATTTCTTCTGAAACACCTGCACAATTAGGGCAGGATAATACCCAACATTTTCCAAAACAATTCAGGAGGGATTGTATTGTTGTTACTGTATTAATTTTCTCTTCAAAATAATGTGAGGTTTAAAATTAGTCCTAGAAAAAAATATTTTTGAAAATTTCCTTTAAAATGTGATCAGAATAGGCAGCAGTAGAATAGATAACTACTTTAAATTCTGCCAAGCCAGTCTTGATTCTCAATAGTTATTTACCTCTCTTGACAATTTCAATGAATAATTTAGAATATAATTATGAATTCAGTTAATATTTTTAAATCAATTAATTTGATAAATGTATCTGATCAAATCACTTTTCTGATAGTGTTTTTCTTATGATAAAAGAGCCAACCAAGATTCCCCTGATACTGGCCAAAGTAGGGCCATTAAACACACTATAGTTCCTTTTGCAACTATCTTGGCAGATAATGAGTACTTACTCTTTTATATGATTTAGTAATGTCAACTTGTCCAGTCCCAGGAAAAATCCTATAGAGAGGTTCATGGAATTACATTTAATTTATAGCTATTTTAGAAGGAGGAGGAGAATTGGTATCTTTATGATGCTTAGTCGTATTTTATATAAAAATAAAATATTTTCTCTTCATTTGTTTGAGTTTTTAATTGGTGTTCACTAATCTTTGACATTTGTCTCTATGCAGCATTTGAAATATATTTGTATTGTATTGTAATGTATTAATTTCCATATTCCTTGTGATTTATATTGAAAAGTATATGATTTTAATATGTTATACTTCAATTTCTATTTTTTAAAATTGCACTGCATGAAAAGTATTGAATTTTTCATGTTAATATTTCATCTAGCAATTTTGCTGAAACTATTATTTCTATTTTATTTTATTATTTTTTTAGTGGATATTCAATGTAGATCATGTAAACCATAGTCATAGACAGTTGTTTCTGCCTCCTTTCTTGTGAGAAGAGACATATTGTATACTTTGATTTCAAACACTGAGCCTAGCTCCAAATACCCATCTCACAAAGAAATATTTTTTGCCATTTCTCTCCAGAATCCAAAATTTCAGCCAAATTCCAAATGCAGAGTTCAGAAAACCAGAGAGTTCAGTATCATTCGCTATTTTATGTTGTTGTGTTTTGTGTGTGTGTGTGTGTGTGTGTGTGTGTGTGTGTGTTTTAATTCAGGGTCAATGGATACTCTTCTATTTGAACAATGACATTTTCTTAATTTTATTTACTTATGTCTTATATTTGTGAATTTTATGAAGAAAAAAATTTACTACATGAATTTACAAAACTAAAAGCAGAAATTCCCATGAAACTTATTATCATTTAAATATCTCTTTATATAAAATCCTAATATAAATAGACCAAATGGCAGAACAACCGAACAACCGGTCACTATGACATGCGCTGACCACTAGGGGGCGCACGTGGAACATGGTGGGCATCAGCAGCAGGTGGCAGAACATGGAACATAGCGGGCATTGGCCACAGTGGGATGGTGGAGCAGAGGAGCAGGGGCACCAGACCAAGGCAGTGTACCGGTCACTGTCATCGGGGCGAGCCTCCCGTGGTTACTGAAAATTCTTTGTTCCCACGCACCACGGTCCCGCCCAGTGCTCGCACCTGCTGCCAGCGCCAGCCCCACTCACACCTGCTGCTGGCACCAGAGCCGCCATTCACACCCGCTGCTGGTGGCTGGCACCAGCCCTCATCACTCAGCACCGTCAGCAGGAGCGAGCGGTGGCTGCTGGCCCTGATCGCCCCTGAGGGCTTCTTCACTTCCCCCTGCCCCTGAGGGGCGATTGGGGCAGCACCTGCCACTCACACCTGCTGACGTTTCCGGCACCACTTGCACGGCACTGTCAGCGGATGCAAGCGGGGCCAGCGCAGTCAGTGCATGGGAGCAGTGGTGGCTGGAGTGGGGCTGCCAGCAAACAGGGGACCAGGGGCCGCAGTGGGAGGGGCTGGGCCAGGACGTGGAGGATGGGCCAAGACTTGCCCCTGTGCCCACTGCAGCCTTATGGCCCACAGTTCTTTTCAAGGTGCATGAATTCGTGCACTGGGCCTCCAGTTATTCAATAACAATAAAATCTTCCAAGGTTTTGAATGTAAAAGGTAAGTTAAGTGTACATAGCAGGTACAGATGCAGAAAGAATGAATGTAGAGTACTCTTTTACCAAGTTTTTTCAGGGGGGGGAAAAAGTAGTGGAATCACTTTTGTTGAGGAGAATTGAAGGACAAAGTTCATGGCGAGTTTTTATTAGAATGGCATATCGGTATGATTTATGGGCTAAATTGTGTCTCCCCCAAAAGTCATTATTTGAAGTCCCAACCACTAGTAATTTCATTTGGAGATAGGGTCTTCAAAGGGGTAAGTAAGGTTACAAGAGGTTTTTATGGTGGGCTCTGAACCTATGTAACTGGTATCCTTATAAGTAGAGGAGTTTACAACATAAGAAATGAACAGAGGGAAGACCATTTAAAGACACAGGGGAAGAGGGCCATGGATAAGTCAAGGGAAAAAGCCCTCAGAAGAAACCAACGCTGCTGACACCTTGATTGTGGACTTCTAGACTCCAGGACTGAGAGAAAATACATTTCTGTTGTTTAAGCCACCTAGTCTGTATCATTTTGTTATGCAGCCCTAGAAAACTAAGACAGCATATTTTCAAGCTAAGAGAAAAGTATGGAGGGAGCAAGATGAATGAAGTGTAGAAGTGGAGGTAATTTTTGTAGCAAATACAAAAAGGAGGTAGAGAATAGATGGGTTATGTAGAGTAGCAAGATAGAAATTGACAAACATGTTTACTAAATCTTATAACATTATTTTAGCAAGTCCAGTTAATAGCCATGCTAATACACAGACTAAACTTCAGATTCTACTTTTAATCTTGAATGTTCAAGCTAATATCCAACACTACAATTTACTTATTCCTCAGGGAGTTTGGACTCTAGACTCCCTATCACTTACAGGATTCACTGACAGGGGAAGTTACTTTGGCTATGAGGGACCTTTGGTTACTTTCAGATACATTCAGCTCAAATCCATTGCCATGATTTACATAGCTTTGAGTAGAAGATATGATCAATAATAGTGAAATGATATTTTTAAGTTACATATATTTAAAGGAGAAAATAAAAAAAATATATGATAGACAACACAACAATAGAAATAAGAAGTACTAAGGAAGCCAGAGGACAAAAATTTAAATAACTTAAATTCAAAGAGGTATGACAAGTTGTAAACCAACCACCACCACCATCACAACAAACATATACCTAGGGATTTAGCAGAATTTAGAAGAGAGACAGGAAATAATAACTAAATAACAAAAACAACATGAAAATTTTCAGAAAGAAAATACAATAGTTTTGTGTTTTGTTAGAAAAGGGTCAAAGAACATTGAGTATATGAATATTTGGGTCAGTACAGACCATTGCATTGGGCCAGTACTGAATTGACCAGAACCTTCATTCTCAGCAATGGGTTAAACTCCACCTGGATTGACTAACTTGGGGAGATATACGTAGTTGCACAGACATGTGTTGGTAAGTCAAATCTCTAGTTTTGAATCATATCATGTGCCATGTGAATTATTCATGATTATTTGGTTATGACTTTAGACCCCCTATAATCACTATCTATATATATAAAAAGGCTAATATGCAAAGTGTCCCCTCGAGAGTTCGGCTGGGAGACCAGGAGTTTAATTGCTCGCTATGACATGCGCTGACCACCAGGGGGTGGCACAGAACATGGTGGGAGACCAGCAGTGGCGGTGGGGTGCTGAGAAAGTGAGGGAAGGAGGAGGCGGGTAGGTGGGGAGGCAGGGAACCTGATTGGCCCTGATTGCTGGTCAGGCCTAGGGACCCTACCTGTGCACAAATTTCGTGCACTGGGCCTCTAGTCTTATTATAAATACTAAATGCAAAACTAAGATATTTTCTTTCTTATTTACTTTCCACACTGCTGATTTATGTTTACTAATCTATTAACTAGACAGATGTGCCATTGGTTTTTGAATAATTACTTTTGCTGAAAAAAAATGAATTGTTTATAGAAATGTTTGAAAAATATTTTCTGCCTTTTTAATTAACTGCAATTTGCATCCATCAGAAATTCCAAGCTCAAAGTTTCCTAGCTCCACTTCTGTTTTCCCTCTGTTACTTATGGAATCGTGACCTTGCTGTCTTTTGCAGGTGATGATATTTAGATTTCAGAGAGCACAGGAGGGTATTGTCATTCTCTGCAGGCGGCAAATCTCTAGCTATTGATATGTGTGTGTCGTTTCACAAGACTCTCAGGCACAGCATTGCTACAAACTAGCAGCAGATTAGGAAGTCCTAAAACCACCTCCCATTCTGATTAATAAAGCAAATAAATCCTTTAAATATGTTTATTTTGCTAAAGCTAACCTGTAGTTAAACATATATATTACATTTTGAAAATCAACAAAATATTTGATTTCAGTAGCACTTGGAATGATGGATTCATATCTAGAATATTAAATTAAAGGGGGAAAAGCAAGCATCTGAATATAAACATTGAAAAATGGTGCAAAATGAAGAAAACAGGGGTGGGGATACATAAAACAGACACTTGAGAAATTTTTCAAGCATGATTCTTTGTCTTCTTGAACTTCGATTTAAAGGTTGCTTAGCAACAGTGGCAGTAACAGCTGGGACACCCTTGATCTTGTTGTGTAAACTATTAAAAATAGGTGATGGAAAGTGGCACCATGGAAACAATGACTATACTGAAGCAGGTGTCTGTAATGCTGCTTCTCAATTTAATATTGGAGGTGTAAATTACAAAAAATAAAAAATAAAATGACTATATCTTTCATTCTCTTGGACTTTGGAAACAGATATTTTTCTTCCCTTTTTATATTTTTCCTATGATTTCCCAGGCATGTTGGTTCAATATATTGTTGATATGCTAACTGATTATTTGATATTGTATTTTGATTTCTAAATTCAATTCAAAATGAAATTAATTGATCTCTAAATTTATTTTTTAAATGATTTGTTATAACCAAGTTCCCATGGAATTTACTTAAACATGAGTCAATACAGAGTGCTATACAATTGTCATTGGGCATGCAGTTTTTCAGGATTCTCATTTACTAACATTAGTTTTCAAAAGCTGGTTATACTTGTTTATTTTAGATTAATAGGAATCACTCTTGAGTAATCTCTGGATCTTGTTTTATAATTAAATGTTTTTATTAATAATAATATAAAAATATACTTCGATTATCTATTTCTGACTGGCTTACTCTCATGTTTATAAATCCAACAGTAAACAATGCCTTTATTCTTACTTTTAGATCCCTTTGTGGGGTGCTGCACTTGATGACCTAGAGTAAACATCAATATTGGTCTGGTCAGAGTGGAGGGGGTGCCTTTTCAAGGATGTCACCTAAATCAAGCTTCCCATGCCCTTCCAGTGAATTTGTTTTTCTAGATATTCCATTGAAGCACCATTAAAAGAGGGATGAATGTTATGAGATTTTGTATTTAGATGAAATATTTAATAACTGGAATGGTCTAAAAGACCATTTCTACTCTTATTTCATAGATGGGAAACTGAAGGCCAAGGGGGTAACACATTTAATTAATATATATTCAAAATACTCCCAAATGATGTCCCCATTTTTATGTAGTTTAACAGTTCTATATATTATTTTATTATTTTATTGTTATTTATTAAATACTTCTACTGGCTACTTTACAATGGTATTTACTTTCTGTAAAGTTTTATTTTATGCCTCAAACCTTGTGCCACATTTAAACATCTTTTTCCTTCCCTCCAGAGCTCAAACTATCACCTTCTGTGATTGATAGTACCTATCACATGTCTTGATACTATTTGTTCAGGAATTCACAATTTAATTTAAGTCTCTATACCAGAATTTCTGTCATATTCTGGAGTAAAGTTTGTTTGGTTGGTTGGTTATTGGTTTTTGGATTGCTGTTTTGTTCTTATGTGCTTTGTAATTGCTTCTTTTTCCCCTTTTCTAGACAAGAATTCCATAATTTCCTCATCATGTTCTTTTATGCTTAGGGAAAAGGTAAATTTTTATGGGTGAATAAATGCAAAATAAGATGAAAGTGTGGCTGACAAAATACATAAATATTTATTAAATACTTTGTATATACTACCAGGAAAATTTTCAAATGTTGGATATTGAGCAGTGACCAAATCAGATAAGGTCTTTGTTTTTATGGAGCATACAACATACTGGATAGAGACGGACAATGAGTAAACACAAATAAAATATCTATTGTGATGGGAAGATAAAGGCAATTAAGACAAAACAACACCCAGAGGATATGGATTGATGGAGCAGGTTTTTTATAAATTGGCCTTACAATTACAAATTAAATGTAGAGAAGAAAAGAGTCATGCAAATATATAGGTAGAATGTTCCCCTTCCGGCCTGGTTGCCCCCAACTGCCCTCCCCTGCTGGCCTGATCTCTCCCCCAACGGCCTTCCCCTGCCGCCCTGATTTCCCCCAACTTCCCTCCCCTGCCGGCCTGATTTTGCCCCCAACAGCACTCCCTGCCGGCCTGATCACCCCTAACTGCCACTGCCTGCCTCATTGCCCCTAACTGCCCCCCCCCCCACTGGCCTGATCTCGCCCCCAACTGCCTTCCCCTGCTGGCCTGATCTCGCCCCCAACTTCCCTCCCCTGCTGGCCTGATTGCCCCTAACCCCCTGCCAGCCTGATCTCGCCCCCAACTGTACTCCCCTGCCAGCCTGATCGCCCCTAACTTCCTCTGTCTTGGCCCCCACCACCATGGCTTTGTCTGGAAGGAAGTCAGACATCTGGAAGATGGTCGATTGACCCGGTCTAATTAGCATATTACCCCTTTATTAGTATAGATAGATTATATAGAATAGGATTGCTTAAATGGGGGGGGGGGGGGTTTTTTCAGCAGTAGGAGATGCTCTTGGCAGACAAAAACACATAATCCCTATATCTGGACTGATAGCCAGCCATATGCACTATACTGCCAAAGCAGTCATTAAAAAATTGAACCGTTTTCTTACACCTTACACCAAACAGCTGCTGCCCTTAAAACCCCTCCTCAGCCCCCACCTTAGGTTCTGCCTTCATAGGTCACCCAGATTAGGTTCTGAATGGTCGGTTTCTATGCCAGTCAGCGTCAAAAGCTCCGCCTCCTAGGCAGCCATTGGCTCCTGGCACTTCACCCAGATTTGATTGTGATTGGTCAGTTTCTATGCCAGTCAGCATCCCTGGGCCTATCTCTGTCTCTGATCAAATAGGTGAAGCTGATCAGCAGCCCCTCGGAGGCCCCGACAGAAACAGAGGTGCGGCTGCTGGTGAAGCCCGGAGACAAAGAGAGAGGAAGTGGCTGATCAATAACTGCCACTGAGGCTGCAGATCAGACCCTGCCTCTCTCTCTCTGCAGGCCTCCCTCAGGCCTAATCCACAGCCCCCTTGTCAGTAAGTGCTGGGTCGCCACGACAACCCAGCACTGACTTCCGGTGTTAGGTCGAGCCTTCGGTCTTATAGACCCTGGCTCTTTATATATAGAGATGCCCCTTCTAGGTCTGATGAAGGATTCCAAAACCACACCTTTCACTCAGGAACAATTGTCTGCAATCCACTCTGAAGTACTGTATTCTGTATTACTTTAATTAATTAACAACCGAGTTAAATAAGGGGGAAATATGAGTGATAAGGACTTTTGGGAAAGTGCTTGGTTTCATCCTAAAATCAAAGAAAGAATTCGAACAAAAACAGATCTAGAGACAGAGAGGCATCATTGATCAGATGGTCAAACCTCAGAGGGAAGGTAGGGGAGGGTAGGGGTAAGGGGGAGAGATCAACCAAAGGACTTGTATGCATGCATATAAGCATAACCAATGGACACAGACAACAGGGGTGTAAGGGTGTGAGTGAGGGGCAGGGGTTGGGGGGCAATGGTGGGGTAAGGACACATATGTAATACCTTAATCAATAAAGAAAGAAGAAAAAAAAAGAGCTAAAGAAACAATCCTTGAAAAGAGCAAGGGAAAGGGAAGACCTGGAAATCTCAGCAACAAGAGTTCAATGTTTGCTTCCCTTTCAGAATGCTGTGAAGTAACTAACTTAACTCTAAAGGCTTTCACTCTGTGTGCTGTCCTACAATTTTCAAATTTCTGAAATACAAACTATAGTTGAATCAGTCATATGTTTGTGTTTATGACCAGCAAGAAGAGATTTTTAGCAGATATAGGACAGCCAGGGTGGTGAGTGGGGTGGCTTGTGGTGAGATATGCAAAGTATATGATATATTAAATATATTTTACATGTATAACATACATTTATATATATATAATACAATATTACATATATATATATACTTGTAGCCCAGTGCACAAAATTCATGCACATTGAAAGGGAATTAATTAGAGGAATGTAATTTGGATTCACTATCTAATATCATAATATGTGAGCGTGAGGCAGTCCGCATTTCTGAAATTCAATGACAAGAATTTTAGCTATTACTTTGCCAAATAAATGGAGTTTACAGATATCATTTAAAGGAGCATTCAGCTTCATATTAAAAACTCTGGCTACCAAGTCAGGTCTGTTTTCAACTTTTTGCCAGCATTGTAAATTGTTTGCAATATCTGCTCATTTGGGGTTGCACGTCATGGTTATGAATAAATCGGGCTTGCCATACCTCGTTACAATTGCCATAGCATCCTGATATCGCTGCTGCATATTTCTGGTACTACCCTCAAAAGATGATGGAAGTATTATCATCTTACGAATCGGCACATTGTCCTTTTCAGATCTAGATTTGAGATTATCCATCAAACCACTATATTTTTCAACTCTCAACTTAGATTGGTTTGCTTTGATGAAATTTATCCAATTGGCCTCCATTTTAAATACGCCATCTTTGTGGAATAATTTACATAGCCACTCGGATTGGCTGGTGGGTGTGGCTGGTGGGCGTGACCAGTGGGCGTGACCAGTGGGCATGGCTTGAGCGTAGCAAAGGGATGGTTAATTTACATGTTTCTCTCTTATTATATAGGATAATATAATAGCTATCATTCTGAAAAATTTAGAGCATTCCATCATTCTTTTGTCTTTTGTCTTTCTTCAATTCATTTTCAGGTCCTATGATATATATTTTAATTATACCACCTAAATAGTTTTCAATTACATTGCCTCTTTCTATAGTCTTGTCATCCTTTTTCTATTATTTCATCTTCTAGTCCAATTTCCATCGGCTTTTTTGCACAAGTCTAAAACTCTACTTATGACATTCTAGTTTTCAAAACAAAAAAAAAGTTAAAATAAATCAAGCAAACCTGTCTTGACATTGCCCATGGTGCTTTTCCAAAAAAAAATGGGATGTGGGAAAAGAGGCAATTCTTAGCTGAAAGTAAAGAAAAGCAGAGGTAGAGAAATGTGGAAGTATGAGGTTCATTTCAAGGATTGTTAATATTAAATTACCATTATTCTAACTAAAATTGTGATGTACAAAAGGTGGACAGGTACATAATCATAGAGGATAGTGCCTTCTAAAATTTCATAAGAAAAGCCACATGGTAACTTAGCCATTTGAAAAATGTATTTCAATTTTAAATATGTAATATTTATTAGTCACATTAATTTTGAATTATAAAAATATAGAGTTCCATTTTTGTAATCCCAAGATCACAAAGCAACTGAGATTCAACCTTATTTACTATTCACTTCACTCTCTTAAACTGCCATTATATTAGCTTTCAAAGAATGTTCCAAGCAAATAAAAGCATAAAAAAGAATAATATAGTTAATTTCACTAAATAATAAGGGCTTTTTTTTTGTCAGCTGAAAGCAGAATGAAGTGTTATTCCTCCTGGTGTTTCTCAACCAGACTCTTTTGCATGATAAAGCAATTTTACTCTCATTGGCCTATTGTAGCATTGAAGTTCATTTCCCATCCATCTATATTCCAAATGTGCACCATAGTGGTTTACTTTCCTATCCATCTGCTGCAGCAATCCCTTCCTATCTATGCTAATGATAGAAGGATATAAAAAAAGGGCCATGTGGTTGTTTTAGTTTAGTTTTGTTTTGCAATGCAGAGGTACTTGGAGCAGCAGGTCAACAAATTCTGGCAACTACATCTTTTTGACCCAGGAGACCTTTGTGGAATGAATCAAAGTTTAATCCTATGCATAAATGCTAGTATTTAATAATCATTCCATTTATGAAAGCTTTATTGTGAATTTATAAACGTAAGGACAACACTCTCTTGCTAGTCCACAAATCACCATCAGAAGCGAGGCAAACTTGAATAAACTGAGCTGGACTACATAGCCTGCTTGGCAGTAGTTAGTATTTAAATATAGATGGGAGAAGCAAGAACTGGGAGAAGTCCTGAAGCAATCAAATGACAACACCCACAAATAAAGGGAAAAATGTTAAAACAATAAACAAAAGAGAAACAATTACTTGCTCATTACAAACATGTCATATTGCATTCTTTATTTTGATTGTGGAAAATTAGCCATTGACTACCAGGAACAATTGATTTTCCCTCACAGCTGTTTTCTAATTACATCTGAACACTGAAAATTCTAGTGCAGCCATTCAGCTATACAAAGAGAATTTTCTTTTATTATTGTTGCTGTTGCTGCAAGCTCTGCCTAGCAGCATGACTATAGTTAGACGTTCTGTACTCTACGTCTGTGGTGTTTGTATTATAAGCCATGCTTTTCAGGGATACTATAAAAACTCAAATATTTTAAATTACATAGGCTGGACTGGGTGTGCAAGCTGTTTGCCCAGATGCTATTACGTAGATTTCTCTTTCTTTTACCACTACCATCAAAACAAGGAAAAAAAAAGAATAAAGATAGCTTAAATCAGTACATCCGTTTCTTAGTCACTGCATAGTCTGTCAATTGGATCTATTTTTGTCATTGTGGCTTCTGATGAGTGTTTTGGCACAGTCTTGCTGGGAGGGTGGAGGGTGATGGGCAATTTCCTGTCAGTTGATCCTGTGGGTAAATTCTAAGCAAAGAACATGGAGATTATGAACAGGCAGGATTCCAAGGTTTCAGAGAAGCAATTGAAATTTTGGTTGCTTACGCTAAGCTCTTCAGAATTTCCCCCCAAAATGATTTCAGTCTTAAATGAGGCCAGAAATGTGAAATGTGCCCTTGAGAGTTTTCTAGGACTTGTGGTTAGTGAATTCTGGAAAAAGAGTTAAGCTACTTCCTTCAGAGTTTAGGATCTGTAATTAATCCTTGCCGTAATTTAAGCGGATCAGTAATGTTAACAATTCTATAAGAATAAAGTGAAATCTTCAAGTAAGTTTTTTTCCAATGACATAAATTTGAAAAATTATTTATTTCAGCAGGAACTGGTCTCTTTGTTGTCATTTATTAAATATTTGCCCTCCAATTTAAAGGTAACCTTAACCACAAACCTGTTCACTGGATGGCAATTCATTTCTAGTCTTGAATGAGAACATTAACTTCTGTAGCTCCTTAAGAGATGTAGTGTAACTTTACATTTGCAATTATTATATTTGGAAGGCTTAAAAAGCCCTCCATGGTGCATCTTATTTTAATATTTCTTTTGCCAAGATTATGACTAAAGTAATATTTTAATCTTTTTCTTTCAATTTTATTTGTGACTTTTAGAATATAAAGTATAAGAGGAATTAAAACAATAAAAAAGTAAATTATCAGGGAAAAAACTTAGCCAGACAGTAAAGTGGAAAAAAACACCAGATTTTACTCAGGAACTATTACAATAGGGGGAAAGAAAGCTCAGTATAGAACTGGGCTTGACTCCAAATACAACATGGACAAATAGGGATTTATATTCAAGGAGCCAGTTGATGGGGTCCATGGATGGAAAATTACTGAGAGGAAACATCAAGGGTAGTAAGTGAGGTATTTGGCTTAATAGACTTAATCTGATCTTGCTGGAGGCAGTCCAGGGTGATCAGATATCACTTGGGTGATAGTGGGAAACAAAGATTTGAACAGATATTGAAGGTGGGGGATTCTCACTAAACTGACTTATCAGGATTCTTGCTAAATCTGGACTCAAGTAAATGCCAAAGGATAGGGCCTAGTCAGACATACTTGGAGGAGCCAGTCTAGACTACAGCCTAAAAGAATATCTTTGTTAAAATGTATCGACATTACATTAATTTTATTTCATTAGATATTTTCTCATTTTTGATATTACAAAAGAGAAAAAAAACATTAGCATTGAGTTTTTGAAACAATGATGGAAAAACAATGAGAGCTTTGGATATGATGTAGGTACATAGTTGATTTAATAGAAACAATTTTACTTTAATTCTAGGATTTTTCTCACGTAACCATATACTTCACTATTCAAGCAGAAGCATTTACTAGTAGCATAGAAGAATGGCAAATATTCACTACTGAATAGTCAGGGTTCAGTCATTAAAATTGAAGGCACTATAAATATTTCACATCAAAAAGGGTTTAATACACAGAACTAGACTAATACGACTGTGAGGAGATAGGGGAATGAAAGTCAGAAAGGCTGCTTTTAAGAAATTATTAAGTGAAAGAATCTCAGGAAGCCAATTATGACTTCAGTTGCCTACCACATCTCAGAGGATAATTATCAGCAGGTTTCTCAAAAAATCTGCGGACAAAAAACCCACATCTGCTATGTGCCAAAGCCTATGCTTTTACCTTCCGCTACCACCTGAGAACAATGGCTTCTACTAACACAATCTCAGGAGATTGCCTCTCACCAGCTGAATATAACTGAACCCAATGGCAGGGAATATCAGGATATGTAGTTTCCAGTCTTTATGCCTCTGTGGAATAGGAAATAACTTACAAAGTTAGATATGAAAATATAACAATAATATTTGGAAAATACAATAAGAAGATATATTTGAATACAATAGGAGTCCAACCTCTCAAAGTAATAAAGTGATAGCAATAATGATTGCATCTCACATACAGCTGTTCAATGTGATAATCATTGAATTCTCTCTTTCATATAATATTTTTCCCCTGGACTTAATCTATAAATTACTCAACAGCAGCAGCACAATAAATGCTAAAGAAGAGAGCGAGAGAATAAAATTATATGATTGATATATCTCTTCCTCTTTCTTTTACCAAAACAACAAATAACTTCAATTGTGAAAGGGTGATATGTCTGATACGACATAAAATGAGAAAGAGGTTAGATATTATGCTAACACTCTTTATGAGGAAATTATAGAAATAATATCTATTAATTGACAGGTAATATCCATATGACAATGTTTTCTTGGGGCACTTAAGTTGTTTTCATTTTAGGTTACCACACAGATGAACTATATGATAGAAGAAAGTAAAAATTATGTATGTTGAACATTTTTCAGATGGCTGAACTAGGTCTAGTGTGTGGATATTATTATAAGAACCTACATTATGGGTAAACATTAGGAAGAATTTCTAAATATTGAAGCAAATATAATTCATTGCTTCCCATGCCTAGAAATAGAATATGATTTTGCCACTTTACCAACAACAGAGAGATAATTCTTCCTTGGTTGTTTAGTGGGTGATCTTAAAGCTTTCTTCTAAGTCTTATATTCTAAATATGATTATACTTTTAAAAATTTAGTTTTTAATAAAGCAAAGATGGCTTCTAAGATTAATAATAATTTATTTGGTCCATCCGGTGTGGCTAAGTGGTTAAGTATCAAACCATGAACCAAGAGGTCACCGGTTCAATTCCCTGTCAGGGGCACAATTCCTAGTAGCGGGTGTACAAGAGGCAGCAGATTGCTGTTTCTCTCTCAATGATGTTTCTATCTCTCTATTCCTCTCCCTTCCTCTCTTTAAAATCAATAAAACATTTTTAAAAAATAATTTATTTGCATATACTTTTAAAAGCCTTTTAGTATTTAATAAGTGATGGGTTCCTTGTAACTTATTCTAATAACAAATCCTGAAAATAGAATTATGTTATGGACTAAATGTTTGTGTCCCCATAAAATTCATATGTTGAACCTCTAACACCCAGTGTGACTGTATTTGGAGATGGGGCCTCTAGGAAGAAATTAAGGATAACAAAAGTTACAAGAATTAGTATGTTTATAGGAAGAGAAACCTAAGAGCCCATTGCCCCCTCTCTTTCCATTTCTTTCTTTCTCTCTCTCTCTCTTTCTACCTTGCCCCCTCCCCCAGACCAGTATGCACAAAGGAAAGATCCTGCTAGCACCAGGCATAAAGGTGCTGTCTACAACACAAAGGGAGAGCTTTCACCAAGTTGACAACCTTGCTGGTACCTTAACCTTGAACTTCCAAACTCCAGAACTACAAGAAAATAAATTTTGTTTGTTTAAGCCACCCAGTCTATGGTATTTTGTTATGGCAGCCCGAGTGACTAACACAGATTATAATAAAATTGAATTGTTGATCCACTAAATCAAAGACAAAATTTATTTTCCACTTGGTTTGTTGGAATTTTCTGGGAATGGACATTATGATGGTCACTCAATCATAACTCAATATCTGTATTTATTTCCAACTATGCATTTAATCCCATTACTTGGTAGTTGTTTGAATGTGTACTCTATACTTACACCTAATTGTGATACTTTATGTACTGGCCCTATATAAGGAGATATCACAATTTGATTAAAGAATAAATTTCACCAATTTAAAGAATATTAGACTCATGCAAAGTCTCAATTATTTTACATAAAAAATAAACTCTTGATTAGTTTTGCTAAGATAGCATGAACAGCCTCAATTTTGCTAATTTTCACTATTACAAACCATGCTGCAATGAACATTCTTATAATCTCTTTAGCTTGAGTGCCCCTCCCAAATCCAAATAGACCATTTATTTTGGAGGAGATCCCAGGCACTCCAAATCAGGAAATAGGAAAGGAAATCAGGAAAGAGAGAATGGTCAATAAAGTAGGTCTTAACAAGTTAAAGACCACAGTGAGCACCTGGATTGCCATCCCACTGGAGATGGTATGAAACATTCCTAAGGATTATCCTACCAGAGTACAAGAACATTGGAGCATTTACCCACTGCCTTCCCATCCCCTATGCTGAGAGTCCCCCTCAGCAGTGCTAACACAGGCACTTCCTGATTGCTCCCATGTTTCTAGAGAAAGAACTCAATAAGAGAAAGGGGACCCAGGCATATGTGGTTAGAGTCTGGCTGCAGGTCAGTAGCTGTTTACAGAAATAGGTGAACTCAGGTAAGTCAAAGGAACATAAGCCAAGCATGAACAGCATATGCTAAATTCTTACGCACAACAGGTAAGTGTTTCTCTGGGGTACATATGAAGTAATGCTTCCCTTGAATTGTCTTACAGCTGCATCTTCAGTGTCACCAGATACTGCCAAATTGCTCCTCAGATTGGCGCTGCCCCAAAATAATTCTTCAAGAAAGATATAAGTTCCAATGACTTGACCTTTATACCACCATTTATTATTGTGAGGATGTTAAATTTCTTGCCAATTTGTTGCTGTGATTTAGTATCTCACTGTATGTTATTTTAAAATGCCTTTCTGGTAATTCATTTTTATCATATCTAAATATGGTTCTAATAATTGGTTTGTTTCTTTAGATTGTGAATTTTATAGACTTTTAGACTTTTTAAATACTACATTCATTTTTTTTAATGACAGCTGAAAATGTTGTATAGGATAGTAAATAGAGGTAAATAGATTTATTGCAAGCTTTTCTTTCAGGCTTTTAGGCCTATCTCACGGGGCTATGCTTTCACTTACACAGAAGTTAGTCATGGTTGGAAGTTTTCTGGGTTTTGAACATTCTTTCCTGATTTTGGGATTTGTCTTTGTGCTGCTACTCAGGAGACCATCTTACCACTATCCCAGCTGTATTCCAATATTATATGTATAACACACTTGTGTTGGTTGTCCCTTTTCAGGAGAGAGAGAGAGAAAATATGCGAGTTCCCTGATGATCTGAAAATGAGTCCCAGGGATATGGTATTCAGAAATGTCCCTGCTTCTTCTCCAGAAATATTGCCTTTAGTAGGTATGCCATTCCCTCCCGCAGTGTGGGAGGTTTGTTTTATATTCTGTTCCCCAATCCCCACTTGCAGGGGGTTCCCACCAGTGCCCTAGGTTAACCCTGAAGATTAACTATTTTGTTCCATAGAAAAGATGGAGCGATATATTCCTGGTCAAGTTTGACAGTGACTACTAGCCATGAGGGAAACTTTCTCATGGTCCATCAAATAGTCCTTTGAGCTCCTCCTGGTATTCCTGAAGGAAAATTTTGCAACTGGTTGTATATTTCCCTATATCTATGGCTCTCATTGGGCCTTTACCAGTCTAGCTGGATCTTCCTACTGGCTTATGAGATGGTAGCAGGTGGTGTCTGTGTCAAATATGCAAATACTCAGGTTCTGTTTCTCCATTTAGATCTCTGTCTCTCGATTTCAGGTTTGTTGTTTATCCTATAATCTCGTTCTCTTACACTTTCAAGAAAAGTAATCAATTTGCAATTTGTCCTTCCACTTTATTGTTTTAAGTATAGGAGCTACCCTCTTTTCATCTCTCTATACATTGGAGCTGAAACTGGAACCAAGATCATTATTTAAGGTTAAAATTTTCTAAGAGATTATATTGGGTCCAATAATATGATTTACCAATGAGAAAACTTAGACTCTAGAGTTTGTACTAAAACAATACAGCTAGCTATTGGAAACCAAGGACAGAATCTAAGATTTCTGAATGCCAATCTAATACAATCCATATCAGACAAGATTGTACATCATTTTCCTTTTATCCTTTCTGTTATTGATGTTGTTTTGTAAAATAAATAAATGTGGACATCCCTGAGGCAAGCCTTTAACTTTGTACTTATAACATATGCACATGTGACTTTTGAGGAGCATGTAGAATTTTAGTGGGAGAGCTGACAGAGCACCTAAGTTCAATATTAGTGATTCTGTGTCACTGTATTTCCTTGGTGTGAAAAATGCATAGGCAGCATATATTTTAATGACTTTTATAACAGGTTATTTCTGACTAAACTGAGAAGTATGACTAAACTTTAAGAACCTAGAAAATTATACTTAATACAAAGTATTCACAGTGAATCACTACAGTCATTATACTTAGATTTTTATATTTTGCATCTTCATTGATGGAAATACAAAGGAGTAAAACATTTGTGCTTACATGATTATATTTCTAGTTATTAAAATCTGCTAAAACCTTATTTATCTTCCTCTATATTTAGCTAAAAAAGTCCTCAAACTTATTCTAAAAGCTTTCACATAATAATTACAGATCTAGTTTAGTTTAAGAGAAAGATATAGAAAGCGATGGCTGAAAAATTACAGGGGAATCCAAACACAAATAGAGTTTTTACAAGTTACAAATAACCAGTAGACTTAAAAATGTATGTAATATCTTCAAATCAGCAGAAGATAATTTTCTCTATTCTTAAAGTGAGATAAAGTAAGTTCATTGAATATAAAATATGACATAAATCTTAATATAGTCATGACCATTAAAAATGTATATCAATTAAATTTAATGATTCAAAAATGAGGGATCTCCTACAGTTATTGGCCAGGACACCTACATACAACTTCTCCAAGTGGCCATAACTTCTCAACATATATTGCACAGTTGCTCAGGGCTATAAAAGCAAGTGGTGCAAGATAATCAGATGTAAGTCATATTGACTTTTATGACCTAACCTTAGATATAGTATAGTCTTATTATTGCTATTTTACTAACAAGCCTGCCCAGAGTAAAAGAAGAGAATATAGACCCCAACCCTCAATGGGAGAAGCGTCAAAAACACATCATAAGAAGAGCTTGTGGTATAGTAGATATCATTATAACCATCTTTGTAAAATACAATCTGCTAGTCTGTTTCCTAACTAAAGTAATCCACTTCTCTATCATACAAAATATAGCAAATACTGCCCCTAAGTCCTTAGTCTTATCCTATAACAACATCAATTAATCAAAGTCTAGGATCTCCTCATGTAAATCTGGTTCAGCTATAATGAGGCTCCTCAGGTCCCATACCTTGCATACAATTTCTCTCAAATTGATGACTTTAAACTAAAGAAACAGGTTATATGTTCCCACATAGGCAGGACACAATGATGGGGCAGCCATAGAATAGCTGATATAAACACTCTCATTCAAAAACAAGACCCACAATAGTTACTGATCCATATAATTTTCAGAATCCTGCCAGGCAGATGTGGCCAGTTCACCGTTTAGGGCTAAATTCCTCTGCCTAGGAGTTCTCTATGGCTCCAGGCTGCATACTCTTGAGTTCTTGTCCTCAGAGGCAACCTCCTTTTTCCATTATAAAATAAAAATGTTTATCTTCATTTATATACTTATTATCTATAATTTTATTATTGTCTTAATTAGAGGAAAGTCTGAGTGCCTTTGCTTTTGCCCAGTTTACTGTACCAAACGAGTCAATATAGGGAAAGACATATTATTCAGCACACGGACATGAAGTTTGCTTCTTGTTGTTTCTTTAGGCTACAGTAGGAATTAAAATTTTGATTTTAGTTTTTGATATAATCAGTACATTACAGCCCCCATGAAATGTCTTGTATCAGTAAGTGAAAATTACCTTAATTATTATACTGAAGTGGAAATAAATACGCCAATTAACTGATCTTTGATTATCAAAGGTTGTCAGTAAATTACATAATATTGAGAGATATTTAATTTCATTTCATGACTTGATTTTAAAACAAAGTCAATCTTAACCTGTTAAGCTTAGAAATTCACTTAAATTGATAACAAAATAAAGGATTCCCACAAAGGGAACAAAAGATCACACAAGCTGGATTATTTTCACACAAAATTATATTGTATATTAACAATTTATAGAAGAAAGTTATTATCGGATTAAACTCAGTTTTTTCTATTCTTAAATAATATAGTATCTTTGCTAAAAAAACACACAAACCACTTGTAATTCTCCTAATTTGGCCACATAAACATAAATGGTGCTTTTGCTTGCTTGGTATTAGAAAACATAAGTATGAAACTTAATGCCACATTTAAAGTGCCACTAACCATCGATTAAACTCTGGATAAATTCAAACCCATCATGTAATTTTAAACAGATACCTCTTTTTATAAAGTTAAGCTGCTAAATGTGTGTAGATTGGATAAGGTTCCTCACAGGCAGAAAAATTGATATATAAGATAAACAATGAAATCCTGCTATGGGAAAATACTTTTTTTTACTTGCTGATATAAGATGATTAACCGAGAAATCATAACTCATTGCTCTATTTGTTTTGAAATATTGGCTGAACAATTCAAACATGAACCATATGAAATGCCATACATAATAAACAAATGATGTTTTTATTAAGTTCTAGAGAGAGGAATCCAGTTGAGGTGGATTTATACTGACAACTTAGCCATTCCCAAACTACTTTTCCCAGAATTTCCTTTCCTTTGTGATTCTGGGTTAGGGTGTAGGCACAACTGAAATTTTTGTAAGTTTGAAGATGCTAAAGAAGCATGAACCACTTCATTCTGAAGGTCCTTCTGATGCTCTGGGCTCACTAGAGCTAACACAGTTGCCAATACATTGACTCACACTATTGGGTCAGCAGCTATCTGGATCACAACAACCCTTTTATTTCAGCTCCTTAAGTTATCAGTCAAGCATATGTATAGCCCTGTGGTCATGAGTGCCAGCAACTTTCTTTAAGGAACAAGCATTTTTGAGGTTAGAGGCTATGAATGATACACATGGGCTTCATTTTTCCCTCTTGGTTCCTATTTGTTCTTGCTTTCCTCCATCCTCAGGTCAAGCTTTATCCTGTTTGTCAGCTGTTCAGACCTACAGCAATTTTAAGGTCACCAGCAGACACATTCTTCCCCAGAATTCTTCAACAGCTCCCACAATTATGTAATTCCATCACTATATCAAGTCCCACATTTCATATTACTCATACTAGTATATTTCTCTGGTTACACCCTAACCAATATATCACTTAAACCAGTTAAATCAGGTTTAGAATAACTTGCATAAGTTCAGGGCTCACTTAGTGTGTTTTGATAGCGTTAACACATGAAATTTTCCATGTTTCCCTCCCCAAATATCTTTTTTGCAACATTAAGCAGAAATTCAAGTAATATTTACTATATGAGGACATAAATGAGTGGAAAATTCCATCATTCAAGCATCTTGAACTATATATTACTTAGGAGTGAAGTATCACTCTCTAATTTTATTTGATCATATAAACTATGAAATTATATATAAGAAAATATAGCAAAATGTTTTATGATTATAAAAAAGCTAATAATTCCATCCATTAACCATTCACATTGTATGCAGAAGCTGTAAGACTTAGGGTGACTGTATAGATAAATAAATAATGGCCCTGAATCCTCCGTGTAAGCTGACCATAAACTAGCATTGTTGACAGTAACATGAGAATGTCTCTTCCTTGCAAACTTAAAAGAGTATGAATAATGCAGTATCTCAAATGAAGAGACATTTAAACTGGGTCCTGAATAACAGAATATGTTTTCCAGTACACAGGAACAAGGAAGGGATGGAGAGACAGAGTAATATTAAAGAACAGGGACATAAAAGACCACACAATATCTAAGGAATTGTGACAAGTTTGATTTTATGAGGGCTATGCAGATTTGTGCTTTAGACAGATTAATTCTAAAGTCAATATGGAAAATAAATAAAAGTGAGAATTTGAGAATGAATCAATGGTTCACAAGCTTACATATTAATAGTTCAGCAAGAAGGCATTTTATAGCACGAGCTTGAGGTTCCTACAGGATACTGAGACAAAGATATCTAGTAAGCTGATTTACATCTAGGTTTGAAAATCAGTTGAGAGGTGGGCACCACTGATTAAAACTGATCAATCTCTAGCATTTGGGGAATAAAAGATTAGAATAGAAAATATGAATTGCTTGTTAAAATGGATTTGGGGAAAGGGTCTCATTTTCAATTAAATTTTTAAGTTTGAAATGATTTACGTTGTTTAATTAAATCTCCAAATAAAGTTCATATAAAAATGTAAAATTATCGGAATAACTAGCTCCTTTAACAGTGAAAGCATAATATTTTCCCTGAAATTGTATCTTTAGATAACCCTGGGGTCTCAGACTGCTTTCAGTTCTCTAAGATTAAGTTCTTAATGTCTCATAGATTTCTACTAAGATTATAACTATTCTACTCTCCATGCTAGTGAAGGAAAAATAGAGTCAAATTCCTTGGGGAAGTGATCTAATCATAGCTGAAATGTGGCATCTGAGAATCCATTTCTCATAGACCAATATAGGCTCAATACACACAAGTTATTACTTCACTGTAAAGATCTTTTCATGGGAGAATCAGAGTAATTTTAATTTTAATACTAGTACTGTGCCCTCCTTTGAAACATACTTTCAAATATTCCTTTCATAGCATAACAAAAAAAGCACTGATAGAAAAGGTACTTAACTTGAAGTTTTGATATTTATTAGAAATTCTTTATTAGATATAGCAAAATTAATTAATAATGCATTGACTCTAATTCAAAGATGAAGGCCATCTAAACATATATACCCATGTTATGCAAAAAGAAGTAAACATAACATTTGAGAGATTTATTAAAGATCTACAGAAAAATTTTCTGGCACTATAAAGTTGCCAAGCCATGAAATACTGAGACTAACTGTGGAAACTTTTCAGAATACTTAAGAAGTAGATTAATTTACATATCACTTATATGTTCCTGGTATAAAAACACAATGAGAAAAAATGTTATCTTTATATACTATGCACCACAGAACAAACAAATCAAGAAATCTCTCTAGATAAATTGCAAATTAAAAAACATTTTCTGAGTCAAAACAATGAGCAGATTTTTATGGTACAGTATTATCTACATACTAGAGACCTGGTATATGAAATTTGTGCATGGAGGTGTCCCTCAGCCCAGCCTGCACCCTCTCCAATCCAGGACTCCTCCAGGGATGTCCGACTGCCGGTTTACACACAAGTTATTACTTCACTGGAAAGATCTTTTCATGGGAGAATCAGAGGATTGGGTCTAAACTGGCAGTCGGACATCCCTCTCACAATCTGGGACCGCTAGCTCCTAACCACTTGCCTGCCCGCCTGCCTGATTGCCCCTAACCACCTCTGCCTGCTGGCCTGGTTGCCCCTAACTGCCTCTGCCTGCTGGCCTGATGGCCCCTAACTGCCTCTCCCTGTCGGCCTGATCGCCCCCTAACTGCTCCCCTCTGCTGGCCTGATCGCCCCTAACTGCCTCTGCCTCAGTATCTGCCACCATGTTTTTGTCCGGAAGGATGTCTGGAAGATGTCCAGAAGATGTACAGTCTAATTAGCATGTTACCTTTTTATTAGTATAGATATAAAACACAAATATGCAAATAGACTGAACGGCAGAACAACTGAACAACCGGTTGCTATGACATGCGCTAACCACCAGGGGGCGCGAGCAGAACATGGCAGGCGTCGGCAGCAGGTGGCAGAGCACGGAACATGGTGGGCGTTGGCTGTGGCGGGATGGTGGAGAAGGTGAGCAGGGGTTCCAGACCAAGGCGGGGCACCAGTTGCTGTCATCAGGGCAAGCCTCTGGTGGTTACTGAAAATTCTTTGCTCCTGAGTGCCGCAGTCCTGCCCGACACTCGCACCTGCTGCTGGCGCTGACCCCAGCCCTGCTCGCACCCGCTGCTGGTGTCCGACGCCAGCCTCAATTGCTCCATGCTGTCAGTGGGTGCAAGTGGTGGCTGCTGGCCCCAATCATCCCTCAGGGCTTCTCCCCCTCCCCCAGCTCCTGAGGGGCAATCGTGGCTGGCAGCTGCCTCTCCCACCCACTGGCGGTGAAGCTCATGCTCGCGCCGGCTTCCAGCACTGGAGCAGCCGCTTGCACCACGCCCAGCACTGGCCCCACTCGCATCCACAGCGGGTGCTGGAGCCGCCGCTCACACCTGCTGCCAATCCTGATCGTTTGGCATAGTCAGTGGGTGCAAGAGGCGGCTGCTGGCCCCAATCACCCTTAAGGGCTTCTCCACCTCCCCCTGCTCTTGAGGGGCAATCAGGGCAGCAGCCACTACTCGCACCCACTGATGGCGCTGGCCCTGCTCGCATCCATTGCTGGCACCAGCCCCAATCACTCCGCATAGTCAGCAGGTGCGAGCGGGGCTGGCGCCCTCAGCGTGTGGAAGCAGTAGTGGCGGGAGTGGGGCTGCCAGCAGACAGGGAACCAGGCGCTGTGGCAGGAAGGGCTGGTAAGGAGCACGGAGGATGGGCCGAGACCCACCCCTGTGCCACTGAAGCCTCGTGGCCCATAGTTCCTTTCAAGGTGCACAAATTCATGCACTGGGCCCCTAGTAGAAATATAAACAATATCAAAGGAAAATAAATATTTAGATACTAGAGGTCTGGTGCACAAATTCGTACACCAGTGGGTTCCCTCAGCCTGGCCTGTGGGATCAGGCCAAAACCAGCTCTATGACATCCCCCGAGGGGTCCTGTATTGCCAGAGGGTGCAGGCCAGGCTGAGGGGCCCCACCAGTGTACGATCGGGGCCGGGGAGGGACGTGAGAGGTTGGCCAACCAGGGAGAGACTGCTTGAGGGCTCTAGGGCGTGTCCGGCCCATCTTGCTTAGCCCTGATTGGCCTGACCCCAGCAGCAAGCTCACCTACTGGTCGGAGCGTCTGCCCTCTGGTGAGCAGTTGAGCATATCATTAGCATATTATGCTTTGATTGGTTAAATGGCCGACCAGACACTTAGCATATTAGGCTTTTATTATATAGGAGGATTTTGAGGTGAGTACTATTGAAGCAAAGATTTCACAGTCTGTTTGAAGCAATTCTGAAATTCTATTTAGAGAATAAACTGAAATTCTATTATTGGTATCAAAAGAGGTCTTTTTGGTATAAAATGTTGTACAGAAAAAGACTAAGGCATGGAAATCATGAGTTATTTATAAACTCAGTATTATTTAGTATCTACCAGTGCCATACATTTTTTTTTTGCCCAGAAAATCTATAAGTGAAAATATGTTGCCACCCTCTTCAAAATAATTTTAGTTTATTGATTAAAACCTTTATTTAGAGAATTACTTTTTACAATTGTGGTATAAAGATAGCTGGACAATTCTTCTCTGTAGAACACAGACATAAAACTGAACTAAATTGACACTGAAATTTAAACAGACACACACACACATACACTGAACACATTTACAAGTACTAACTCAGGAAGGGTTATTATTTCATCGGGTAGAAAGTAAAGCAAGTCTGTGGTCTTCTTGCCATATGAGGGGAGCCTGAGAGCCCTGCAAAGTACAATTCAATAAAAACTACAGAACAGCCAATAGAATCTGAGTCAATGTGGGCACATGTATTGGACTGAACACACAAATACTTTAAGCAACCATCTATAATAATAAAAGTGTAATATGCTAATTAGAACAGACGTCCTTCCAGATGACCTTCCTGGACGAAACCAGGGTTGTGAGGGAAGCCTGAGTCCTGGGTGCCAGAGGAAAGCTGGTGCCAGTAGCCGGGGGAAGGAAGGCCTACTCTTGCATGAATTTCGTGCATCGGGCCTCTAGTTTTAAATAATTTTAAATAACTAAAAGAAAATATTTTAACACTAATAGATATATATTATAGTATTCTAGAGCCAATTGTACAGTAATTAAAATGAAAATATGTCATAGGTTAACATTTTAGAGATGATAGAAGAAAAATCATTGAATTTGTATATATATTAGAAATAATCTCTATATTATAAAAAGCCAGTGGTCGGAATGCCAGAACGCCAGAGCGACCAAACAACTGGTCACCAGGAGGTGCAATGATGGGTCCTGCGGTGGCCACAAGAGGGACTCTGGGTTCCGCGGTGGCAGCGGGTGAGACTCTGGGTCACGTGCAATTTTGCGCGCTGAGCCTCTAGTTATTTAATACAAAATCAGAGAAATAAAAGTTGGACTAAACCTGAATGGAGACACAGAGAACTGTGGAGCAATATTATGCAACCCAACATATGAGTAACTGTCCCAAAAAAAGAGAAAGAAGAAAAATACATATATTGGGAAAACAATAGATGAAACGAACAAACTTTTATTAAAACCTTTAATTTATAAAACCAAATAAGCTCAATAAATTCCATGAAGGATGAAAAAAAGGGGGGATTAGGTTTAAATAAACTATAATGAAAAGGCTGAAAGCCAAGACCAAATTGAAAATCTTAAAAGCAGCAAATAGTAAGAGAAAATAAGCACCATATCTACAAGGAATAATTTGTTAATGACTAATTTGTCATCAGAAACAATAGAGAATAGAAGATAGTGAAATAACAAGTTAAAAGTGTCATATATTCAGCAACATTATCTTTAAAAAATAAAGGTAAAATAAAAACAGTTATGTATTTAAAAATAAATTGAGAGAATGTATTAGTATGTCCAGAAGACTTGCTCTTTAAGAACTAGTAAAGAGTCCTAACCGATTTGGATCGGTGGATAGAGCGTCGCCCTGCAGACTGAAGGGTCCCAGGTTTGATTCTGGTCAAGGGCATGTACCTTGGTTGCAGGCACATCCCCAATAGGGGGTGTGCAGGAGGCAGCTGATCGATGTTTCTCTCTCATAGATGTTTCTAACTCTCTATCCCTCTCCCTTCCTCTCTGTAAAAAATCAATAAAATATAT
>NW_005354291.1:16758472-16765040 GCF_000412655.1 Myotis brandtii
GGCATGTACCTTGGTTGCGGGCACATCCCCAGTAGGGGGCATGCAGGAGGCAGCTGATCGATGTTTCTCTCTCATAGATGTTTCTAACTCTCTATCCCTCTCCCTTCTTCTCTGTAAAAAATCAATAAAATATATCTTTAAAAAAAGAAATAGTAAAGGAAGCCCTTTAGACTGAAAGAAAATGATTTATAAGTTTGTAAATGATTTATCACTTGATAAAATTATTTATAAATTTATAACTCAGCTAGAGAGTAAGCAATGAAAAACACTAGAAATGGTAAGTATAAGGGTAATTATAAAATACTTATATATATTATTTTATTTTTATTTTACTTTAAAATTCATGACTTCAAATGAAAAAGTGTACACACACACGCACACACACAAATCAGCAGAAAGAAGAGGTCAAGAAAATGGAGTTACTCTGAAAAAAATTTGCCAATTTTAACCAATTAAAGTCAATAATAACATGAAATATGTTATAATAAGTGAAAATATATATACAGTGGGGCCTTGACTTACGAGTTTAATTCATTCAGAGACCGAGCTCGTTAAGGAGCTCGTTAAGGAGCTTGTTAACTCAAATTACTCTATCAACTCAATGCAAAAAATCGGCAGAGAGACAGCTGGTATCTCAAAAAACTCGTTAGTTGGGACACTCGTAAGTCAAGGCCCCACTGTATTGTGAACATATGGAAACGACTACAAAGCTAAAAGCAAGAATAATTTTAAAAAATCTGGTCTCACATTGCTTTACAATATTGGAATGGAAGTTCTAGTCAATAAAATAAGCAAAGAAAAAAGAAGCTATGCAATTGGAAAATAGAAAGTAAAAGTGTCTTTATTCACAGATGGTATAATGTTATATGCAGAAAATCCTAAGAACTCTACAAAAGAGCTAGTTAAATTAATAGGTGAATTTAGTCAGGTTACAGGATAGAGATTAATATGCAAATATCAATTACATATCCATAGACTATTATCAAACAAAAAATAAAATTTTACAAAAGTTATGTTTATAAAAAATAAAAAAATAAATCATAAAAATTAATAAAGTGTAAGACATTGCTAAAAGGAATTAAAGAAGATCTAAACAAGTGGTCTATCATATCCTTTTCATGTATTAGAATATTCCATGGTGTTAAGATAACATTTTTTCTTAAATTTATATGTGGTTTAAAAATAATCCCTGTAGCCCTGGCTGGTTTGGTTTAGTGGAAAGAATGTTGGCCCATGGACTGAAGGGTACTGGGTTTGATTCCGATCAAGGGCACATACTTCGGTTGCAGGCTCTGTCCCAGGCTCCGGTCCGGGTTCGTGCAAGAGGCAACCAATCTATATGTCTCTCTCACATCTATGTTTCTCTCTTTCTGTCTCTTCCCCTCCCTTCCACTCTCACTAAAAATCAATGGAAAATATCCTCAGGTGAGGATTAACAAGGATTATACATAATCCCTATCAAGATCCTGGATTTTCTGGAGAAGGTAACAAGCTGATTTTGTTATTTATATGGAAATTCAACATAGCTAAAGCAGACAAAACAGATTTTAAGAAGTAGTACAACACTACAAAACGATATTACATGATTTCAAAACATACTACAAAGCTTTGGGGCCTGCAGTAATCAAGAGAGTACAACTTTATAATAGTTCAAAACTGTAACAAACAAAATGTATTTCAACTGGTGAATGAGCAAAATAAGATGTATATGTGTTCTCACAAGTAATTTTGAACTAAGTATCAAGACACAGAGAAACATGGATGAATTGCAAAAAACATAATGTTAAAAAAGCAAGACACAAAAATACTATAATTTCATTTATGTAAAAGTTTTAGAAAAGGGAAAATGTAATGTGCACACACACACAAGATTATAATTCTTGGGGCTGGATACCACTGGCAACAGTGATGGACTGCATTAGGCATGAAAGACTTTGGGGCTGATGGATATGTTCTGAAACTTTTTTAGAGAGGGATGTATGACTATATACATTTATTAAAATCATTGAAGTTTATAATTATCACGGGTGGATTTTATAGCATGTAAATTACACTCAATAAAGATGGCCAAAAGGAAAGAAACATTTATCAAAGTAATAAAATAAAATAATATCAAAATTGACATTTAATGGATGTGTGCAAATATATTGTATGCGGCAATATAGAAGCAAACACTAAATTTGTTTAAGAGACAGATATCTCAAGTGCCCAGACTTCAAAACAGAATAAATATTTTTTAAATGATATCTCCTGGCTTATATAATGAGTGTGAACATTGGTGGAACTCCCCAAAGCCAAAACAAATTTGTATCCAAGAACTAGGAGAGAATAACAAATGCAAATCACCTTCTTTGTTTTTAACTACTTGTGTGACTAATATGTATTAAAGAGAGATATTGCTTTTCTTGAATACTGGGAAAAGAAGAAAGGATAAAAAGCATTTTACAAGGGATAAAATATACACATCTGCCATGCCTAGCATTTTGTTGAAAATGAAGTATTTCTCATTTCAAAACGTCAAAGACAAAGGAAATATCTTCATCATATGCAAATTTTTAAAAATATTTAAGGATATGTTTTTTAACTTGATAGATATGTTCCTACATTCAGAAACATAGTATGTTGAACTTTAATGTAGCTTGATAAACATTAAGTTTTGTTAAATTTAAGCATTTACCTAGAGAAATAACCTGGTGCTATATATGTACACATTTGACTCTTTTTATAAAAAAAACACATATTTTATTGTTTTCAGGAGAAGGAAAGAGAAATAGAAATATCAATGATGAGAGAGAATCACTGATTGGCTGCCTCCTGCATGTCCTGACCAGAAATCAAACCATGACCTCCTGGTTCACAGGTCAATGCTCAACCACTAAGCCATGCTGGCTGGGCCACATCTTTCTCTTTACAATGCCTCCAACCTTCCACCACATGATGTCACGTTTTTATGATTATCAGGAACTCTTTTGCAGATTTTCTCTTTCACTCATACTACCTTCTACCACTCAGGGTTGCTATATGTCTGAATATAGCCACCCTCCCATTTGAGATCTTCACCACATAGACACTTTGTAATTTATGTGCCTCCTAAACTCCTAAGAACCCTAACACTCATCCTTTAAATTTGTTAAATTAATTTTCTACTAATAACATGTTAACTGTAATTGAGGACTTGAGGGACTCGCCTATGAAAAAAGTGCCAAATATTAGTAAATGGAATTTATGACATTCAATCTGCCAATCAGGAGGTTTATTTTCTTCGTAATGGTTTATTCATAAAGAAATATTTGTTAAGTGACTACTATGCTCCAGGCACTAGCATTTTCATTGTAGCAGCACTGAGTACTCATAGATAAGTGGCCATGGGCTAAATGCATAATCACGTCTAAAATGTCTTCCATCTGAATGTTTTGTGTCAAAATATCTTTAATAACTAATAAAACATGTTGAATAGTTTTACTTGAACACATACAAAAACCACATCTACTAAACTGAGCCACATTTTGTATTTGCATTCATACTGAAAAGCACTGTATATTTAATTCACTATGTAAGAAATAAAAAGAATGAAAGAAAAATACCACATGATCTCACTCATTTATGGATAATTAAGACCATTATAAACTGATGAACAAAAATAGATACAGAGGCAGAGCAACATCGAACAGACTGTCAAACTACAGCGGGAAGGCTGGGGAGGGTTGGGGGGGGAGGTGGGTAAGAGATCAACCAAAGGACTTGTATGCATGCATATAAGCATAACCAATGGACTCAAGACACTGGGGGGTATGGGAGGCTAGGGAAAGGTCAAGGGGAGAAAAAAAAAAGGAGACATATATAATACTCTTTGTAATACTTTAAGCAATAAAACAATTAAAAAAAGAAATAAAAAAATGGATACAAATATACATGTTTTAAAGCTAAGTGAAAACACCACACATATGTTCAAATGTAGCTTTAATTATCCACAAAAGTGAATAATGCAGATTCAGCTTAAATCTAATCAAAGTTTTGTAATTTTCAGTGGAAAATTATGTGGGTAGCTTTCATTGCGTGCCCGCACAGTTAGGGTAATGAGAGCACAGACTAAGTCATTTTTGAAATCATACACATGCAGAAATTAGAGCAAGGAGTGAAGCTTCATTTATTCCTTAGAATAACTAAAATGCCTCTTGTGGTACTGACTTGAAAGGAAAATTATTCTGCGGTATCTAGAAGTAATATCTCACAAGATAATCTCAAAGGAGATCCCTTAAGTGAATACATTCTAAATTGGGAGGAAGCACAGCATAAAGAATTTAACTATATTTGTTAATAATTAGTTCATTGATATGTATAACTTTTATTTACATAAATTAGTCATTATAATAAACATTAGTGGGGGTATTTTTATCCTGGAAAACTGCTGACAATATTATAATTTTAAGATAGGATGTCATATTAGGTTTGATTAGAAATTCAGGTAGCAATTTAAAATCATATACCAGAAAGATAAATTTGAAAAAAAAAACATTTAATATCTTTATAATTATTCTGAGAGCTACACATTTTGCTCATGTGAAATTACTTGCCATTGTGTAATAAATGAAATTTCAACTTTTAAGACTTTATGCATGCCTTTTACTTCTAACTAACTGACTTAAATATAGTTTACTTTGATCTATAGCAAAAGGAAAGTTGTTAAGCTGTTTATGCTTATTGGACTGGAAAACATAATTACTTTAGAATCCAATTTGCATTCATCAACTGTATCATTAGGATCAAACTCTAGCATTTTGGAAGTGTGGGGTTTTTAAATGAAGGAAAATAAATTTTAAATGTCTCTCTTCAAATAGTGAGCCCAAATAAATTACAAAATCAGGTTTTGTTTAACACTTCCTTTTGCTTTTTACACATGATCTTATAGTAGGAAAAACCATATAATCAAATATCCACCAAAATAAAGCATCTGTTTCAAAAAGCCCTTTGGCCATAGGTCATTTTGGCTATATGTGAACATTTCCAATAGGGAAATAACTCCCTTGGCAATTTAAACCAATCTTCCTTAGATATTTTTGTAACACAGTTTGTTTATACTTTGAGATAAAATCTTCACTTGGCTGAATCCAGAAAAATATCTTATTTTTCCTAATCAAAGCCCTACCAATATTAAGACAGTTACATCTTTTCAACATGTTTTTTTTTCTTCTCCTGATTAAACAGCTGTCAGATTTATAACAACTCCTTATCTGACATAAGTAATAGTTACTTAAAAGTATAATAACCTTATTTTGGACAGACTCTGGTTTGTCAATTTTCCTTGCTCTATTTTGTATGGAACCTTCTAATTTAAAATATTGCCCAAGGGACCCAATATAGAAGCTTACCATTTTAAATCAAATGCCTATACAGAGGAAAAATACTCATGGTGACTCCTGTAAAATGTGACAAACTAAAGAATGACTAAAGGGCTTAGAGGACCAAAATAAATGCCATTGTTTTAAAAATAACAACAAATTTTAAAAATTGGAACTAATGTAATATTCAGATCATGCTTCAATGAAAGGGGATAACAAAGACAAATGAGACTATTGTACAGAATAAAAAGTCAAGGTATATAAAACATAGGCAAAGTTTCCAAAATTATCACACAAACAGGATTAAGCAAATATTGGATTCACTAAGGGTACTAGGCAACTAAATAGGTTATGTGAATCCATTTGAGAAAATCTCAAATTGCAAAAATAAAGGAAAGAAGATGATGTGACAGAAGTGAAGTATGTGAGCAAGTATGTAATATAACATTTTTTTCTGCACTGAAGAGAGTTCATAATGTGTAGATTAATAAGAAAAAAAGTCCCATATATGAATAATTTATACTGTAATCTTTAATTTATGAGTCGAGGAAAAAATGCTTGAAATTATTCTTACAGCAAAAAAAGAGCAAGTAATGAACCTGCTATAAACTGGTGTGGCTTTAGTACAAATTAAAAATGATTTCAGACACAACATGTAATAGATTTAGGAAGTCAACAGAAAAATTTCTTTAGAAAAACAATAGAATGGGGTAAAGCCAGTCCATTCAATAAATGGTGTTGGAAATACTGGACTGGTACTAGCAAAAAAAAAAAATTAACTAGACACCTTCTTATACCATATACCCAAGTCTGGAAGATAGCAGTCCCATATCAAGGTGTCTACAAGGTTGAATTCTTCCAAGGCCTCAACCTTATAAATGGCTTATAAATGGTTGCCTTCTCCCTGCTTCCCCTCTGAGAGATGGAGAAGATAACCATGCTAACACCAATCAGAAGACTCCAGAAACAGGTATTTTAGTTTAGACAAAGAGGATTTTCAGGTATAAAAAAGTGTCCCTACATAATGAAAAACTGGTTAATTCTCCAAAAGGACATAACAACATTAACTGTACATGCTTCTAACAAGAGAGTATCTAAATGCATGAGACAAAAACAGACAGAACTGCAAGGAGAAATAGAAAAATTCACTATTACAACTGATACTTCAACATCTCATTTTGTATAATTGATAGTTCAACCAGGCAAAAAATAGGTAAGGATAGTTAACT
>NW_005354291.1:16765267-16767363 GCF_000412655.1 Myotis brandtii
GTTGCGGGCACATCCCCAGTGGGAGGTGTGCAGGAGGCAGCTGGTCGATGTTTCTCTCTCATCGATGTTTCTGACTCTCTGTCCCTCTCCCTTCCTCTCTGTAAAAAATCAATAAAATATATTAAAAAAAAAAGGATAGTTAACTTGGAGAGCACCATCAATCAATGTGAACTAATTACTGTTTATAGAATAATTCACCAACAGCAATAGAATAAATATTACTCTTAAGATCACATTGAGCATATCACATTCTGGGCCTTAACAAATTTAAAAGAAGTCATACACAAATTATTCTTAGTTCACAATAGAATTAACCTAGAAAGCAATAACAGAAAGATAGGTAGGAAATCCTGAGATAGTTGAAAATTAAGCAAAGCATGTTTTCTGAAGAAAATATGGGCCAAAAAACTAAGAGTAATTTAAAAATATTTAGAACTAAATGAAAATAAAATGCAATCTATAAAAATGCATGGAATGCATTGAAGGTAGTGCTAAGAGGGAAGTTTGTAACATTGTACATATTACAAAAGAAGAAAGATCTAAAATCTATAACCCAAACTTCCCCATTAGTAAAATAGAGTAAGAAGAGCAAATTAAGTTTAAAGCAAGTAGGAAAAAAACAGAAATCTATGAAATTGAAAATAAAAATTAATAGAGAAAATCAAGAAAACTAAAACCCGGTTCTTTGAAAAGGTTAATAAAATTGAGAAATTTCCAGTCAAGTTAACTAAGAGAAACACAAAGTCATATATTAAGGTCCTAACCTTCTACGTGACTGTGACTGTATTTGTAGACAGCACCTTTGAGGAGGTAATGAAGGTTATGACCTGCTTATAGGACTTCTCAGCCTCGATAATCACATGAGGCAATTCCTGTAATATCTATCTATCTATCTATCTATCTATCTATCTATCTATCATCTATCTATCTATCTATCTATCATTTATGTGACTGTATTTGTAGACAGGACCTTTGAGGAGGTAATGAAGGTTAAATAAGGTCATAAGGGTGGAGCCCTAATCCAATAGGACTTGTACCCTTATAAGTGGAAGAAACATTGGAAAACTTTCTCCCTCCTTCCTTCTCCCTCTCTCTTTAGAGAAACAGAACCAATATAAATTATTGGTGGCAAGCCCCCACTGCCCCAGTGTCTGTGTCCATTGGTTATGCTAATATGAATGCATACAAGTCCTTTGGTTGCTCTCTAAACCCCCCACCCTGCCATTTGTCTCTGGATCTATTCTTGTTCATCAAATTAGGTTGATCATTATATCCCACATATGAATGAGATCATGTGATATTTATTTTTCTCTAACTGGCTTATTTCGCTTAGCATAATGCTCTCCAGTTTGATCCATGCTGTTGCAAATGTTAAAAGCTCCTTCTTTTTTATAGCGGCATAGTATTCCATTGTGTAGATGTACCACAGTTTTTTAATCCACTCATCTGCTGATGGGCATTTAGGTTGTTTCCAAATATTAGCTGTGTCAGTAAAGATACTGCTACAATATATGTCTGTTATTTTGCTGCCTATGGAGTCTTGTAGATTTTTATGGTTTCCTGTCTTACATGTTGATCTTTTGTATTTTATTTTGTTTGTTTATTTATTTGTTTTGGACTCTATGTCATTTATTTTCACTCTGATCTTTATTATTTCCTTCCTTCTGCTTGTGCTGAGATTTTCTTGTTGCTCTCTTTCTAAAACTTTGAGTTGTAGGGTTAGATAATTTATTACAATTTTTTTCTTGGTTTTTGAGGTAGGCCTGTAAAGCCATGAACTTTCCTCTCAAGACTGCTTTCACTGTGTCCCATAGATTTTGGATTGTTGTGTTTTCATTGTCATTTATTGCCATGATGCTTTTTATTTCTTCTTTGATTTCTTTGGTAACCCAAGCATTGTTTAATAGCATGCTATTCTGCCTCCAAGTGTTTACTTTTTTTACTGTTTTATTGTAGTTGATTTCTAATATGTCATTGTGGTCGGAGAATATGCTTGATATGATTTCAATCTTCTTGAATTTGGAGAGACTTTGCCTGTGACCCAGTATGTGGTCTATCTTTGAAAATGTCCCATGTGCACTTGAGAAGAATGTATA
>NW_005354291.1:16769186-16775894 GCF_000412655.1 Myotis brandtii
ATGTTGTTTTGTTTTGTGTTGTCCCAAAGTTCCCTTAGGCTCTCCTCCTGTTTTTTAAGTTTTTTTTCTAGATGCTGCTCTGCTTGGGTATTTTTTCCTACCTTGTCTTCTAGCTCACTGATGTGGTTCTCCACTTCTTCTAGTCTACTGTTGATGTTTTCTATTGTGTTCTCTATTGTAGTGATGTCATTTTCACTTCTTCTTGGTTCTTCTTCATTTCCTCTTGGTTCTTACACATACTGTTGAATTTGTCTTCCATCCTTTTCAGTTCCTTATGACCATTGCTTTGAATTCTTTCTCTGACATATGGCTTACCTCTATTTCATTTACTTCCTTTTCTGGTGATTCTTCCTTTTCTCTTGTATGGGGGATATTTCTTTGTCTCCCCATGATCACTCTTCTCAGGGTGTCTGGTTATGTAGCTCTCTCTCTTCTGTGTTGACTCTCTCTAGGCCAGTCGTTCTCAACCTTGGCTGCACATTAGAATAACCTGGGAATCTTTTTAAAATCCTGATTTCTGGGCCTCATGCTCTGGAAATTCTGTTTCTTTGTTATGGGGTGGGCCCACAACATTAGTAACAAAGAAACAGAATTTCTGGAGAATAAGGCCCAGAAATCAGGATTTTAAAAAGATTCCCAGGTGATTCTAATGTGCAGCCAAGGTTGAGAACCACTGCTCTAGGCGATCTCTGACCTTTCTGTCCATGGATTGCCTCACCAGCTGTGTTTAATTCGCCATTTCTGGGTGGATGTTACTCGATTCAGCTGTTCCTACTATCTGCTCTGTGAGAAGGCACAGGACCCATCTGCGTATTCGGCACCACTCACGAGGTGGAGTTTTATCCTGTGTCCAATGTTTAATACTGCCACATAGTACCTCACCATTAGTGAGATGGATGATGGAAGGTGAAAATCAGCAGCTCATCTGAGAAGGATCATGTTCACTTCTCTGGTGATGGATGGAGCTATTTTTTTGTTAGCAGAAATCCTCCTTTGTTGTCACACAAGTCCTTCAAATCTCCACAACTACTCTAAACCAGGGAGAGTTGGTGGTTCCTTCCTCACAGAAAACCTGCAAGCCTTCCAAGAGTACCACGTTTCTGAAGGGAAATTTTCTTTACTCAGTCTATTGATTCAAATGATAATCTCTTATAGCCACCTTCACAGACACACCCAGAAATAATGTTTTATTAGTTGTCTAGGTATTACTTAGCGCAGTCAAGTTGACACATAAGTTTAAATCACACCATACAACTCAACAATGGCACTCCTTCACATTTATCCAGAGGAAGTGAAAAGTTATGTTCACACAAAACCTGTACAAAGATACTTACAGCAACTTTATTCACAATTGCCAAAATTTGGAAGCAACCAAAATGTCTTTCAGTAGGTGAATATATTCAGATGAGGGTATGTTGTTCAGCAATTAAAAAAAAATTATTTATCAAGCTACAAAATATGAAGGGAACTTAAGGTGAATAAAGCTAATCTGAAAAGGCTACATATTTGTACAATTCCAATTATATGACATTCTAGAAAAGGCAAAACTATGGAGATAAAAATATCAGTGGTTACAAGGGTTTGGGGAGAAAAAGGATAAACAGGTGGAGCACAAAGGATTTTGGATTTTTAAGGAAGTGACACTACCCTGCAGTACTATAATGGTGGATACATGTCTTATTCATTTGTCCAAATTCATGGAAGGTGCAACACCAAGAGTGAAGCCTAATTTAAACTATATATTTTGGGTGATAATGATGTTCATGTAGGTTCATCAGTTGTTACAAATATACCACTGAAGTGAGGAATGTGGATAGTTGCAGAGGCTATGCATGAAAGGGGGCTAGGCAGGAGGTATATGGGCAATATCTGTACTTTCAACTAAATTTTGCTGTGAAACTTAAGCTGCTCTAAAAATAAAGTATATTTCTATAAAAAGGCAATTGGGCCAAATACTTACAGCATGAACTATAGGCAGGTTTATACCTTTAATAAAAAGAATCAGATTTATTTTTTAAAATAGCTATAAATTGTTCTTTTATTGAATACCAGATTTTTATTTATGTATTTAAGAGTCTCTTTAATTCAAGAAGTATTTGGAGGTTGATCTAATTATGTTCAAACTCAATATTATAGGGCAAGCCAGATAGTTGAATTTTACTAAGCTTTTTTATTTATATAGAACTAGAGGCCCAGTGCACAAAAATTTGTGCACTCGGGGGGGTCCCTCAGCCCAGCCTATACCCTCTTGCAGTCTGGGACCCCTCAGAGGATGTCCACCTGCTGGCTTAGGCCCGCTCCCCGGAGGATCGGGCCCAAGCTGGCAGTCAGACATCCCGCTAGCAGCCCGGCAGCCCTCGGGGGATGTCCACTTACCAGCGGGGAACAGGCCTAAGCTGCAGTCGGACATTCTTAGCGCTGCTGAGGAGGCGGGAGAGGCTCCCACCACCACCGCTGTACTGGCAGCCATCAGCCTGGCTTGTGGCTGAGCAGAGCTCCTCCCATGTGAGAGCGCCCTGACCACCAGAGGGCAGCTCCTGCATTGAGCGTCTGCCCCCTGGTGGTCAGTGTGTGTCATAGTGACCAGTCATTCCCAGTCCTTCTGCTGTTAGGGTCAGATTACCCTTTTATTATATAGGATAGAGGCCTGGTGCATGGGTGGGGGCTGGCTGGTTTGCCCTGAAGGGTGTCCCGGATTAGGGTGGGGGTCCCGCTCGGGTGCCTGGCAGCCTGGGTGAGGGGCTGACAGCTGTTTGCATGCTGGCCACAGCCCCTTCAGTGTGGGGGTCCCCACTGGGGTGCCTGGCCAGTCTGGATGAGGGGCTGATGGCTGTTTGCAGCTGGTCACACCCCCTTCAAGGTGGGGGTCCCCACTGGGGTGCCTGGCCAGCCTGGGTGAGGGACTGATGGCTGTTTGCAGCCTGGTCAAGCCCCCCCGCAGTGGGGACCCTCACCATGGAGGTTTGCCCAGCCTGGGTGAGGGGCTGATGGCTGTTTGCAGGCTTGTCAAGCCCCCCGGTGCCTGGCCAGTCTGGGTGAAGGGCTGAGGGCCATTTTCAAGCTGGCCAAGCCCCCTGTCGACAGAAGCTCCCAGCCTCTCCTTTTTTTCTTTTTTCTTTTTTATTCTGGGATTTATTTATCTTCTATAATTGAAACTTTGTTGCTTTGAGTGGAGCTCAGAGCCGGCCACAGCAGCTGGGAAGCCTGGCTTCCTCCATCATTGGGGCAACCAAGCCTCCTGCTTGCTGCAGCTCCGTGGCTTCCGGCCGCCATCTTGGTTGGGTTAATTTGCATACAGTCGCTCTGATTGGCTGGTGGGCATGGCTTAAGGCCTAGCGAAGGTATGGTCAATTTGCATGTTTGTCTTTTATTAGTGTAGATACTTGCATAAACTAGTTTATATAAGAACAGCAATATTTAGTATAGCTGGTTGAACTAAAATTATTCTGAAGAATTTCTTATAATGCCAGTAATAGCATCTTTCCTTCATTGTTGGTTATTCTTTGGGACAATACCATCTATTTTAAACATCATAAAATATATATTTGTGTTAGTTACCCACTGCTGCCCAACAAATTACCCTAAAACTTCATGGCTTAAAATAACAAACATTTATTTCTTGCAGTTTTTATGGGTCAGAAATCCAAGCTCAACTTTCCTAGTTCCTCTTTCTCAAATTCTTTTCCAAGGCTGCAATCAACTGTAGAGAAGGGCTGCAGATGCCTCAAGACTCTACTGGAGAAAGATCTGATTTCCAAGTTTACTCCTGTAGTTGTTGGCAAGAATCAGTTCCTTGTGGACTGTAAGAATGACACAGTTCCTTACTGGTCATTAGGTGGAAGACACCCTCAGTCCCTTGCCATGCGGGCTACTCCATAAGATCATAGGGCAATTCATAATATAGCAGCTTGCTACACTGTAGTATGCAAGTTGAGAAGATCTAAAGAGAAAATGTAGGCAAAATGGGAATCACAGTCCTTAATAGGCTAATCTTAGAATTGACATCCCCTCACTTTTTGCATATTTTGCTTATAAAAGCACATTAGCAGGTCCAGTCTACACTCATGGAGAGTAGATTACAAAGGGTAATAATCCCAGGAGGTGGGTATCATTGGTAGCCATTTTTATAAGCTGCCGGTCACAATGTTATTTTCTACTACAAACCAATAAAATACTATTATATAATACACATTACTATTAGAAACATGAGTTAGATGAGTATTTTGTAGTCCTTCTTACACGAAAAATCAGTTTGCATAATTAGCTATCAAAAATTTTTAAATAAAGAATGAACCTCTAGGCAATCATTCATCTTCACATTGGCCATTAATACAGCTGCCATCTATATTAATTAATACATCTGTATTAAGTCATACTTTTTACATAAAAAGAAGTACTTGGAAAAATTTTCTTGTAAGATGTACAGAGACACTTAAATATTTCAGAAGGAAAATGTAGTCCTTTTAGAGGAATAATTCAGAAGGGCAAAGAATGGATCTTTTTCATGAAGGTTTCATTAATTTCCTATATTGGATAGCAGTGCAGTCAAATTGGAGGACCCTAAGTAGAAACCGTAGTCCCTAGAGTTCTCCACTAATTGTGATCCTATGGCAAATCGTTAAGGCAAACTTCCCTTAATTAGATATATTTCCCAAGTTGGAGGCAGAATATGCAACTTCCACGACTGTGGTAAGGATCTTAGCATTGATTGCTTTCTCTTCCACACTCAGTCAATAAAGTAGGACTCCAGTTCAATCAAATGCATTTATTTCTCAATATTTTTAAGTGTTCTGACTAGATGAAGTTAGAGTTATCTTGAACTTTTCATCAAGAATTATAATTTTCAAATATACTGATATATTCATTGATTTGTATAACTAATTGTTTTCCTGTATTCAAGCAAAACTCCTAATCATTTAATTTAAATATAGAATTGAGCCCTGTACATTTTTTTATTATATAGCACTGCAATAAGGCAGAGGAAAAGAAAAGTATATGACCATATTTTAAATGATACTTTCATTAAAATGTACTATTTTATCCAATTTTGAGTTACTTCACTCTAAATTTAAAGAGTGAAATAACTCAAAATTAGAGAACAGTTTACGAAAATGCCTCATGATTCTATTTCTCACTCTGGGTGTGGAACTAGCATCGAATTCAAACCGCTTTGTAGCCAGTTTGTGTAAATAGCAGAAAGATCATTCTTCTGAAATGACCATTTTTATGTATTTTTTGGTTAACCCTCACCTGAGGATATTTTCCCATTGAGTTTTAGAGACAGTGGAAGGGAGGGAGAGAGACAGAGAGAGGGAAACATTGATGTAAGAGAGAGACATCAATTGGTTGCCTCCCACACAGGCCCTGACCAGGGCTGGGGATCGAGCCTGCAACCTAGGTACATGCCCTTGACAGGAATCAAACCTGGGACCCTTATGTCCAAGGGCTGATACTCTATCCACTGAACCAAACTGGCTAGGGCTGAGATGACAATATTTTATTGAAGTCCAGGCTCCCCACATAGTGTCCCCTGACACTTTAGGGGGAAATTCCTTGTTACCACCCATTGGGTGATGCATGTTCCTGACCCCCATTTTTCCTTCTCTGACACCACACTGGAACCAGGTTTACTACCTGGTGAGGGTGGGAGTCTAGGCTCTCCACTTGGCTTTACGCTGGAGGCGGTGACATAGTTATACAACTATTTTATGTGTATCTGGAGTAGAACAGTTATTTAATTAAAAAAAAAAAAGATTTGTTCTGACAGACTGCCTATTTCCTGGTTGTTGGCTAAAGAGAGAGGATGTTTCTAGGAATGCACTTGGCTGTAACTATTAGCATTTCCTGGTCACTGGCTCCTCCAGGAACTGCTATGGGATATACTAGAACAAAGGAAATTCAGAGAACTCAACCTTGGGTTGTTCCTCAGGTGCTTAAGTCCTAGTTTCTCCAGCTCTGTCTTCTTATATTTGTTTTATATATAGTGCTCAGGCATTTTAGCAGTACATAGTGGCATAAAAAGGAAAAATATGTCTGCTACATCCTCCCAGGAGTGGAAGTCTCTTCACACTCAAGTTATATTTTTTCCTCTTTGCCTTCATAAGAATTTTAGCAACACTTTAGGAGAGGTTAAGAATTACCACACAGTGGCCATTTAAAAATAGTGACAGAAAAATTTTTACTTAGAATTATGCTTTCTTGTAACATTTTCCTCTGTTTTAAGACATTGCATATGATATCAACATACTAAGTCTCTGAGTATGCTGTGAACCTACTTTAACAAAAAAAAAGGAAGATGTCCTTCTCTGGAGCTAATGAAAACCCTATACATACTTTAAACATTATTTTCAAGACCATGAAAAACAATAGCTGTAATGCACAAAACAGGTGCAATGTATAAAATGACACATATTTACACGGGTCAGCCTCATTTTGTTCTACTGATCATTTATTTCTACGTAAATACTTTACTGTATTTATCACTGTTGTTTTATAGGCAATCTGAAATTATGAAGTATAAGTCCTTCAACTTAGTTCTTTACAGATTTTGATTTTGATTTGTAGGCTATTTGTATTTCCAAATATATTTAGAATGAACTTGTCAATTTCTATTAAAAAGTTGACTGTGATTTTGCAATTTATTTTTATTTTTATTTTTAATTGAATCTTTATTGTTTTTTTAATTAAATCTTTATTGTTCAGATTATT
>NW_005354291.1:16777426-16789958 GCF_000412655.1 Myotis brandtii
TGATGTCCGTTCCGTCTTTTAGTTGTATTTTTGAAGTGGTTGTTCGAGGCAGCAAACTCCGGCGTTAACCTATGCCGCCATCTTGGTTCTCTCGATTTTGCAATTTGATAGCACTGAGTCTACAGATACTAGTAAATGAGAGTTGACATTACAATAATAATGAGCCTTCCAATCCATGCAAATGGTATAATTCTGCATTTATTTGGTTTCAGTTTGTCCCGGGAGGATTTTTTTTTTGTAATTTTCAGAATACAGGTTTTTCACATATTTTGTCAAATTTATTCCTTTGCCTGTAAATCTTCCTCTTTAATCTTTAGGGTTTTATTTAGTTTTTGTTTGTTTCTTTGTTTTACTTCAGTAGCTAGAAACTAGTAAAAATTCCTGCCTTGTTCCTGATATTCCTGAAAAAATGTTTAGTCTTTAAGCATTGGGAATGTGTTTGCTGTGTCTTCTAGAAGCCATTTTTTAAGTTAAGGACATTTCCTTCCATTTCAGGTTTTCTGAGCATTTTTATCATAAGTTGAATTCTGTAAGATAGAATTGGAACTACAGCACAGCCCTTCTCTGTTACCCCTTTCAATATTTGCATTTCCCTTCTCCCATAGTGTAAGCACAGTTTCTCATGAGCATCAATATAGTTACTCATATCCTTAATTTTAAAAGAGATACAAGAAAAATAGAAGTATTGCAATTCAATATTACTAATAACACACTTACTAAGCAAAGGTAAATTTTTCTTTGCAATTCTTTATCCATTTGAGGGTGTATCGTCAAAAGAAACATGTTCAAACTTTCCATGTTAACTATTTTTCTTCTATGCAGATATGCTATAAATTTTCTCTAGTTAATTTACTATTATAATTTACATTGTAAACACTTTGGTATGTGATGAAGTCACTATGAAGTCATTCTAATAATTCAAGATTTAGTGTCAAGGATACATGTTTGTCTTTTAACTTTCTGCCAAATTATTCACTATCAGTAATGAAGAAAATATGGGGCCTTAACTTTCCCATCTCTTCCTGTGGATAAACACAAATCTCTGCTGTTACAAATTCAGAGTGTGTGCACCAGAACAATGGCTTCTATTCCTATACTTGAAAAAAAAAAAGGAGTTTTCTATTTTCTAGTGAAAAAGGTAGGCAAGCTAGTCCCAGTTTAAACATTTGCATTTGAATTTGCATCTCCAGACTTTGATTTCCATGACTGGAGTTAAACTAGACTTATTGATATGGACATAATACAAAAGATCCATTTTTTGTGGCATGAACATGATATTTATGTACAGTATGTCATTTTAATGTTGTATATAGTTCTATAAATAGCTGTGTTCTATGCAGTTTTCCAAATGCCAGAAAATATCACTGTGGTAGCACTGGTTTCCAAATGCATAAACAAACTTGTACCCAGATGCAGAAACATTAAATGCCATTAACAAAGTTCTCTCTAATCTAAAAGGATAGTGGGAAATGCGTTTCTGAAGAGAATGGCTGGTTTTTAATCTGTAGTGGAAATAAATCTCTCACTAAAATTTGAGGATACATTATCATGATACTGTGTAGGGAGCAATGAAAGTAGATGAGTTGGCAATCAAATTTCATGCTTCAGGGCTTGAACTGTTTTTATAGGGGTTATAATGGGATCTTTTGAAATAAGTGAAGAAATTTTTCTTGCCTTAAAATGTGTAGAGTAATCTATGTAGATCATGGTCCAATCTGGAGTTTCAAACGTACAGTTAACAAAGCTATTCAAAAAGTGAATTCAACAAAGTTTAATCTGTCTCTTAGTTTCCCTCAAGTGACATAGAATAGTATGACATGAAACTTTTTGGACACAAAAGGAGTCCATGAAATTATTCAACTGGCATTCTTCCCCATCTCAGAGGGAATAGCATCGTACTCTTTTCTGTACTTGTAACCAAAAGAAACATCTTTATTCACACAATAAAGCTCACCTTCTGCTCTCCAGTTCATAAATCACAGCTTTATACAGAATCCATAGAAGGCATAGATGGCAAAAAAAGGAGCCGGTAAAAAACTTGTGATATATATATACCCTGAACTGGGGTGTTTCTGTCCCAGGAATAGTTAACTTTCTTTCCCTTTAGGAAAACATATACATTTGTTTATAGTTTAGTGGTCCCTTTAAATTGCTTCTTGTGTGGAAATTAATGAAGATTTTTAAAATCTTCTATTTCTATTTGCTTTGATATCTCTGCTATAATTTACTGTAATAGTGTTATATGTTCACTTTTATTTTCATGAAATCACCTGCAAAGATTACCGTACTCTGATATCTTAACATCCAAAGTGTCCTCTTCCATAAATAATATCAACATTTTATACTTAAGCAAGTAGGATCACTGAAGGGAAAAAATACTTTTCAGAAGGTATCTATTAATTAGAAAATACGTGTAAGAGGAATTTTATAAAGTGCTGTGTATTAAATAAATGTTCATTTTTATTTTATGGCCCCTGGTATATTAGGCATTCAATATATATTTCCTGGTAATAAAGAACATGAGCAATTGTTAAGGTTCGTGTTAGAAAAATTGAGAAGTAATAATCAGTAAGTTATTTACCCAAGGCCACATTAATGTAGTAATTCACGCTACTTCCCAGTATATTGAAATTGGAATTGTTCACTGAAGCTTAACATACAATTCATCAAAATTAGAAAGTTACCTGGCCACAGTAAGAAACAGTTCAGATCATTGTTAAGTCACCCATAACTCATTTTGTATTTGTTCTGATTAATATATCCTAATGAGCCTAGAAGGCTATTCAGAGAATAAAACCTATTTCAAGAATTGCCTAGCGTTAATTTTATGGATTGTGAGTTCATAAGTCCTAGACCTTAGAAGTCATATCTTAGTTCTGATATATTTAAAAGAAATAAAACAAAAATAAAAATCATAAACATTATAAAAATTAATTCATATCTTGCTAAATTAAATAAATGTTGCCTGTGTTAAACTCATACTAATTAAGAAAAGTGTTTTAGAACACAAATTTAATGGTAATGGAGATAGCCATAAAATGTATACTATTTTTTGCTTTTTATCTCCACCATAGCATTGCATATAACACCTAAATCTGTATTTTAAAAAAAAGGTTTGTTCAAAAGGTATAAATCACTACTTTGAAAACATTATCTTCTACAGTTCTTACTTTGAGATATCACATTTTATCAGGTATGTGGCTTTTTAAAGATACTAGCCCGCACATAACCAGCCATGATTTTAGTATCTACTATTGACATATACAAATGATAAGATAAAAATTCCTATAACATTGTTTTAAAAAGGTTGCTAGTAATTTACTTTCCTTTTTCTATTCTTTTTCTTCTTCTCTTCTTCCTTCATCTCTTTAAGCATTCTAATACCAGGGTATTAAGAAAATTAATATTTCAAAGGAAATGACACTTAAATGGGTTTTCTAAAATAATAAATATTGATTACTTATTTTCTAGTGAATATAATATATCCTGCAGTAACATTAAAAATAATTCAAAGAGAATACAAGAATAAAAATGTCTTAAATAATTTTACGTAGAGAATTTCATACATATATAGGTATGAAAAAAGTGTATACACACTTTGAATAATTATTAATTCCAATGTGTTAAATCTTTAAAAAAGAAACATCCATTAAGCTATCAGAAAAAAAGTGTGTATACATTTTTTTTGATACCCTGTATATATTTCATATATGTAATATATGTAATATGGATAATACTCTAATAAGACTTCCTTAATTTAAAATAAAAACAAAATGCATAATTATAAATTTTCATTTTAAAACAAATACAGTATTTTATTTCATATTTTATATAGAGTGTATATGATTAGGTTGAACCATTTGGTAATTGGCAGTATTCTATTTTTTAAAAATATATTTTTACTGAATTTACTGGAGTTACATTGATTAATTAAATTGGTTTCAACTGTTCAATTCTGTAATAAACCATCTGTATATTGTATTGTGCATTCTCTATCCATAGTCTAGTCTCTTTCTGTCACCATTTATCCCCCTTTACCCTCTTCTGCCTGTCCCCACCCCCTTCCCTCTGTTGTCTACATCTATAAGGTTTTTGTTTTGTTTTTTGCTTAATCCCTTCACCTGTTTCAGCCAGTGCCCAACCCCTCTCCAGACAGCTGTCAGTCTGTTCTCTGTATCTATTAGTCTGTTTCTATTTTGTTTGTTTACTTTGTTCATTAGATTCCATTAAATCATATGGTATTTGTCTTTCTCAGACAGGCTTATTTCACTTAGCATAATACCCTCTCACTCCACCCACACTGTTGTGAAAGGTAAGATTTCCTTCTTTTTTTTTAGGGCTGAGTAGGACTCCATTGGTAAATGTAGCTTTGTTTATCCACTCATCAACTGATGGACACTTGGGTTCTTCCCAAATCTTGGTTATTGTAAAAAGTTCTGCAATGAGCTATTATTTTTTTTCGAATCAGTGTTTCAGGTTTCTTATAATATATTCCCAGAAGTGGAATTGCTGGATCATAAGGCAGTTCCATTTTTTTTATTTTTTGAGGTAATTCCATACTGTTTTGCATAGGGGGTGTACCAATCTGCATTCTCACCAACAGTGCATGAGGGTTCCCTTTTCTCCACACCCTTGCCAATACTTGTTTGTTGATTTATTGATGATAGCCATTCTGACAGGTGTGAGGTGATATCTCATTATGGTTTTAATTTGTATTTATCTGATGAATCGTGATGTTGAGTATCTTTTCGTATGTCCTCTTTGGAGAAGTGTCTATTCAGGCCCTTTGTCCATATTTAAATTGGATTGTGTTTTTTTGGTTTTGAGATCTTTATAAATTTTGAATATTAATCCCTTATAAGATGTATCATTGGCAAATATGTGCTCCCATTAAGTGAGCTGTCTTTTCACTTTTTGATGGTTTCCTTTACTGTGCAAAAAATTTAGTTTGATGTAGTCCTATTTGTTTATTTTTTTTCTTTTGTTTCCTTTGCCTGAGGAGACATATCAGAAAAAATACCGCTAAGAGAAATGGCAGATATTTTACTACCTAAGTTTTAGTCTAGGATTTTTATGGTTTTGTGGCTTACATTTAAATCTTTAACCCATTTAGAGTTTATTCTTGTTTATGGCGTAAGGAGGTGGTCGAATGGCTGAAAATAAAATCCAACTCTACACTGTCCATTACAGGTACATTTAATATGTAAAGGGGCAGAAAGATAAAATTAAGAGAACTAAAAATTATATCAAAAAGATGATAGTGCAGTGATGTCAATATCAGATAAAGTTGGTATTAAGAAAAAAATTACAGGGAAAGGATGGCTACTATGTAATTGTACAAATTTCAAGTTACAATGAACCAATAAAAATTCTAAATTTTTAAGTTAATATGCAACTAAGAACCTAAGCATAACATACAAAAAGCAAACTAATGATTAGAATAAAAGAAAGTGAAACTATCATTCAAATGTTTGTGCAAACTTTTAAAAACATGCATATGAAATTTTAGATAAAATAAGTAATTGCATCAACATTTCTGGGTATAACTCAAAAATATTAATTGCATTTCTATACACTAGAAGCAGTTAGATTGTAAAAGTGAAAAATGATATTTAAATTATCATTAAAAATACTAAACAATTTTGAATAAACTTTCAAAAGATGTGCTTTTTTTCATTTTTCTTTATACGTGTTTTATGTAACAATATATGGAAAAGTTCTAAACAAAAGTTATCAGAAGCTCTCTGTGCCTAAGTGGGGTTTGTCTGATGTAAATTCGCTGCAGTGTGATTTGGATGGGCCATTTCACTGTGGATCCCCCGATGTCACTGTCAACAGGCTTTAGCTCTTTTTTAAAAGATATATTTTTATTTATTTCAGAGAGAAAGGGAGAGGGAGAGAGAGATAGAAACATCAGTGATGAGAGAGAATCATTGATCTGCTGCCTCCTACACCCCCACCCCCCACCAGGGATGGAGCCCGCAACCTGGGCATGTGCCCTTGACCGGAATCGAACCTTGGACCCTTCAGTCTACAGGCCAACGCTCTATCCACTGAGCCAAACCAGTTAGGGCTATAGGCCTTAGCTCTTGATGTGTTTAGGTCTCCCAAAGAAGACTTTTCCCATTAGAGTTTATAACACTTTAAGCAAATTGCCAAAGTCCTGGGAACTCTGTGGATTGAAACATCTGAGGATCTCATGATTCAATATGCAAAGTTCACTTAAAGATTTTGTTATCAGCACCGTGGCCTGGACTGGACTCTGCCTGGTGATTGGCTGTTTTACCCTCTCCTATCAAAAACAACCCTCTAATCTGCTTCCTGAATGTTCTGCCGAGGTGGTATGTGTATCTAACGATTAAGCTGCTTTTAACTTTCAGTTATTCAGTTTTCAGGCGCATGTTTACTTGCAATTCCACTGGTATCTAATACTGACAATTCCTGATATTTTCTGGATTATAGAGATTAATGGGTTTTAAAGATTTTGGTATGTTCTAGACCAGGAGGAGTTTCCATATCTATTAGAAGATTTTGCTCTTGTCTAGATGAAACTTTATTTTTTTAAACTATTACCTTTCTTATTTTTAAAATTAAGATCACAAAATGAGTTAGCTATATATTCATTACATATCTTCCTCTAAAGCAATGCTTTCAATCAGTATTAAATATTAAAAGCAAGAAAAATGTTGATGGATTAAACTGAAATACTAATGCAAGTACATGTACGTGAAAATATATCAAAAATTGTCTTTTTGATTCACATTTCTTTAATACTCAGTATTTTAATGTCAAGTAAAACTGTTTATAGGTTAGTGGCTCTCAAACTTTTTTTGAATTTCTCCAATCTATGAAGCAAAGTGAACATATAGGGAATAATGAAATTTTAGCTGAAACTGAGTAGTACAGCACATTTTATTTTTATTTCATACTATATAAATATTTGTTGCCATCTAAAATTATATTTCCACATTTTTCTAATATAATTGGTTTTCCATAATACTATGTCGTGTACTGGTATTTCTTTTAGTTTCTAATACTCCAGAACATAAAATTCAGTGAAAGTACTTGTTTCAGAGCTTGTAAAAATATATATGAGAAAATGAAACATTGACTGAATTAACTGAACTGACCTTTTGAGCTTGTGTTTTTAGTCAATTTAGAAGAACTTTTAAGAATTTTGAAATGGTGGTTCTATTTCTTCTATAATGACAATACATCTCTAATCATAGCACAGTTTACTATTAAAGATGGGGAAGAGAGAAGAGAGCAGAGAGGGTAAGAAGCGAGAGAGGGAGAGAGAGAAAAACATAAACTTTGGAAATTACTCAAAAATATGAAAACCAAATGCCATTGATAGTATAAAGTTAGACCAACATAGACAAGCAATAAACTCACATTTTTAAGAAACTTCTTTGTTGAAAAACAATGGCCTAATTGTTTAATAATTATCATGGCCATGTGGGAGTGAAGGTCAGACAAGATTCTGACTGACTGCATATCAGATTTCATTTGATGTTTGTCTGCCAAAGCTTTTTTCTAATCTCCAGGGAACCCTGAAACCTACATAGAAGACATTTGTTACCGTGACCACACTTCATTGAAATAGGAGAACCGAATTCCTGAAATTTCAATGGTCAATAATGTGTTAGTTTCAAACTGCAATATCTTATTTATAAAATTGTTAAAGATACTAAGATGAAAGGCAATGGATAACAAAAACATGAAATAGTACTTTTGCTCTTTGGATAAAGTAGTTAATAATTTCCAAACCTTTGACATTTTTCTTTTAAAGAAGACTGTTTTCTTTAGGCTCTTTGCTCCTTGCTGTTCACCTTCCTTTTATAAACACACACACACACACACACACACACACATGCACACACATGCACACAAACATAAATACAAGCACACACATTCTGGTAATTGTTTGAATTGTCTCTCCATTTAAAAGACGATGTATTCTTAATTATACATAATTTCCATTAAAGTGCTAACTTACTGAACAATGAGAAAGTCCAGTCTCCTGATACTGGACATGTTATCACAAGAAAACATAGGTGCAGAAATATGAGAGAAATGTTGAAATTTTCCTCATTTATTTTGAAGATATGACATTAATCAGTCATTTTTCTTCAAAATTATTTTGTTATAAATCTATTTCTTGGAAGGTATTGATACGGACAGTGATTTTAAACTGTGAATTTAGATAGAGCTGAAAGGACCAACCAGGATCACTATTTCCCTTACAGAGCACTTGTCATTTGTTCTTTGATCGAATCTGCAAGGTCTAATATAAATAACTCCTGTTATTTACAACTTTCCTAAAACCTTTGCCAAAAAAGAATAACACCTTTCCTCATAGCATTATAGCACAGTTTTCCAAGCAGTTACTGTGTTTCTATGAATCCTCAATGTAATTGCCAATTTTCAAAATATATAATATATACAATGTATTGACATATCCAAATATTTTAAACAATTTGGGTAAAGTAATAAATGATTCAAAATTCTTCAGAGCAATAGAAATTGACATGAAATAAATGAAAGGCCAATTGTTTTAGGTATTTTGCAGACCATTTATAAAATTAATATTATTTCCTCAGCAGAGTATCCCTCACATGAATAGCCCTTTTCACAGTAACTCGAACATAATAAATTCTGATAAATATTATTTAGATGATGGAACATGAGACATTGGAAATTTAATTACTTAAACATTAGACTTTGAAAATATTTCCATAATCAGCCAGAAGGAAGAGGTTTAAACTATTTCCAAAATAACTTTCTAAAAGCTCTCTTAACATATATATTAAATATTTGCTCTAATAAGTGAATAATCAAAACTTTTTATTATTCAAACAATTGTATTTACACAAAATACAATATATTGTAATTTATATCACTCATGACTATTGTAACATCTTTTGCCAATAAATGACTGAATAGAACTATTTTGGCATGCAGAATACCTTTACAAATGTCAATTTTTGACTCTAAAATAATCAATAAAAAATAAGTCAAATAAAATATATTGATGACACTAAAAATAAGGGGAATAATTATAATTATAGAATTTAGATTGTCAGTGAATTTATGTAAGAAATATCTAAATGTATATTTCATATAAGCAAAAGATTGTTTTAATTAATTTGGTATAATGAGACACATTTGTATTTGGACACATTCCACAAGCTCTATGTTTTTCATGTTGAATCCTAGTTTTCCCAGAATCTCCTGGGAAAATGTTTTTTGTTTCACGATTGGGAAATGCTGCAGTGTGCTTTCATACTGAATTTACTCTTGGGGCTTAATTTAACAGAAGTGATAGATGCATAATCAACATTTTTTTGGACTTTATATTACAACTTGTTTTTCCTTTAATTGTGATTAATTTAATTCTAAGGGGATTGTTATTTGATATTTAATGTGATGTTCATATATTGAAGGTCATAAGGTCAAACACTGTCATTTCAAGACTTTTCTGATCCACTAAATAATGAACATTCAAATGTATGCTCTTCCTTTGGCAGTCACAATGAAATCCCAAAGAAAGTTAAGTAATAAAAAACTGGCCAACTAATTTAAAAAGACAAAACAAAAACAACTAAGCTATTTTGAGTCAATTAACTGCTTCAGTTATCTATATGGTAAACATTTCCTGGTTTGATCACTGTTTCTAGGAAAAGAGAGGCAAAACCAGAATGATTAAAATTAAAAAAAACAAAACAGAAAATACCAAGTGTTGACAAAGACATCGATAAATTTTAATACTTACACACCACTGATGAAATTGCCCATTTTAAAATTTTTTTAGTATGTCAAAAATGGAACTGTACACATTTATTGAACATGTCCATATATAAGCTTTCCAAATATAAGCATATATAAGCTTCCCAAAGGACAAGTTTACTAGTAAGAATGTGTATAGCTGCACTATCTTTAATATTTAATATTCCTAAACTGGAACACAACTATTGACATAAAATCAGTAAATAATTTATATGACATTCATTCAATGGAACACTATACAGCAGTGATAATGAATAATTTAAAATTACTACACTATAGCTACACAAAACCTAGATGACACAAATCATATAGTGAGTGAAAGACATAAGAACCCTAAAATTACATACTATGTGACTCCAATTATATAAAATTCAAAACCAGACAAAGCTAATCTATTAAATTAGATGTTAGGCAGTGGCTACCATTAGGTTAGTGAATAATTACAGGAAAGGAGCAGGATAGGACCTAAGGGATGATTTTGTTTCTTAACTGGATGGTGATTACCCAGGTGGGCTAAGTGCATGACAATTCATCAAACTATATATTTATAATTTGTGACTTTTAGTTTATACATGAATAAAAGCTATGCACAAAAAGAGAAATTTAAATAAGCCTGATTATAATGAAACATATGTATCACTCTAAAACAAGGTAAGCATAGTGATTAAAAATTTGCTAAAATATATGCAGGGTTATGGGTATATTAAAGTATACGCATAAAATACCCTATACCCTAATAAAAACCTAGGTTATTTTATAAATGTTTTCTATAGAAAACAACATTTTGTAATTTAAATCAATCATGAAAGTTTTTTTTTTCTAGCAGTAAATAACAGAAGCTTCCCATTATAATCAATTCACATACAGATTTAGTTGTATTGTTCCAACGTAAATTACACAGTCATGTGTTGCTTAACAAAAGGGATACATTCTGAGAAAAGCCTTGTTAGGAGACATTGTCATTGTATGAACATCACAGAGTGCATTTACAGAAACCTAGATGTTGTAGCCTACTATCTATACTGTATAGCCTATTCCTTCCAGGATATAAACCTCTACAGCTTGTTGCTGTATTGAATACTGCAGGAAATTCGAATGCAATGGCAAGCATTTGTGTATTTATATCTAAACTAGTGCCCCAGTGCACGGATTCATGCACATTGAAAGGAAATTAATTAGAAGGTGGCTGGTGGGGCAGGTCTGGGTGAGATCAGCCGCACACACCCTGGAGCCAACCTCCCATGGTCCCTCCCCAGCCAGCCGTACCTGGGGCAGCGCTGTGGCTCAAAGGGCGTCTTCAGAGTGGGTGGGGTCCCTTTGGCAAGTGGGGCCCCTAGGCCTGGCCTGTGGGGATTGGGCCGAAAATGGCTCTCCGTCATCCCCTGAGGAGTCCCAGATTGCGAGAGGGCGGTTCTCAGGTAACGCACCCCGGTATCGGGCTCCCTCCTCTCTGGTTCCAGGGTGCATCACCCGAGAACTGCCGCTGCCAAGTCACAGTAGCTCGGCAGCTCCTGCATTGAGCATTTGCCCCTGCATGGTCATTGCGCATCATAGCTACCAGTCAGTGGTCGGACGGTTGCTTAGCCTTTTATATGTACAGATGTATAGAAAACATCTAAACATAGAAAAGGTATAGGAATGATATGATATAAAACATTTTTTTTTTACAATATGGGGCACTTACTGTGAATGGAGCTTGCAAAACTGGAAGTTCTGTGAGTCTGTGAGTGAGTGGTTCCTGAACATGAAGGACTAAGACATCACTGCACACTACTGTAGATTTTATAAACACTATCCCACCAGCCCTCTTCTTGCTTCCTTCCAATAGGGTCAGACACAGAACATCAAAACTATCAATGCTGCTCCATGAACAGAAATATGGACTGGATTGATTGAAAATATCAATAGGAAACTATCTGGGTGAGGCATAATTCACCAAAATAGTGACTGTCAGGAGAGAGTGAAAGGTGGCCTGAGGATCCGTAGGACTAAAGATTCAAGATGGAGATAAAGGAACATATGGGATTGTCATAGCAATGATGCTTTGGCTAGTGCATAGTGGAACAGTGGTTAGATTAAGGAACTTTGTTGTATTCATAAAACACTATTGTCTGTGTCCATAGGCTATGCATATATGCATCTAAGTTCTTAATATCCTTCCATTTCTTACAGGAAACTCAGCCCATTATAATCTTATGGGACCACCCTCATATATGTTGACAGAAACATCACTATGCGGAACATGATTATATTAAGATCATGTTATTATCTTTATAATTTTTGCTTGAGTAAAACAAATTACAGGGCATTTAGCACTTCTTAAATTGAATAACATACTTCTCTAGAATAAATACTAATTAAAGGTTATCTACACTAATAAAAGACAAAGATGCTAATTGACCGTACCTTCGCTATACCCGACCGGCCAATCAGAGCAACCATAAGCAAATTAACCCAACCATCTGACTGGCCAATCAGAGCAACCATAAGCAAATTAACCCAACCAAGATGGTGGCCAGCAGCCACGAAGCTGGAGTAAGTAGGAGGTTTGGTTGCCCGGGTGATGGAGGAAGCCAAGCTTCCCGTAGCCCTGAGCTGGCTTTGGCTAAAGACAACAAAGTTTCAATTATAGAAGATAAACAAATCCCAGATACCTGCTTCTAGCCAGCCTCCACTGGGAGCTTGGATGGCTAGGGGTTGTGGCCAGCCTTCAAACAGCCATCAGCCCCTCACCCAGGCTGGC
>NW_005354291.1:16790381-16810078 GCF_000412655.1 Myotis brandtii
TCTCCTGTCTCCTCAGCAGTGCTGAGGATGTCCGACTGCAGCTTAGGCCTGTTCCCTGCTGGCAAGTGGACATCCCCCCAGGGCTCCCAGGCTGCCAGAGGGATGTCTGACTGCCAGCTTAGGCCTGATCCCCCGGGAAGCAGGCCTAAGCCAGCAGGTGGTCATCCCCCGAGGGGTCCCAGACTGCGAGAGGGCACAGGCCGGGCTGAGGGGCCCCCCAAGTGCACAAAATTTGTGCACCGGGCTTCTAGTCTTATATAATAAAAGGCTAATATGCAAATAGACTGAACGGCAGAACGACCGGTCACTGTGACGTGCACTGACCACCAGGGGGCAGATGCTCATCCCAGGACCTGCCCCCTGGTGGTCAGAGCACTCCCACAGGGGGAGGGCTACTCAGCCAAGAGCCGGGTTCACAGCTGGTGAGCGCAGTTGCAGTGGCAGGAGCCTCTCCTGCCTCTGTGGCAGGCAGACATCCCCCAAGGGTTCCTGGACTGCGAGAGGGTGCAGGCCGGGCTGAGGGACACCTCCCTTAGTGCATGAATGCCATGTACTGGGCTTCTAGTGTTTATATAACTGTGTCAGAGTTGACTGTAAAAGTTTTGGGGGGATTAACATTAGTTAATTTTAAAAGTTTCAGAATATTTTACAATATGGACAGATTTTGATTTGCAAATACTTATTTTATTAGAACATCAGCTGCCTGCTTATTTAAGAAACAAAAAGTGACCCAGCAGTGCCCATACTTGAATAGACCTAGATTATACTTCTCCAAAGAGGAATAAGGAATAGATACATTGATAATGTCTGTGCAAAACTAAAATCACTAAGAAATATTTTGTATACAAAACAACAACAGCAACAAATCTTTGGGATAGAGATATTAGAAAACTGGAATTAATTCTAGTTTTTCCTATACAGCTTACAGGTCATAACCAGCTATTTGTACATTAGTTCAACATATATTTATCAAATATCCATTACATGTTGGGAATTTTTCAGTCAGAGAATTTAAAGTAAATATTATTCATTTCCTTTTTCAGAGACTCATATACATGGGAATAAATAATTAAATGCAAAGGTATAAGAGTGAGAGGTAAGCAGAAAAATCCACAGGTTGCATGTGAGAAAATAACAATCAGGTGAAGGTCAAAGCACTATTGGGATTCCTTAGTACTAGATCACTTGTCCCATTGTCTTCGGACACAAGGTAGGCATTTAAAGAACAGGCTACTTGAAATATTTTTAGGAAAGAACTTGGAAGAATGTCTATACTACATCCAATGATTGCTCATGCTGTTTCCAAATATTCCTGACTTACAGACTTAATGAGATTTGGTCCATACTTTAAAAAAATCAAATAGCCTAATTCTCATAAAGCTCACAAAAAAGCAAACTATAAACCCAACCTGTGTGTGTGTGTGTGTGTGTGTGTGTGTGTGTGTGTGTTTACTTTTTTAGTTACACTGCATCCTTTCAACAAATTTGATTAACAGAGTCATTTTCAACATTTGGCTCCAAATTCCAAACCAGGATACAATTTCTATCTGATTTATGAGATATACATCAGGAATCAGTCCACTGTGTTTATAAATTATAATTCACTGGCTATCTTTTCTGCTTCCAATCCCATCAAGAAGTACAGCATTTATCCCATATCTGACCAGTGTCTGTCAGCAAATGAAACTGTTAGTATAATTGGAATGAGAAGCTACAACACAGTGAATGTGCCTTTGAAACAAGATTTCAAGAGTCTTTCTTTTTCCATGTTCTTTATTCTTTGCCTTCTTCCTCTCTGCATTCTTCCATTCCTTATTTCTTCCTTACAATATTGAGACATACACAGAACATCATTTCAAGAATGGAGAATTTAGTCATGTACCATGTTTGCTCATAGCTTTAACGTGATGTTCTATGATTCCGTAGACAAACATAAGAACACTGCATTGCACACAAAGCTGTAGTCATATCATCTGTGGCTACAGATGGAAAACAGCCTGCACAAACAGGAGGTATTGCTCACCAGGTGGGTTTCCAGTTTCAATATGTTTGAACAAATCTTTGGGTAGCAAACACAAAGACATTAGCAACTGGGCAATGTTGAAGAGGTGTCAGGAGAAAGTACTCTCAAGTCCAATCCTAAACATGTTTCCTAAAATCCAAGAATTAATTGAAGAATCTTAATACATCAGAGCCACCTATCTATGCAATGAGCTTATTTTCTCAATTACTCCTGTGGCAGCATCACACTATGAACTGCCCCTCCTCGCTTCTGGGTTTGGTATTACCTATGAGATGACCAGAAATTCAAAGAAACTAAATACAATCTAAATTAGCTGAATGCTCTCAACCTCTAGAGAATTTTAGAGTCAGGAAAAAATTACTATTTATGCCTGTTGTTATATCTTGTTTGCCTTTAATTTTTTTTTCAATTACAGTTCACATTCAATATTATTTTGTGTTAGTTTCAGTTGTACAGCATAGTGGTTAGACAATCATATACTAGTACTTCACAAAGTGTCCCCCTCCCCATATTTTCAGTACCCACCTGTCACCATTCATAGTTATTATGATATTACTGATTATATTCCCTATGCTGTACTTTACGTCCCCATGACTATTTTGTAACTAGCAATTTGTACTTCTCAATCCCTGCATCTCTTTCACTTAGTCCCCCCACCCCTGGCACAATGAATGCCATCATCAGCAATTTGGGAAAGGAGGGATTTTCCTATGATTGTTCTCCTTTCCCCACCTTTTCTCACCTAAGTGATCACAGTGACCCCTAATGCTCCTTGAAAATGAAGCTCCTCGATTGTGACCGGTTAGCCTGGCACTTCACCCACACAGCCTGATCCCTGTTTTTGAGGTGTGCCTGGCCTCCCAGCACCCATAAAACACAACAGTCAATGGAACACCCAGTTTCAACTTTTGCCTTCAGGACCACTTCCCTCCTCAGTGACTCATTCAGCAGGAAAGGGAAATCAGTGTTGGGGTGTGGAGTTTTCCCCTCAGATTAAAATGCTTCTGGCTGCTGGCAAAATTAGAAAAACAGCTTCAAGGTAAATTGGTTTTATTTTATTTCACGCTACCAGTAGGGGACATTTTTAACATCAACACCCAACAAGCATGCCCCTTTGGCTTCAGAAGTCACCCACCCTCATAATTATATAATACATATTGCACTTTACCTCTGAAAACAATTTCTGATGATGACCCGGAAATCAAAATGAGGAAACAGCCAGAAAGCGTTTCCTTTCTTTTATGTTTTATGTCTGATGCCATCCCTGCGCCTTTTCATTTATCCTGGCAGAGGTTTGTCTCTCTGCCTTTAAAAGTTAAATCCACCTTCATCACACAATATAGAAAGAAGTGAAATTAAACTGCAGTGTGTTCCAGAGGAGAAAATCTACTTTATTCATCTCTCAGCCCTACTTTAACTTACACTGACCTAATTACAGCCCACATCAGGAGAGGTGGAAGAGTGGAAGGAGCGCTTCTGCCACCTAGTGGTCACTGCCCTGCACTGTGCACTGAGACTTCCACGTTTTCGCTTTATTTTTCAAATGTCTGGCACACAAGTGCAAATGACCTTCTCTAGTCTCTGCGTGAACACTGAGGACATGCATCACACACAGTTCTGTTTCTTTAGAGATTCAACATGTAATGGTCTCTTCTCAAGAACTCTATTTAGAGAAGGTTGAATTAGTGGCTCTTAAGATGAACTATAGCTTGAAAACTATATTGAGACTGCATGACATTACATGAAAGTTAAATTGAAATAATAATGCAAATCTTAATAGTCATTAAGCCAATCTTTTAAAAAATTATGCATTGAATTTAATATTTAGGAATATTAGCACCCTCCCCACTAAATCAATTACCGTTCCTTATAGAAACTGCACGATTTAGCTGGCTGAGTGATTTCTTCAGCTAGCTTATTTGTTTGCTTTTGGGAGTGGTATGCACATTTAAGAATGCTTCATTCTCTTTTTCAGGCTTCATTAATGAGTTATTGATCAGTGACTTAAGAGAAAAACTGCAATGAAAAATGTAGTCAGCCTTAAATCACCAATGCTAATTAAAACCAGGGAAAAGGAAGAAAATGAAAGGCACTTACAATGCCCAAATCTCAAGATAGCTGATCTCCTCCAGTAGCCATGAGTTCAGCCTGGCATTTTTTGCCTGTATCACGGAGTAGGGAAACAGACTGGCACCGAAGTCCCTGTGGATAGAAAACAAAGGAATAGCCTTGTATGAGTGAGTGATCAATTCCAGAATCATTAGGGTAAATAATGGTCAGGGTCACAATTACACTCCTTTCAACAAAGGCGTCAAAGTGGAGTGAAAATTTTCAGTGTTAGAGTATATCAGGATGCTCTTTAACCTTGTGGTTCTAGGTTGCTTATCATATTCAATCAAAAGATAAAATTACTAAAGCATTTTCGCCATTATTCATAAGGACTGTTAAGTACCTCCTGCTTTGGTGACCTTATTTAGAGCTGTAGAACAAAAGAGTATATTATTAATGGCTTAACTAAGCCTGCTTTGTGTTATAAAAACTTAAGAGTGTTAAAATTAATATTTATTCAATAAATATTGATTCATCAAATATTTATTGGAGAGTGAATTGTGAGCAAGTCTCTGAAATAGACACAAGGTTTACACATTCCAAGCAAAAACCCAATATGTTCAGGCTCTCATGGAGGTTGCTTTGATTTTCCCCCTACTATCTGCAACCTGTAGACTAAAGAGATGATGTATAATGAAGTATTGCACAGTATGTAAAAATTAACCATGTCCTTTTCTTTCCATTCTGCTGCCTTCTGTCTGCTTTATTTTTAGCCTAGATGATTTCAATGGCTTCCTGACAGCTCTATGGTCAGTTTCTCTTTGTGGCCCTTCAAAACACTTAACGTTGCAATCCTAAACCCCCATGTAATGGCATTGGGAGGTAGGTCTTTGAGTGGTGACTAGCTCATGAGGGTGGATCCCTCAGGAATTGGAGTAGGGCCCTGTGATAACACCCTAAAGAGCTCCCTCACCCTCTTTTTGCCATGAGACGATACCATGCAATCTAAACAGGCTGCACCTCAGAAAAGGACCCTCCAGAACCAGACCATGCTGAGACCCTGATTTTGGACTTCCAGCATTTAGAATTGTGAGTAATAAATCTCTGTCATTTATAAGCCATCCAGTCTATGGTACTTTGTACCAGAAGCCTGCACAGACTAAGACAGCATCTTCACATTTTGACTTAATTAAGGGATTGAGACCTGTAGAGATAACTGTGGAAGTGCATTCCAGACATAGAAACTGCCAGTGTGGAGCCTGAGATTGGACCTTGGATAGCGTGGCCATAGGATGAAAGGAGGCCAGTGAGTAGAAAGAGAGGAGAAAGGAGATAAAGTAGTATAAGTTGAAGCAAAAGCATTAACATGTATCGTATCATGTAAGGTCTTGCTGGCTTTTATAAAAACACTGACTTATACTCTTATGGAATTAGAATGACTTTGGAAGATTTTGAGTGGGAGTGGGGTGTGTGTGACATTATCCTGATGAAACAAGATCATTGAGGTTACTGTGTTGAGAATCTACTTCTTATAGACAAAAAGTTAATTTTTTAATATTTAAAACTGAAAGGAAAGAGTTGCAATTAACAGTACAAGGGAAGCAAGATTTTCAGAAAAGATCAGGACATTAAGCTTGAGATATCTATTTGAAGTTGAGTTGGCAATTGTAGACCTATGTCTATAATTCAGGATGTGATATCTAGAAAGATATTTGGAATTCTAAGAATACAAATGGCATTTCAAGCCATGGGATTGTATGAGGTTGCTAGGAGAGAATTCAGATAGCAAAGAGCAGAGTTTTAAAGATATTCTTAATTCTGGAGTATTCTGTCATTAATGAATCAAGAAAAGGGGAAACCTACAAAGGAGATTAAAAGATATGGCCTATGATATATCCATGAAAACAAGAGAGTTTTGTTCTGAAAGTCCAGTGAGAAGTTCTTACAAGAGGAAAGAGCAATCGAAATGTCACTGCTGCTTATCAATCAAGTAAGGTGAACATTGAGACTGACCATTGGATTCATCAACGCGGAGATCATTAATGACCTTGACAAGAGCATTACTGGTAGAGGATGAGAAAGACAGCATGATTGGAGGGGATTCCAGAGAGAACAGCAGGAGAACAAATAAAGAAAGTAAATATATAGTATAAACAAATATGCCAATATAGATCACCCAATGTTTTTTGTGTTTATATCATTGCAAGCATTTAACAAATCAGTCATGATTATTATGGACCTCAACCCAAAGCATAATTAATTCTTGAGCCTCTTCAGATTTAAGCACACAATGAATTAACAGAATCTGAAGAGATGCAAAATTTTCTTTATATACCTAATAAAATACTCATACTGTTATTGCAATTGTTATTATGTGTCCTTTATACTCTTTGTATTATTTATATCCTTCCATTGAAAATTTAGGTATAGCTTATAGATTTTCACAAGTGACCTTTTGTACAGGAATCACCACTGAATGGTTCATATATACTAGTATGAAAGTGTCTCATAACTTGCAAGGTACTTACTATTAAATAAGAAAACCATAAAATATGCATATTCCTTTTAAAGGAAAGAACAGAGTTCAAAAAATAAATTAATATAAATGTCTTAATTTTTTTCATTGGTAAATTGATAGAGATGTAATAAAATTTACTGTGTTAAAAGACAACATAACATAAAACAAATATATTTAGACCATGATTTATCATTTACATGGATAGCCATCCTTAGGGAGTCTCTTGTCTTCAGTGTCTACAGTACTTAACAGAATAGAACACAATGCCTAATAAAGAGAGGAGAATACTATGAAAGCAAAATGAAAATGCAATTTTAGAAGCAATTCACAAAATACAAACAAATAATAAAAGCACAGACATTTCTGGGTCTAAAGTATTGAGAGAAAAAAAAGAAGACAAAGAAAGTCAATAAAATCACAGAGGGCCACCTTAATGAAAAAAAAGGAAAGCAGTCCTGTTAATACCTGTTACTATTCCCCAAAGCATGGTACTTTGGAAGATCTCTATGTAGTTCAAACAAGTTTGCCTAGAAACAGATTATTTCACGGTCCTACTGCAAAATATCATGTAGATTTGGGTCAGATACCATGACTTTGAGCCTAGCAAAGGGAAATGAACATTTCATGAGTTTCTTAATCCTCAAAAGCAAGGAAGTTTTCCAAGGAAGAAGGCAGAGCATTTTTAGGATATGATATTCCTGGTCTTCGGCCTATAAATACACTAGATCCGCTTTATTTATTTATGTATTTATTTATTTACTACACATATTTTTTTTATTGATTTCAGAGTGGAAGGGAGAGGTAGAGAGAGAGAGAGAAACATCAGTGATGAGAGAGAAACATTTTATTGATCAGCTGCATCCTGCATTCCCCCACTGGAGACCAAGCCCAAAACCCAGACATGTGCCCTGACCTCCCTGTTCATAGTCTGACTCTCAACTACTGAGCAACACTGGCCAGGCCTAGATCTAGTTTTACATCCTCTTTTCATTTAGTCTTAAAGTATGTGAAGCCAGGATTTACTATATATATATATATTCTCACCTTAATGTTTTTATGAATTATAAAGAGATTCTGTTAAAATCAACACTGTCTTAGCAGAATGGATTAAAACACAGACACACAAATATACACATATATACATTGAAAAAAGAAATAAAACAGAACATTCATTTAGTATTAAAAATTCATTAGTATATCTGAGGGAATAAAATATATTCATAAGCTGTTTTAAATATTTAATGTATAAGATTTTACTACCAAGTAAATTCATTAAAAAGTAATCTTAAATCGATGTGTGTTTTTTCTCTTTAATAAATATGCCAGGTTTAATTATCCCAATCTAAAGAGTATTGAAGATAGTGAACATTAAATCCACTATAATGTTATTTTTATGTTGTATTACCTTCATTGCTATCAATTTAATTAAAGTATGCATTGGCAGGGACCAAAATGACTTAATTGTTTAAACAAAGCTTTTCTTAGTCATTGCCAAACCTAAAAATCAAGCACTCTCCAGTGAACCTTTATTTAATGGTTCCTATAAAACTATTCCATGGAAATAATTTAGGAAAACCATAATTTGTACATTTCAATTTTTATCCAATAAACAAAAAATTAAAATCAGCCATTTTAGAAAATACTGTTTTTAGATGGACAAAGAATATCATTCTAAATGAATATCCAAGGGAATCCTGTTTTCCACAATTCTATTTAAGTTTCATATATTAACAACAAACTTTTCTTAAACTACTATATTTTCATTCATCTTTTTTTTTATTTGCTTTAAAAAATCCAAGAGGGGCTGGCAGATGTGGCTCAGTGGTTGAGTGTCGACCCATGAACCAAGAGGTCCCTGGTTTGATTCCAGGCAAATGCCCAAAAAGGCTTGATCCCCAATCCCCCATAGGGTGCATGGAGGAGGCAGGTAATCAATGTATCTCTCTCATTGATGCTTCTATCGCTCTATCCCTCTCCTCCCTCTCTAAAATCAATAAAAAAAACATGAAAAAATTTAAAAAATATGAGAGATGAGACTTGAACTCCTTGCAGGTGAGTTTCAGACATATATATTTTTTTTCACTTATGCATTCCTTGCTTATAGTTGATTCCCTGGAACTTAGTGAGCAATAAATAAGTATTTAATATATGTATGCTTGGATAAATTATCTGAAAAATGAATGAATGGAATATCACTCCCTCTGCCATTTTAAAGATGAAGACATTTAGACTTCGATATGTTAGTAATTGGTTTTAAAAATTATTAGTGGAAACACTGAAGAGCCTGTTGCCAAGCTGAGGATTGTCCACCGCGACATTCTTCTCAGTTGGTGCAAATAGTTTGTAAGCAAGAGGAGAGGTAGCACTGTGGGAAGTGATAATTGCCATAGAACAACATAGTTTTAAGTAGGTTCCTAACGTCCACTGCAAGCTGAGGATTGTCCACCGCGACATTCTTCTCGGTTGGTGCAAATAGTTTGTAAGCAAGAGGAGAGGCAGCACTGTGGGAAGTGATAATTGCCAAAGAAGAACAACATAGTTTTAAGTAGGTTCCTAACGTCCACTTAGATGTTGACTAAAATGAGCGGAGACAGGCAGATCATGAATGAAATTATTATGAGCTGGATTGGTATTGTAGATAGAAATACCAGGAGGAAAAATAGTAATTTAGATACCTCATAAGAGAAATCTATAAAACCCGGGCACTAAATGGATAAATAGATCAGAGCGCTGAAAAGTCAAAGGAAGGTTTGTCGGGGAGATCCAAGGGTGATGTTTTCATTTTGATTAACAACAGGTGACACATTGAGGAAAATATGATGATTCCAAGTTTCAAAATACTATTTTGTGAATAGAACGAAGATAACAAAATAAGTGTCTTACAGGAATTAATGAAGCACAAGATTTTTTTAATGTTAAAATGGCAAGTTTGATAATTCAGCACTAATCTTCATCCACATTGGAGAAACCTTGCAGTACTCAAGTGAATGAATGACTTTCAAGGACGTCAAGTTCCTTATCTTTGAAACTGTACCTTGCTGTATCGTTGCAATGTTCTTGCACATATCTCTTTAGCTGATATGGTTTTCTTATTCAACTAGCAACTGAAATACCCCTCCTCCGATGGTTGCTGCTGAGTTAGTACTATTAAGTGCAAAGCACCACTTTGTACATCTTATATATATTAACTCATTGAATCCTGATAAAAGCCCTATGAACTAAGTACTATCCTAATTACATTTTACTTAGAGATAATGGAGACAAAGTATAAGAAATCTGTAATGATAGCTAAACAGTGGTCAGCTTAGTAAGTGAAGATAAATGAGATTTGAACAGGGCCGTTTGTGTCTTAATATATGCACCCAGTAATCAATCAATGCTACCTAAGTACTTGTTAATCCTTATTGACAATATCTTTGAATGCAACCCACTCTGACATCATTGTATTCATTTATTTCCTAGTACATTTTCTGCTCTTTCCAGAGATTCTGTTTCCATAAAGACACAATGCCAAAGGCCTGTACCTTCAATGCAAGCAAGCTGGAATGAAATAAACCTGCACCAGCCAAGCAGGGAGATTGCAAGTTGTCTAAGGTTGTATTCATTTATATATCCACACCCCTTGTACCATGTGATTTTGCAACTCTTCTCACAAAGGAGGTGGATATAATCCCCTATCCCATGACTTTTTATTTAGTCTTGTGATATGTTTTGGCCAACTGGATATTAAAGTCTAGAAAAGCATATATGCAACACTTGTGTTTTCACTGTAAGAACATAATCTGGCTAGTTTGTTGGTTCAGAAAGCAGATCCAGCTGAGATGAGCCTACGCCCCCGTGCTAAACCCCCATACACACCCCAATAATCTGCAAACTCATGAGCTAAATAATGACTCTTGGCTCTTCTGGTTTGTACTAAATCTGACTGATGCAGAAATTGGTACCAGAAAAGGGGTACTGCCATTATAAACAACGAAATTATCTGGTGTTGCCTTTGCAACAGGCAGCAGGCTCCGAAGAGACAGAAGACAATGGGAAAATGTGAATGGAACTGTTTTAGGTGGATGAGAAATTTGAGACATGCATTCTGTAGTGATGAAATATTTGGTGAAACTCTCACAGGAGGTTACTTAGAAGATTAAAATTGTATCTAATGAATTCTTGGAATTGCACAAAGAGAATTCCAAGGAAAATAGAATGTTGACAGCTTGGGTTTTACTCTTTTAGCTGCAAAAATTAGAAAGTGAAAGTGAGAGATAACCTCAAAAATAAGTTAATGAGCAGAGTTTTGGTAACCAGAACTTGCCAGATTGAAAAATACAACTTTTTCTCCTCTCTACACCTGCATCCACAATGTGTTCTCAAAATAAGATACAGACTGTAGGTAAAGAGCCTCTCTTCAGTATTATAATGTTATTGGAGGCCAATAAAACTTATATACATAGCCCTGTCAGGTATCCTATATAAGAGACCCCCCCCCCAGTGCACGAATTTCGTGCACTGGGCCTCTAGTTAAAATATATTTTAAAACTAGATTATTTTATGGCTTTATTGAAGTATAATAGATATACAAAAACTGTGTATTTTAATATATACAATTTGACAAATTTAGACATATGCATATATCCATGATACCATCACCACAATCAAGGTAACAAACATAACTATCACTTCTAAAAGTTTCCTTGGGTCCTTTTGCTATTTTTTTTTGTAAAACACTTAACATGAGATCTACATTCTTATGAAATCTTAAGTGTACAATAATACCATATTGTTAACTGTATGTACTACAGTATGCAGCAGATTGCTAGAATCTATTCATCTTGTGTAACTGTAACTTTATACCCATTGAATGGCTTCCCCATACCCCTCACCCCATCCTCACTCTAACCACCAACCTATTTTCTGCTTCTGTTAAGTTTGACTTTTAGATGTCGCATATGAAGGAAATCATACAGCATTTGTTCTTCTGTGACTGACTTATTTCACTCTCCATAATGTCTTTCAGGTCCATCCATGTTGTCACAAATGGTAGAATTTCTTCATTTTATAAGGATGGATAGTATTCAATTGTATGTGTACACCACATTTTTTATCCATGTGTCTGTTTATGGATTTTTGAGTTATTTCTATATCTTAACATTTAAAAACAATGGTGCAGTGAACATGGGCATGAAGATATCTTGTCAAGATCTTGATTTCAATTCTTTTAGATGCATATTTCAGACGTGGGATTGAGTTATTTTACATGTACAGTATTGGTGCAAGAATGAGTAGATTAATGGAATAAAACTGGACAATAATAAGATATACATTTGGATAATTTCAAGTGAGAGGTGTTTGTTCTATGTGGTTGAGAATCAGCACATGCTCTGCCCCCAGGGGTTGGGGGAAAACTGGAAATTAAATATGGTCACAAATCTTTTGCAACTCTTGTTAACAGGAGGCAGAAAGTAACTCAACTCCCTTTGAATTTGATCTTAATGACTTGTATAGTCACTGGGAAGAGATGGTGACCTGGAAGGTGACGAATGGAAGGTGGCTGAGCTCCCAGCTGACAAACGGCTTCTCCAGCTCTGAGAATCATCTTGAACATCCCACCCAATGTGGTCTTCAGATAACTGCTTGGTGAGAAACTCCAGGCAAGTACCATGCTGCTGAGCTCAGTCAACCCACAGAAGTGTGAGATATACTCATAAAGAGGTTTAAGCTACTAATATGGGGGTGCTTTGTTACAAAGCAATAAATACCTAGAAAGAAGCTTTGAAAACTAAAGAAATAAAATAAATTAAAGCCATGTAAGTGCTATGAAGGAAAGAAATTAATGAGTTTGGAACATACAGATGTATTGATTGATTTAATCTTCACAATAGTAAAATTTTACAGTTAATAAAAGCCAGAATCAGGAATTTAGTCTGAATACCCTTGGGCCAGAATGAAATTACTATGAGTCGCTTTAATAATTTTGGGATTACTGGAAACCAATACTACATATACCTTCAAATTACCTATCTATCTATCTATCTATCTATCTATCTATCTATCTATCTATCTATCTATCTATCTATCTATCTATCTATCTATCTATCTATCTATCATCTATATATCTATATCTATATATATATATATAGAGAGAGAGAGAGAGAGAGAGAGAGAGACATGTACAGTAGTCAAATATAAAACATCCTCCATTAAGAAATGTAGGTAAAAGAAATATGCAAGTTGCCAAAATATTTATAGAATAAATGTAAAAAATATCAGATTATTTAGTATGCAAGAAGCACCTAAAAATCAATAAAAGAGGAGTAAACATCTTAATTTTAAGGTATATAATGCAATAAATACATTTGTAAAAGAAATACAAATCACAAATAAATATATAAAAACATATTTAACTTCATAAATATTATTAAAATGCCAATTTAAATTTATCAGTACATTTTACACATGTAGTCCTTAATAAATGACTGTCTAAAATATTAGGTCATCTCGTGGTGTCAGAAATGAGAACCTAGTGCCTGCTACTAGGCACATATTATAGAGACAGTACTTTTTGAGCACTCTATGACATTACCACAAAACTGAATATGTCATTAATTAAGATCTTAAATAAACATTTAAAGTGAAATTAAAAATAAATGGAAAAAGTATATTAAATTATTCGTTGCTGTTATTCACAATAACATAATTTGTAAACAATATGAATAACAATAACAAATGATATCATATAAGTAACAATCTCTAAATGTTAGTTTCAGGATAATATATACTTGTCATGACCCATTCTTTTTTTAAATCTTTATTGTTGAAAGTATTACATATGTCCCTTTTTTCCTCATTGACCCCTTCTAGTCTGCCCCACCCCACGTCTTCACCACAATATTGTCTGTGTCCTTGGGTTATGCATATATGCATAAAAGTTCTTTGGTTGATGACAAATGTTTTTGAAAGAGTTTTTGAAACATTTTCAAATAATTTTGAAATATTGCCTCATAGAAAATTCAAATGTGAGAGAAATAGGGGAAATGGTAGAGCTATATTTTTGCAACAGATCAAGAATAAGGGGCAACTATAGAAACTGAAATCAAGATAGAAATGGAGACAGAGATAAAGATGATACAGTTAAAGATACAGATGGGACTCCTGATATAGTAAAATATTAAAGAACCTTCACTAAAATGTTAATGGACTCTAAGTAAGCTTAGGTGAAATTTTTTTTATAATCAGCTTTATTGAGTTACAATTTACATAAAATAAAATGTGCTCATTTTAAAGTGAGCTTAGATGAATTTTGACAGAGCTATTCACCCATGTAACCACCAAAAGGCCCTCCTCAATCTTTAGGCATTTTACTTAATGTATAGGGGAACACCATTGTTTTTTTAAAAAGCTGTATTGATGTGTAATTAAACCACCATAATATACAATTATTTATAGCATAATATAACTAGATTAAGGTCTTCATTATTAGGTTTATGTACTATAAAATATTGTTATCCATTTGTTGTCAATAAGTATTTTATGGGAAGAATTTTTAAAACCCTGTAAAATATTGTTCTTCATCAAACTCTGGCACACTATTTTGGTGCCATTGTTGTATGTTTGCTTTTTTGAATTATTACTATGATGGTTGCAAAATTTGTTGATTTTCTAAGTCTATTCTTTATTGTATATTTAATAGCTTCTATTCCACTCTTGGAAAGATCTATCATTCATTGGTATGAAGAGAGAGAGAGAGAGAGAGAGAGAGAGAGAGAGAGAGAGAGAGAATATCTTACTTTCTACAAATATATTCAGTTTTCATTTGGACTTTAGCCCATAGAAATATTTACATCATCTAATTTACAAAATTTATAAACCATGCAAGAAAACTAATTCTAAGATGGCAAAAAGATTGAGTATAATAATGTGAAAGTATTTTTTTTCCTTTTAAATGGTCATGTAATTTCCAAAATAATCTTTCTATAAAATTACTTTCAAATTTTATCTCTTTATTCTTGAAAAAGAGAGCATTATACTTTGAAATAAAAAACTATTTTCTTCTTAAAGTTCTATATTTCTTTAAAATTCCAATAAAATTAAATGTGAAATTCACAGTTATATTTAGTTGAATCGGTTAAGTTTTATCTTTTTAATAATGAATGATGATGGCCTAACAAAGCAATGGTCCATTGCAGAGTGTGAAACAGAGATAAATAAAAAATTAATTTCTGTAAAAATTTAATCCTAATGTGTAAGAGATCAGGTAATAAATTTCCTCACTTATGAAGTGGAGATGATAACAATGCCTATTTTATAGGACTTTTATGAAGATTATTTATGAAGTGGAGATGATAATAACAATGCCTATTTTATAGGACTTTTATGAAGATTAAATGAGGGAATTAAAGGAGAAAAAGCAATAAAGTGTGTAGAAGAGTAGCTGATATATAATGAGTCATTTAAAAGCTATCTTTATTATTAGATGGTATTGCTATATCATTAACACTAAATATTCTTTATTAAAGGGAAATCAAAGACTGGCAACAGGACACATGGATATTAGATATAGTGAAAATATCTTGAAATTTTAAATCCATCATCTTGTATCTGAATGCTACCTGTGTTACTTAATGGTGATGTTATTTGTTTGCTCTGAGAACTTTTATGAAAGTAACTATTCTGCACTGTCAGTGCCTTTAACCATAAAATGGCAATGATGGTTTTTATTATAATTCTTTTTAATTTACGTGAGGGCTCTTCTGAATTCACTTATTTAATAAAATTTGTGATATAAAATATCCCATAATCAAAATAATGTAGCACACACCATATACTCATGTAGATTTAGCAAATATTAACATCTCAACCCATCTGTTTAAAACTTTTTTCTTTTAAATTAAACACTTACTACCCAGGGCTGTCCTACACAGAGACAAGCACTACTCTGAAATTGGCATATATGTTTCCTATTGGCATTATCTGTGGCAATATCCATTTTCCACATAAAAGTGTCATTTTAATTTTTAAAGATTCATAAATGATATTATTTTACACATGGTTTACCAATGTTATCCAGATTTATAAAAACTAATAAATCCAGTTCTCTTACTTTAATACTCATGAATTTAAGTGTAGTTGTTACTTCCAAACATGTGTAAGTGTTATGCTAGTTTCCTGCAATTTAAGATAAATTATTTGGCATTTTAGGATGTCTATTATAACCTATTAAGCAATCAGCTTTTGGAAATTATACTTTAAATACAGGGTGTCCCCAAAAATGTATACAAACACTTTGAATAATTATAAAGGCAGTGTTTATTAAAATACATTTCATTTTTCAAAATTGAGCTATCAGCTATTAAAGTATGTATACATTTTTGGGGGGACACCCTGTATATGTTGCAGGCTCCATCCAATTAGAATAAGCTATTCTCTTGTTACACAAAAATTTTTACAAAAGCACTAATGTGTGCAGCCTCTTGTATCAAATTATGAGTTGTATTATAATCTCCCCAAGGGTTTCTGATTTTGTTTAATATTCCTTGTATTTGATCAGCTTTATTTAAAATATCTTAGTCTCTTTTATTAGTTACACAAAGTTCAAGAATTACAATTCTCATATATAACTTATTTAGTAGCAAGTAATTATCCCAATATCTAGTTACCATCAGTCTGTGGGCTACTACTAATACCCTGTTTGAGAAAACTGAGGATGTGCCTGGAAACAAGATCTTAACAGGTTGAGAAATGCTCAGAAGAATGGCAGTTTTGCACTCATTTTATAATCAAAGGAGAAAACATAAAGAAGGTTTCATGAAATCCACTAGTGGTAGATTTAGGAGGCAGGAGAAAGCAAAGAGGAACATTTCTGGATTTGGATAAAAGCAAGATAGAGAGATGGTGGGTACACTGTGGTTAACATTTACAGTTAAGAGAGATGGTTATACAGGCAGCAAGGCAACAGTGAGGCATTTCGGTGCTGGGGCTCCCATGAGGGTGGCTAAACCTCAGACGGGTCTGGAAAAGAAGAATACGCTGGTATGTTAACCCAGATGTACAAGAACAATGGACAGGGCTCACTTAAGGCAAAGATTAGCCTTTACTAAGGAAGCTGCACGCCTGGGGCATGACTACCCACCATGATCTGCCCAGTTAAGAATTTATGATCAGATCATTCTCTGTGGTTACTTTCAGTCACTGAACTTAACAGGCCTGTCAAGCAGGCCATTGAGCTTCTCGGGTTTGCTACATAGCCAGCCCCCTTTGCCCATAATTGAAAAAAAAGAAAGAAAGAAAAGGTGTGGCACATACATATAATGGAATAGTATTCAGCATATAAAAAGATGAAATATTGCCATTTTGTACAACATGTATGGATCTTGATATTATGCCAAGTGCAATAAGTCAGATGGAAAAAGGACAAGAACCTCATGATTTCACTTATATGGGATATAAAACCAACAAACTAAGAAATGAAACTGCTTTTGTTTTAACATCGATTTAAGAGTTACAGGCTCTTGGATGATATAATACAAATTTGGATATCTGAACTGCACATCTTGGTGTGGTTTTAATTTAGAGTTTAATTGTTTCATTTTGGATCCCTACACCCCTCCCACATGCCTGGTCCCTAATACTCTCCTCTCAGAGTCTTAGGAAGACTATCCTTTCTTTTATTTTTTTTAAACTCCTTCAGTGTTTTGAGTGGTGTTTCTTCAGTAATTAGGGAGGTTCCTTTATGTACGGTTTTCACTTTCAACTCTGAAGGGATAAGACTGCATGAATATTTCTTTAAAACATAGTCTCTTTCTGATAAAGTAATTCTACCTAATTTTATTCCATTATTAAGGCTATTTTCTAGTTAAATCATGAGTTTTCCATTCTCCTTTTGAGTTCATGCTTCAACCCAGCATCCGGGGTTTCCTGATTTGCTCTTGAGCTCAACTCTGTTTTAAAAAAGATGATTCTATTTTACCCAGCATTTCTGTATATTTCAAGAAGGATATTTTTTTAATCTTATCAGTCATCCATGTTGCTGTAAACCATTTCCATTTATTTTTTCACTTGTCAATTACTATTTTGAGAAAAAAGCTACATAAGCAAGATCAGAAGAACTGAAATTGCCACAGTGAGAGATTTTAATACTTTTGCAAAATGAAATAAGAAAAACATGTGTTAGAAATTGGTGCAGGGAGACCTTTTCAGTTTTGCAACTTCATAACTCTAAAAACTCACCTGACTTTGTTGGACATGTAAGAAGAAACAAACTGAAACATAGCAGCACAAAAGGTATCTTGCCTTCAAGTTTTTATAAAATTCTGCAGTGAAATTTTCATAGAAAGAGGCTTTAAAATTTTCTATGTTTTTTCTTTTGTTAATCCTCACCTGATGATATCTTTTCCACTGATTTCTTTTAGAGAGAGTGGAAGGGAGGGAGGAACATAGCAGAAAAGGTATCTTGCCTTCAAGTTTTTATAAAATTCTGCAGTGAAATTTTCATAGAAAGAGGCTTTAAAATTTTCTATGTTTTTTCTTTTGTTAATCCTCACCTGATGATATCTTTTCCACTGATTTCTTTTAGAGAGAGTGGAAGGGAGGGAGGAGGAAGGAGAGAGAGAGAGAGAGAGAGAGAAAGAGAGAGAGAGAGAGAGAGAGAGAGAGAGAGAGAGAGACTCCTGTGGGGCCGGGGATCACCCCAAAACTGAGATACATGCCCTTGACCAAGAATCAAACCCAAAGGACTTAGGTCTGCGGGCCAACACTGTAACCACTGAGCAAAACTGGCCAGGGTGAGGCTTTAGAAATTTTCTATTCTGATGTCCTAATTTAACAAATAAATAAATCCATAAACATGAACAATCCATGGTGTCAAGTTCTAGCTAGGAACCAATCCCCTTCGATACCAGTGTCCTTTCCAGTTTGTGGTTCCGAAAATTTCATTTCGAAAACTCAAAGTACTTAGGAATACTAACCATATTCCAATCCACCCGGGAAGCAACTTTCAATTTGGGTAAGTTTACTGAAATTTAGATTTCAACATTTACTGCTAATGTTCATCCACACATAATAAGCAATTGGTAAGCAAAATAATAAGCGTTATGTCATTTATAATTATATTCCTCATACAAAATTAAATGTTGTGTGTGTTCTTTCGAACTTTTATGTTTGCTTCAGGGAATTCCTTCCAAATCCTTATTCCTAATATATATGTGTGCATATGTGTGTGATAACCCATCAACTACTACTCAGATTTGGTTAAGAAAATTAAAACAAAAATAAGATTGAAAAACTATAGTCTACGAATCATAATTCTTTCTAAAGCTTAAAGAATAGTGCTAGAGGCAGAAAGCCATTAAAAGAACTGTAGTCATTGCAAATGTCAGATATGAAGACAGAGTGCTAATATATGAAAAAACAATCTAAGTAGAAGAAAAATTGTGACACATGATATAGTCATGCTTTGCTTAGTGTCAAGGATACGTTCTGAGAAATGCATCATTAGACAATTTTGTCATTGTGCAAATATCATAGAGTGCACTTGCACAAACCTAGTTGGTATAGCCTACCACACACCCAGGCTATATGGTATAGCCTATTGCTCCTAGGCTATACACCTAGATAGCATGTTACTATACTGAATACTTGTGGGTAACTGTAACACAATGGCATTTATAAATAAACTCATAAACTCACCATAAACATGTGAGTTTATGAGTTTATTTCAACAACTTTGATGATATCACTATGTGACAGAAAATTTTCAGCTCCATTATAATTTGTCATTGTTCAGTGTATGACTCTATATGGACTGTAACAATTTTAATAGTTTATGAGGATCCTTAGCATTTAGTTCACTCTGTTTCTATTATCTCCAAATTACACTCTTATCATCACCTGCACCCTCTAAAAGTGGAGTAAATTTGTTTTCCAGTGAAAATCATGGACCTCATAAGCATTTTAAAAGAATAAGAGTATTACTTCCGAGAGGCAAAAATTTTACCACGTTGGTCTATTACACTTAGATAAGAAATTGTAGGTATGTGCATGATTTGTGTGTATCTGTGTGTGTGTGTGTGTGTGTGTGTGTGTGTGTGTGTGTGTAAGAGCAATTTAATGACTATAAAA
>NW_005354291.1:16811441-16815222 GCF_000412655.1 Myotis brandtii
TTTTGTGCACCGGGCCTCTAGTATTAGATAACAGTAAAGTACCAATGTACATTTTTTGAATAGTATATAATAAAAGGCTAATATGCAAATCGACCAAACAGCCGAACGACCAGTCATTATGACATGCACTGACCATGCGGGGGCAGACGCTTAACGCAGGAGCTGCCTCCCTGGTGGTCAGTGCACTCCCACAGGGGGAGCACTGCACAGCCAGCAGCTGGGCTCACGGCTGGTGAGCGCAGCAGTGGTGGTGGGCACTTCTCCTGCCTCCGCGGCAGCGCTAAGAATGTCCAACTGCCTGCTTAGGCCTGCTCCCCGTAAGAGGGCGCAGGCAGGGCTGAGGGACAGCCCCCCCCAGAGTGCACAAATTTCATGCACTGGGCCTCTAGCAATGTAATAATTATGGTTCCGTAAGAATATATGTTCATAGAGGATACATGCTGAAGACTTAGAACTGATATGGTATCTACAACTTACTTTAACATTTTTTAAATATTTTTATTGATTTCAGAGAAGAAAGGAAAGGGGAGAGAGAGATAGAAACATCAATGATGAGAGAGAATCATTGATCGACTGCCTCCTGCACACCCCCTACTGGGGATCAAGCCCACACCCGGGCATGTGCCCTGACCAGGAATTGAACCATGACCTCCTGGTTCATAGATTGATGTTCAACCACTGAGCCGTACCAGCCAGGGCTACAACTTACTTTTAAATGTGTGTGCATGGGTACACTTGTGTACTTGCATGTGTGTTTATGAGCATGTGTGTGTGAAGAGAGAGGAAGAGAAGGGAAATGACAAATTGTCAAATGCTGTATATAGATGAAGTGTATATAGATGATCTTTTTCATTTATTAGACAAATTTCATAGGCATTTCAAAGTGGACATATCATGGGGTTTCCTAAATCTCAATAAATAATTTGATCTTTCACTCATTTATCAAATTCAGAAACACTTCTTCTTTCCATACACATATTTAATTCCCAATTACTACTGATTTTAGCTCTTGAATATTTTCAAATATAATTGCCTCTTTCCAAACCTATGTCAGATTTTAATAAACATCATCTTTGGAATCTTACATACTATAATCAATTCTCCCCCTAAAAGATAGAATAATCTTACCAAAATATCAAATATGATGATGCCATCACCCCTTCAATGCTTTCTGTGGCTTCCTGTTGCCCTCAGAATGAATCCCATAAGGCAAGTTTCAAGAGCCCTGCTGTTTACCTTATCTTTGGGCTTCAGCTAAATGTTGGCTCTTGGATGTTGCTCAAGCTCTTCATTCTGACTAAAATTATTTTCCTGCCATCTTCATCTGCAAGTTCTTTTACTTTCTTCAGGTCTCGTCTGAGATGTCATTTCCTTCAAAAAATCTTTTATGAGCCCCAAGACTGTACTGCATGGCTCTACATTCCTTCCCCGGAGACCCTATACTCACTCATCATCCGAAGTTATAATTGCCAGCTATGCTTTACAATATGACCTTTAGTGGATATTATATCTTTCTTAACATGGCATGTCAGCATCTGACATAGTGCCTAAATCATGACACGCCCTCAATATATAATTGCCAAATGACTATTGTGTAGGCTATATTGTGTGGGCAATTTGTAATTAAGTATATTATTATTTTAATCACAATGTTATAATAAAACCACATGAAACTGCTAGATGAACAGGGGAAAAGTAATTTTTCATAAAATATAGTTTTGTCTATATGGATCTCAGGTATAACTCTGGTGGATTTAATTGTCATTGGAAGAAGGTCCCACTAGGTGAGAAATAATAGAACTAAAAATATGAAAATAACCTATAGGGACAGAATTGATAGAAAGTATACGTATGATTTCCTGGGCTAAGATGGAGGGAGAGTGAAATTTACTGAGATGGGCCCAGGGATAATACAAATGCTCTAATTCTTGCATGTGTAATCCTTACATGGGCGTATAAAATTTGTCAACACTCATCAAACTGTATACTTAAAAGTGGTACATTATACCTCAATTAAGTTGATTTTTAAATGCCTCAGTAATTTAAACAGTTTCTCAATAACATTTCCTGCAGAGAAAGTGTTCAACGATTTTGTTATTAGAGAAAAATGCTATGAGATAATATCTAAAAATTCTAAATAGTAGTAATAATGCTGAACTCAGTTTTAAGAGCTTTCCATGGTAGTTTGTGTATAAATGGAAATTAATGAGTCCCACACTAATTTTATTCAGTGATTAAATCACCAAACTACTGATCTTTTCCTTGTTTATTCACAGACCATCAGGTAATTAGAACTGTCTCTACTATATCATCTGCCAGCTGTGAGGAGAATGAGAACAATAGTTATTCAGTTCAGTGGGAACATTATCATTTGTATAGGAAAACAGGACCTTTGAAACTTAAAAACAGGACTAGATATATCTCTTCCTTTTCATCTTTCCTTATTGAATAAAAAGCCAGAACCAACTAAAGACTTAGATGGTTACATGCAAATGCAATTCATTAAATCTAATATATTTATTAGAATCATCTAATATTATTATAGTACTGGGGCTAATTTTAAGGAATAAGGGGAAAAAACTCAACTAGGTATAAGTTCTAATACCTAGATATCTTACAGAAATTCCTTTTCAACATACATTGATCTTTATCTAGATAATTCGTATGGTGTGTAATAAATACCATGTCCAGGCAAACTGAGGCAAATTAAATAAAGCAAAGAGAGTTGTCTTAGTCCATTTGGGCTGCTGTAACAAAATATCACAGACTGGGTGGCTTATAAACAGAAATTCATTCCTCACCGTCTGGAGGCTAGAAGTCTGAGATCAGTGTGCTAGCATGGCAGGACTCCGGTGAAGCCATCTTCCTAGTTGCAGATGTGGGGGTTCAAAAACAATTATCCTTCCCTGCCAGGTAGCTAAGTTGGTTAGGGTGTTATCCCTAAACGCCAAGGTTGCAGGGAGGCAAATTCTCACCAGGCAACCCAGAAACAATGGGACACAGGGGAAGTTGGAGGGGGGGTAATTTATCTACCAAGCCCACACCTGGAGTCTTTCTATCTATTGTTAAGGTGAATAGGGTAAGACTCTTGGGACAAGGCTTTCCATCTAAATCTCTAGGCAGGAAAGGGGGAGGGTCAAATGTTCTTTCTAAGTTCTTAATAACCAGATAAAATTCAGTATCACAAAAGGCACAGTCTTGGGGTGGTACAACTTTGTCCCTTTCACAGACTGTCGACTTCTCATGGTGTCCTCATAAGGCAGAAGAGGCTAGTCATCGCTCTGGAACTTCTTTTATAAGGACTATTCCACCCTCATGATTTAAGCACTTCCTAAAGGCCTTACCTCCTCATCCCATCACTTCATTGGGTTAGGATATAGACTCTGGGAAGACACAAATACTCACACCAGAGCAAGAATCCACCACAGTTTGGCTTTCTTTTGCTAGAAATACTCTTATGTCCATTGCCTTAAATTCAACTCTATTGAAAAAAATAAACACACACACACACACACACACACATTGAAAAATATTAATAAAAGTAAAACATATATTAATGACAATGAGTCTAATAATTATGGTATAAAATGATAGAAATTGGGGTAGAATTGACTAAAAAATCCTTTCTTTTATTTAAGATATAACTTTTATAAAATAGAATGCAAAGTCCTTAGGGTTCCAGCCAGTGAGTTTTAATACTCAATTAAATATATACTAGAGGCCCAATGCACAAAATTTGTGCACTCGGCGGGGGGGGGGGGGGGGCCCCTCCCCCCGCCCG
>NW_005354291.1:16815487-16824967 GCF_000412655.1 Myotis brandtii
ACCACCAGGGGGCAGCTCCTGCATTGATCATCTGCCCCCTGGTGGTCAGTGTATGTCATAGTGACCAGTCATTCCCAGTCGTTCTGCTGTTAGGGTCAATTTGCACATTACCCTTTTATTACATAGGATAGAGGCCTGGTGCACTGGTGGGGGCCAGCTGGTTTGCCCTGAAAGGTGTCCCGGATCAGGGTGGGGGCCCCGTCGGGGTGCCTGGTCAGCCTGGGTGAGGGGTTGATGGCTGTTTTCAGGCTAGTCAAGCCCCCCAGTGGAGACCCTCACCCATGGAGTGTGGCCAGCCTGGGTGAGGGGTTGAGGGTCGTTTTCAGGTGGCCACACCCCCTTCAGGGTGGGGGTCCCCACTGGGGTGCCTGGCCAGCCTGGGTGAGGGGCTGATGGCTGTTTGCAGGCTGGCCAAGCCCCCCAGTGGGGACCCTCACCCCATGGGGGTGTGGCCAGCCTGGGTGAGGGGCTGATGGCTGTTTGCAGGCTGGCCAAGCCCCCCAGTGGGGACCCTCACCCCATGGGGGTGTGGCCAGCCTGGGTGAGGGGCTGATGGCCATTTTCAGGCTGGCCACGCCCCCTCACGACCCAAGTTCCCAGCCTCTCTTTTGTTTTGTTTTTTGTTTTTTTTGGCCAGAGGCCCTCCGTGACCAGGGTTGAACACTTGCCTCGTTACCTTGGCAATGAAGCAAGCATTCCGCCAGGCCACTCACACTGCTCGCTCTCAGCGGCTGCTCCCCATGGGACTGGGGGACTCCGGCGGGGCTGAGAGGAATGGGCACCGCCATCTTGTGGCTATGGCGCCACCATCTTTGTGACAGAGTGAGGTCAATTTGCATGGTACCCTTTTATTAGATAGGATCTTTATTGCCTAAAGCATTATGCACCTTCCCCTTTTCCCCCATGGATCTCTTCTAGCCCCCCATGTCTCCCCCAGGCCTTCACAACCCTGTTGTCTGTATCCATAGTTTATGCATATATGCATACAAGTTCTTTGGTTGATCTCTTCCCACCCACCCCTGCCTTCCCTCTGAAATTCATCATGCTTCTATGTCTCTGGATCAATTTTGTTCATCAATTTATTTTGTTCATTAGATTTCACATATGAGTGAAATTATGTGATGATTGTCTTTCTCTGACTGGATTATTTCACTTAGCAAATACTCTCCAGGTCCCTCCAGGCTGTCTCAAAGGGTAAGAGATCCTTCCTTTTTACTGCTGCATAGTATTCCATGGTATAGATGTACCACAGCTGCTTGTTTATCCACTCATCTACTGATGGGCACTTGAGCTGTTTCCAGATCTTAGCTATTATAAATTGTGCTGCTATGAACATAGGGGTGCATACATTCTTTCTGATTGGTGTTTCAGGTTTCTTAGGATATATTCCTAGATGTGGGATCACTGGGTCAAACACATATTTATGGATTTTATCAATACCTTATTATAAATGACTTATAATTTTATACCATTATCACTACAGAACATATGTTTTATGTTTTTGGTTCTTTGAAATTGAGACTTTTTTCATGATCTAGTCTACTGACTATTATGGCAATTATTTCTTCATGTAATTAGAAAGAATATGTATTCTGCATTTGGGGAAGCACTCCATAAATATCACTAGGCCAAGTTGGTGAATAGTGTTATTTTCAAGCATTCTACATTATTCCTTAGTTTGTGCCTACTCATTTGTTAAAATATTGAGATAATAAAATGTACAGAAACATGATTCTGGATGTCATTTTCTGCCAAATTTTAATACGCATATTTGGAATATCTTTAAACAGGTCATAATAAAATCTGAAAGGGGATGGAGTAAAGGTCTGGATTTGCAAAGGGGAATGGAGATAAGATGCATTCAAGAAGAAAAAGGACTACTGTATATATGAAACTTGCTTTTGTATAAACTTAATAGCAAACACATACACACATACACACAAAACACAGACACACACACACACACACACACACACACACAGAATGAAGGCATATAATATAAAAGAGAGGAAACAGATGGGAAAATCATAGATTTCTACTAAACTAAAACAACGGACAGAAACACAAGGGAAAAGAAACAACAAAGACACAGAACTATCAGAAAACAATAGATAAAATGCTGTAGGAAATCCTCATACATCAATAATCACCCTAAATGCAAATAGAGCAAACTCACCAATAAAAAGGCACCAAATAGCTTATTAGATTTAAAAATAAAAAAACCCAATTATATGCTGCTTCCAGGAAATACATCTCAGCTACAAAGATAAATATATTATCAAAGTGAAGGGTGGAAAATGATTCTCCAAGCAAATGGCATCCAGAAAAAAATGGATATAGCCATACTTATATTTAACAAAATAGATTTCAAGATAAAAAAGGTAACAAGAGACACAAGTGGACATTTTATAATAATAAAGGGGAAAATACATTAAGAAGACATAACAGTTACCAATATATATTTGCGGCTATATATTGCAATGAGGGAGTAGCAAAATATACAAAGCAACTACTAATAGAACTAAAGAAAGAAACTGACAAAAATACTGTTATAGATCTAAATACCCCATTAACAGCCATGGATAGATCATCCAAACAGAAAATCAAAAAAGGAACATCAGCCTCAAATGATACATTAGACCAAATAGACATAACCAACATTACAGAGCCTTTTATCCCAGAAGACAAGATTATACACATAGAAAATTCCCAATGATAGACCATCAACAAATTTAACAAGCTTGAAATCACACCAAGTATATTATCTGACTACAACACTTTGAAATTAGAAATCAACTGCAAGAAAAAATTGGGAAAAACCACAAATATGAGTTTCAACAAATTTAAATACCTTGGTAATCACCATCACAATCAAGATATAGAATATATCTCACCCCTTAATGCCACCATCCTTGACTTCAAGCAACCCCTGATCTGCTTTCTGTTACTATAGATTGAATTTGTCTTTTTAAAAATTTCATATGATTTTTTGTTCTGACTTCTTTTCTTTAGTATATTTTTAAAAGTCAAATATGTTACTTTATGTAACTACTAAAATTACTTCATTTTTAAAATAATGAGTAACATTTCTTTGCATGACCATATAACAATTATTTACCCATCTACTGTTGAAGAATTAGGTAGTTTCTAATCCTTGGTTATTATGAAGTGGCAATGAACATTCATGAAAAATTCTTTATGTGGAGTACATTTTCATTTCTCTTGGGTAAATTTTTAGTGGTGCAATTGTTAGGCTCTCTGGAAAGTTATAAAATTTAAAAGGCTACACTCCAATTAAGTGGTGTCACTTTACCAGCAATTTATGAGTATTCCAATAGTTCCAAATCTTTGCCAATATTGATTATTCTCAGTTTTATTTTTTAACCATTATAATGTGTGTTATTTAATTTGCATGCCTAGTCCACTTAAACATTTTTTCTTGAGCATAGTGGCCACTCATACGTATATATTTTTATAAGGCACCTCTATAAAAATTTGCCTATATTAATAATGCTGTTTGTTATTATTATTATTATTACATGCAAGAATATTTCAGATATATTTTTTACACTCTGGATATAAGGATATTTTCAGATTTTTTGTAACAATGATTTATCCTAATGTGTGGTCTAAGTTTTAGTTTTATTCACAGTGAGTTCCAATGAGAAGTTTGTAATCTTGATAAAATATTTTTTTAATATTTAAGCTACTTTTTAAATTAGCCTTTTTTTAAAATATATTTTATTGATTTCTTACAGAGAGGAAGGGAGAGGGATAGAGAATTAGAAACATCAATGAGAGAGAAACATCGATCAGCTGCCTCCTGTATGTCCCCTATTGGGGACGTGCCTGCAACCAAGGTACATGCCCTTGACCAGAATCAAACCTGGGACCCTTCAGTCCACAGGCCGACGCTCTATCCACCGAGCCAAACCGGTTAGGGCTTAAATTAGTCTTTAGAAAGAAGAGTTAAGTAACTTCTTTACAAAATTCCATAGTACATAATTAAAGTTTCTAAAACAAATTTTGTTAAAATAGATCCCAAAATTAATCACCCATCTTAAGTTTAAAACTTGAGGAAATACCCACAATTATTTTTACTTTTATTAAACTACTAAATGCAGGCAAAAACACAGCCCTGCTAAAATCAGAGAGTTTGTACACTGAGCAAATAAATATTAACTTAAAATCTCCATTTCCTAAAGACATTAAAGGTTAAACAGTTACTGAATAAATATTCATCACAGTGAAATGCATTGTTATATTTTGAAGTTTTTAAAGTTATCTGAGCAGTAGTAACTAAATAAAATGTAGATTTTTTTCAATTCTTCCTTTTTTGATAGGCCTAGCATGTTCATTATTTTCCAGTAAATGGAATAATCAGCTAATTAGCAGTACTTGTTTTGTGATGAATATTCAATTACCAGAATAGAAAAAAAGATGCGTCATACCTTAGTAAATTAATTCCCTTTTGAAGAGTAAATTTGCATCCACCTGGGAGAAAACATAAACAGTCTTCTAGTAAAAGCCTTGGGAGGTTTGCCAAAGTGGAGAAATTAAGGGGTGTTTAACCCTTCCACTCTCTGTCAGAATCATATTGTCCCTCACAGATATTTTCTTTATAATGTCATTGAAATCTTATCTGTCTAAAACTAGTATATTTTACAGTGGCAAGAACACTAATTTAGTATATTTCCTTTCACAATTCTTCCTTTTTTGATAGGCCTAGCATGTTCATTATTTTCCAGTAAATGGAATAATCAGCTAATTAGCAGTACTTGTTTTGTGATGAATATTCAATTACCAGAATAGAAAAAAAGATGCGTCATACCTTAGTAAATTAATTCCCTTTTGAAGAGTAAATTTGCATCCACCTGGGAGAAAACATAAACAGTCTTCTAGTAAAAGCCTTGGGAGGTTTGCCAAAGTGGAGAAATTAAGGGGTGTTTAACCCTTCCACTCTCTGTCAGAATCATATTGTCCCTCACAGATATTTTCTTTATAATGTCATTGAAATCTTATCTGTCTAAAACTAGTATATTTTACAGTGGCAAGAACACTAATTTAGTATATTTCCTTTCATATTCAAAGATTCTTTTATTACATATAAAGGAAAATTGTTAAAAATGTAAGACTCTTACACATACAAGAGTAGGTGATATTTAACATGAAATAAAAATAATTTTAAAAAAATACTATAAAGCCTATTACTACCCAGGGCATTTTTAGTCAGTTGAACACTTTCCTCTTTTCTTTCAGCTGCAACTTCTGCTTTCCCTTCTTCTCTTGGCTGAAAGAAAGCCAAGTTTGACCACTCCAAAATATGCTTTTTGGGGTACTGATTTTAAGCTGGTTATTAAGGAACAAAAGACTCAGGGAAAACCTTTGACCTTCCCCCTAACTGCCTAAAAATAATTTAGATAGAGGACCTGCTTCAGGAAAAAAGATGTCATCAAAGATAACTATAGTTCAATATAAACTATTGTGTGATAAACACAACCTAGCAATGCCTATTTGTTCAAGTCCTTTTTGTGTCCCATTGTTAAAGTTGGCCCAGGACACATTTATTTACCAAATATTTGCTTTTCCACCTCCATGTAAATTGCTTTCCTGCCCTTTCAAGTCCCAAACCACTAAACCCTCACCTTCTTCTCCTTAGTTTGAGAATGATATTAAGCCTCAACTGTCCAGTCTGTCCTTGGGTCTCACATCTTAGGACACCCCTGTCTGTACATCTGCAATAAACTGGACATTTTCTCCTGTTAATCTGTCTCATGTCAATTTGATCATTAGCCTACCTGGAAGAACTTAACAGCCCCATAGTATTTATTTTTCCTCACATTGAATGACTTCCACAAATTTGGAGGTCTAAAAATGGAGATGTTGGTCTCCTGATTATTTACTGATATATGTGGAAAATACATTGTTTCAGGGAGTCCTATACCTTTTTATAGTTGTTAGTAAGAGAAAATATTAGTAGCCCAAGAAAGAATCAAGACCTTAACCAGGTTTTATAGACATTACCATTTTTCACAGTATTCTGTAGAAAGTACAACAATTCTGCCTCTATATCAACCAATCTTACTGCCCAATGTCAAAGGAAGAGCTTGTTTGACTGTTTTGAAAAACAGAAGGGGTAACATATAAGCCAGTTAAATGTGTTAATGTAAAGAGGGTTGAATGATGAGCTGCTAAAGCACAAGTTGAGAGTCAGGAAGTATGATTTTGTTTCAGCTCACCTTCTAAAACTTTAATCTTAGGCAAATTACAGTATTTAGGGGCCAGTTGTAAAATGTGGGTATTCCATTCAGAGATTCTAAGGATATTTGCAAATCTAATGTTCTAGAATTATGTATTTCCTGAATAGGAATTTTTAAGTTCCAATTTACATTCATCCTAGATAATAAAATGAAGTGTTAACATTCAAATTGTTATTCTGATTTTTCTGGTTTGTCTGATTCATAATAATCATAAAACAATATTGCATCTACTTAACATTACTGGCAACAGATTATTAAACCTTTATTTCTACAGTGAGCTCTACTGCAGTATAATTCATAAACAGAAATCTTTAAATGTATCCAATCCTCATAATGAATTTCATCAGGAAATTTGATCTCATGATACAAGTAAAAATCAGAAGTATTTAATTAGTGACTATTTTCATTAACTAATGATCCAATTTAGGATTGATTAAGGTAGAGTGCCACTATTATGTGAATTGAATACAACAACATTATTTAGAAATGACTGCTCATTCTCATTTTACTGAAATATAACTTATTACAGGTTGCTTTCCAATGTGCTTAAAATTATGTATATATTTTCTTGCCTATCACTTATTTCCTAATTGCTAGTGTTTTGATGATGGACTTACTGGAGGAGAATCATGGGTGCACATGTGAGAAAAGACACATAAAATGAAGTTTGAATTTATGAGATCTCTCTTTCTCTCTCTACCTGTGTGCAAGCAAGCACTAAGGAAAGGCCATGTGAGGACATAATGAGAAGACTGGAAGAGCACTCTTATCAGACAATCTACTATCATGTTGATTTTGGACTTCCCATATTCCAGAACTGAGAAAAATAAGTCACTTTTTAAGCCACCTTGTCTATTACACTTTGTTCTAGCAGCCCAAACTAAGAAAGGGGCCCTGTGTGTGTACATTCATTGTTTTTCTACTTACAAAGAACTGAGATTCTAAAGGAAGCTGCTAAGTCAAAATTCTACTATTCCAAATTAAGCATACATAATAATATTGGAAATACACCATTTTCGACTAGACCCTCCCTTTTCTCATAACACCACTGAGTGTTTTGTTACTAGCTTGGAAGAAGGTTTTATGAAATTAAATATAAATATAATACTTTAAATATTGAATAATTTATAGCCATGTTCTATAAAATCACCTCTGGTTATCAGACCATTAATACTCAGTTGATATTCAATAACCAAAAAATATGACTCTTTTGTAGGATTAAAAAAAAGAGGTCAGTAAAGTGTTTATTTGTTTAAATCATATTCAGAGATGAAAAGTACTTATTTGACTAGGAAAAACAATTTTCCAACAATCCTATATAAATAAAAGTATATCAAGCACTGAATACTATAAACAAGTCACAATAATTCCACACCATGATAGGTGTGACATATTCTTGAAAAAGTGGTGAAAGATACTCTTATAATGTGGACCTGGCAGGCAGTTGTGAATTTGGGTTTAAATTTTTGTAGAAAATGTGAAAATAGAAGAGCACATTTTCATTCCTAATTGAGTTTGTCACAATGCTCTAGATCAGGAATGCTCTACATTAAATCAGAAGTAGTTGCTTATAAGCAATCTGCAATGAGATAACATCGATTCATAAAAGATGTGTTAAAATGCAAACCTATTACTGAAAGGAAAGAACAGATATATTCTCTCTGACTTGTACAGTTTTATACTTTCTACCTTTTCTTTCGGGAAAAAAATACTCATAAGGAAATACTCTCCCTTTCACTGCATTAATACCTGGATATTACCCAAAATATTATTTTATCACTTGCCTAAAGAATATAATAACACAGTGAAATGAAATGAAATTTTACTTTAGGATGAACAATAGTTGAAAAAAAACTGGAAAAATGGCAAGCAAACATTACAGTTTCTAACAATCAACACTAATCAAGATACCTAGACATAAAATGGAGAGCTATAAAATCAACTGTATTAGGAAATGGCAAATTGTCAGGTTTCCTCAGGGTGGGGAAAGGCTGAAAAATTAGATATATTTGCTACTATAGGCAACAGCATAGTTGTGATAGAGACTCCAGCCTGAAAAGCCTAAAATATTTACTTCCTCATTCTTTATTGAGACCACAGATCTGAACATCGTTTTCCTTATCCCAAAGATTTAAAACATGCATTCATCTCTTTTGCCTCCCTCCTCCTCTCTCATTCTATATATGCCTTTCTCTCTCTCTCTCTCTCTCTCTCTCTCTCTCTCTCTCTCTCTTTCTCTCTCTCTCATTGCATCTCTTTCTCTCTCTTTTTATCAGTTTCCCCTCTTAAATACTGCCCACATTTATTCTTTTTTTGTAAACATTACTCCCAGAATCTCATTTTCTTAAACAGATTACTTTAAATCACTGTTCTTTAGCCAGCCTTCCAGGTATTCCAGGCTAATCTTGTACTCTTTTTTCTATGCATACTCCTTCTTGCTCTAGTCATTCTATCTGTCCCTCAAACCCCTAAAATTTCGAATTCCTTGTAGTGGACCACATACCATCTACAGTCTTCCACACAATCATCCCAAGCTTATTTCACAATATTCCAAACTAATTCCCTCAGTTATTAGTCACTCTGGTCTCTTAATTTCTCCTGAGTACACATCCTACCCTAATCTTTGGGTATGGGCTTACATGGTTTCTCTTTCCTTATTTGCTTTCACTTTTTTCTCTGCATGATAGAAAAGACCACCCATTGCTTATGAACCAACCTAAGATCACTGTCTCCTTGGAATCTGCCTTAGCTTATGGCTCTTTTCTATGAGACCTATAGTCTCATTAGAGCCAACTAGAGGTTTTCAGGTTTGAAAGGGACTTCTGGAGGCAAGAAGTCCAAAATCAAGCTGTTAGCAGGGCCATGCTTGTTTGAGTGGCTCTTGAATAGAATCCATCTTTGACTCTTCCTACCTTCTGGTAATTGCTAGCAATCTTTGGCAGTGTTTGGTTTGTAGATGCATCACTCCAGTTTCTGCCTCTATTTTCCCATGGCTGGTTGGCTATATCTACACTAATAAAAGAGAAACATGGTAATTAGCGTACGACCGCTACCCTTCCCATTGGCTAATCAGCATATCCTTATGCAAATTAACTGTCAGCCAAGATGGCAGCCAGCAGCCAGGCAGCTGGAAGCGAACATGAGGCTTGCTTGCTCCAGTGACTGCAGACTCCAACGTTCCCCGCCTGACTTGCCGGCCTCTGAGCTGGCAGTTTGAAAC
>NW_005354291.1:16826391-16830638 GCF_000412655.1 Myotis brandtii
TTGGGCCTGCCCTCTGCCACCCGGGAGCAGGCCTAAGCCAGCAGGTCATTATCTCCCGAGGGGTCCCAGACTGTGAGAGGGCACAGGCCGGGCTGGGGGACCCTCCTCCCCTCCCGAATGCACAAATTTTTGTGCACCGGGCCTCTAATATATATATATATAACTATAATCTCCAAATCTTTCTCTCCACATTAGAATACCAGTCATCTGATTTAAGGCCTATGCTAATCAAGTATGACTTTATCTTAACTTGATTATACCTGAAAAGACCTTGTTTTCAAATAAGGTCAGACTCACAGATAAGGGTGGTTAGGATTCAACATACTTTTTGAGGGGACACAACTCAATCTACAATAGAGACATTCAAATGTATCTAGACCAGTGGTTCCCAACGTGGGGCACATGCCCCACAGGGGGGCAATTTGATTTTTAAAGGGGGGCAATTCGAGAATGAGTTATTAACAGTGAATTTTTTGCATTTCTTATGGTTCTAGGGGTCTCATATATAGTATATAAATGTATATTATGACATATTTATGCATTTCAGTTCTCTATTATCTGTTTTGAAACTTTATTTTCTATTTTTCTATAACTTCATATTATTATTTAACAACTTCTTAGTGATTTCTCCCTCAGTACCTCAACTGTCCTTTGTTCTTTTATTTTTCTCTTTCATGGATGTCATGTTCTTTGGAAGCTTGTTTAGACCAAGTTAATGGCCTTTTAGGCTTCTTCCACGTGAATAGGAGTTCACTTTTTGAATAATAAGAATTATACGTCACAGGAGGGGCATCAGGATTTTAGAGATGCTTAGGTGGGGCATGTCCAGAAAAAGGTTGGGAACCACTGATCTAGACTAATCACTCATTAATATGACATAGAGAAACCCTAAGTAACTCTGCTTAAATAATTTTTCTGACATTAGAAACTCACACTTTAGGAAGTTGCCAGTTTCATAAGTGGATAGCTCAGAATTACGGTAAACAAAATAATAGCTTCCTTGTAAATAATCCCATGGGTCTTATTTCCCTAGTTCTATTATTGACTCCATACAGAATTGAGAGTATTGCCTTCTCAATATTATAGACCATTAAATGCTTAAACATAGTTTAGTTCTTCATGATACACATTCCTGTGTTATAGATTGCCTTTTTTAATATGTCATGAACGGAGTGAAAACTATGACATCTGTCTTTTAGGAAAATGGATTTAATTCCAATTGTCTGACTTTGAGAGAATGGCTCATAATTGCCTACTTTCATATAGGATTAGAGTTCATCATATCAAAATGGCTCTGATGTCAGACAGATGTAGTTATTAATCCCAAATTAGCCACTAAGCAATCATGTTATCATTCAAATAAAATAATTTTTCCAATTCTCAATATCCTACTTGGTAAAATTGGAATGTTACATTTGCCATAAAGAGTTAATTGAAGTAGTAATAGAATAATAGATAATTAGCACAGTGCTTGGTAGACCTAATTAAACGATAACTTGTAATAACATAATTTTATTGGTCTGGTTACATAGAAATCTCATTTGACAGATCAGAACCTATATTATATTGAGCATGGCCTAGAGCAGTGGTTCTCAACCTTCCTAATGCCGCGACCCTTTAATACAGTTCCTCATGTTGTTGTGACCCCCAATCATAAAATTATTTTCGTTGCTACTTCATAACTGTAATTTTGCTACTGTTATGAATCATAATGTAAATATCTGATATGCAGGATGTATTTTCATTGTTACAAATTGAACATAATTAAAGCATAGTGATTAATCACAAAAACAATATGTAATTATATATGTGTTTTCCGATGGTCTTAGGCGACTCCTGTGAAAGGGTCATTCGACCCCCAAAGGGGTCGCGACCCACAGGTTGAGAACCGATGGCCTAGAGCCTAATGTTAACTCATGCTTTTACAGCAACATCAAAGCTAATATGGATTTGTACATTGTTTTTCAGACTTACCTATTCTTATATTGCTGACTCTCAGAGTGTAAGAACAAAATAGTTCTAATCACATCCAGAATTTCCAAGGTGAAGTATGCTTAGAAACTTGATAAATTTTCACAATGGTAAATATGGGTAATGCAATTCTTACCCTCACCATTAATAATCACTTTCACCTCTCAAAGAGCAATCTCTGAAAAACCTATAAAATTCTCTGGTTTCTCTAAAGAAATGGCAACTCTTACCTGACCTTTAGTCTGTTTGCAGATCCCTAGTTATCCATTCTACATATACAGGCCATCAATCCCTGACAAATGAGTCAGAGACTTCTACTCACCACCTGATACCCATTTCCCATTTTTCCTTGAAAACAGCTGAAATACTATGTTTTGCAGCTAGAATAATCCATCTGATTAGATTCTGGTCAATGAGTTGCAAGTAGCAGTGTCTTCAGGGCACCCAATAAGAGAGTTTAAAGAGACCTGACTTAACATGGGAAACAGCCTGAGAACACAGCCATCATTTCTAGAGCTCTTAAAATAGGAAGTGACCTTGATCATGGATGTCAAGATGATTTCATAGACTAATAGGAGGAAGGTGGGTCCCAGATATCCTTGATGACATCAATCTAGCCCTGGGCTTCCTTCATATGGGAGAAAATTGTACCTCTAGCTTTTTAAAACCACGCTGTTTTATGTTTTCTGCTATGTGCGTATCAACCTAATGCAGTTTTTATCCTCAATCTAACTGGGGATGGACTTCAAATAGACATTTAGATTATTGAAAAAAGAGAAATTATTGGCCATTGGGTCTTTTTATCAACTGTTCCTGTGTTATGAAGTGAATTGTGTTCCCCCAAAATTCATATATTGAAGTTCTGGCCTCCATTACCTCAGAATGGTACCTTATTTGAGGATTTAGTCTTTACAGTGGTAATCAACTTAAAAACTAGGTCCTTAGGGTGGGCTCTAATCAAATATATCTGGTGTCCTTATAAAAAGGGGACATTTGGAGACAGATATGCAGAGAGAAAATAAGAAAAGAAACAGGGAGAAGACAGTCATCTACAAGCCAAAGAGAAAGGCCGGGAACAAATTCTTCCTTTGTAGCCACAGGAAGGAACTAACTCTGCCAACACTGTGATCTCAGACTTCTAGCCTCCAGATCTGTGAGAAAATAAATTTCTCATGTTTAAGCCACCGACTATGTGGTATTTTGTTGTGGTAAACCCAACCAATTAATACACAGGGTTTACTTAAAGGATTGCTACCAAATGGTAAGCCTGTAAACAGATTTATGATCATCTATATGAAAGCAAAGCTGTGATATTAAAAATATTTAGTGACCAGGAAGGCACGATCAGTACCAGTCAAATGATGCCAGCGATAACTGTGTTCACTAGTTGGATATAAGCCCTAAATGAAGTGAATGAGATAAAAGTCTTGTAAAGCAAATATTCTGTATCCAAATAGCAAATAATATGTTGTTATATGAGTAAATGTGTTTATTCATGGTTTATAAGTTGTCTATAAACTCATGGGAAGTTCATTCCAAATTATGTAAATTATTGTGTATGTTCATTACTTTCTGAATAATATTTTCCTAGCAGTTTGGATGTAATAGTCAACATTTTGAGCACCAGTAGCTTAGAGAGAAACACTTATCTCTGACTATATTTAATACCATGCTATAAGTTACACCAGCACTTAATAACAAACTTTATAATTTGAGAATATACACTGAATACCCAGATTATTATGACCACCTGATGTTTGTAGGCAAATTAGCTCTAATTTCAAGCTGAAGTTGCTAAAGGGCCAGACCATTATAAATAGGGAAGCAGATTGTTTACCATGACAGTAGAAGTGATTTTTTTCTGAAGATATGGGTAAACAAGGCAATTTAACTGCCTTTGAATGTGGGATGATTGCTGGCGCTCAGAGCCATGGAGCAAGTAGCAGCAAAACAATCGAAGGCCTGTTCAAATACCTTTGCTGTCTGCAGTTACCAAGATAAAACATCTCCAATTCACACAGGAACACAAGGATTGGACAGTCGAGCATTGGAAAAAAGTCATGTGGTCCGATGAATCACGTTTCCAGTTGTATCATGCAGATGGCAGAGTGAAAATTTGGTGGAAACAGCATGAAAGCATGCAGCCCACATGCATGAGTACAACCCTTCAAGCTGGTGGGGGCAGTGTTATGGTTTGGGGCATGTTTTCCTGGCATGGTTTGGGTCCTTTAATTCGTGTGGAACAACGTCTGAATAGCACAACATACCTAAGTATC
>NW_005354291.1:16832262-16840038 GCF_000412655.1 Myotis brandtii
ACACACACACACACACACACACACACACACACACACACACTAGAGGCCCGGTGCATTAAATTCATGCATGGGTAGTGTCCCTAGGCCAGGTCGACAATCAGGGCCGATCAGGTTCCCTGCATCTTTGCCTCCTCCTTCCCTCGCCATCTGGCTGCCTGCTGCTGCCACCATATGATTCCCCCCACCTTCCCATCCCCTTCTTCCCTCGCTCCCTCAGTGCCCCACCGCCGCTACGGGTTGCCCACCATATCCCTGACTCCCTGCCTCCTCCTTTCTTCGCTACCTCGGCACCCGCTGCCACCACTGGTCACCTGCCATGTTCCACACCGCCCCCTGGTGGTCAGCACACATCATAGTGAGCAATCGAGCTCCCAGTTTCCAGGTCAAACTCCCAAGAGGACACTTTGCATAGTAGCCTTTTTTTTTATATAGGCACCGGGCCTCTAGTCCTATATAATAAAAGAGTAATATTCCAGGTCAAACTCCCAAGAGGACACTTGGCATAGTAGCCTTTTATTTATATAGGCACCGGACCTCTAGTCCTATATAATAGAAGAGTAATATGCAAATTGATCCTAATGGCAGAATAACCAGGAACAACTGGTTGCTATGACGCGCACTGACCACCAGGGGGCAGACGCTCAATGCAGGAGCTGCCCCCTCGTGGTCAGTGCGCTCCCACAGGGGGGGCTCTGCTCAGCCATAAGCCAGGCCGATGGCTGCAAGCGCAGCAGCAGTGGTGGCAGCTTCTCCCACCTCCTCGGCAACAATGATCCTAATGGCAGAATGACCAGGAACAACTGGTTGCTATGACGCGCACTGACCACCAGGGGGCAGACGCTCAATGCAGGAGCTGCCCCCTCATGGTCAGTGCGCTCCCACAGGGGGGGCTCTGCTCAGCCATAAGCCAGGCCGATGGCTGCAAGCGCAGCAGCAGTGGTGGCAGCTTCTCCCACCTCCTCGGCAACACTAAGGATGTCCGACATCCCCTGAGGGCTCCTGGGCTGCCAGAGGGATGTCTGACTGCCAGTTTAGGCCCAATCCCCGGGGAATGGGCCTAAGCCAGCAGGTGGGCATCCCCCGAGGGGTTCTGGACTGAAAGAGGGCACAGGCCTGGCTGAGGGACCCCCACCCCGAGTGCACAAATTTTTGTGCACCAGGCCTCTAGTTTCAAAAATAATAAAATATAATTTTGGACTATCCTTCTGAGGCCTATCTCATTAGTTAGTAGTTGGTCATCTCCCACTGTCTTTACATGATCTTCCTTCTGTGTCTTTCTGTGTCCTAATTTCCTTTTATAAGGGCATCAGTCATATGAGATTAGAGTCCACCCTCATGACCTCATTTTAACTAAAACACCCTTTGAAAGACCCCATCTCCAAATAATCACATTTTGAGGCACTGGAACTTAGGACCTCAACATATGTACTTTTCGGGGACACAATTCAGCCCATAACACCTTGCATTCTTGTTGAATTTATCATTTAGTTTTGTCCCCTTTTAAATAGGACTACTAGATTAATACCCAACTAGCCATGATGTTGTTACTTGTAACAGACTATCATTTATATTGTAAAAAATTAAATTACTATCCCAAATGTATTTAATACCTATTTTCAGCATAAAATTGAGAGAAAGAAAATAAACATGATGAGCCCAATCACCCTGGAGACACTTTCCATACTGTGGTGCAAAAAGCAATAACTGAAACAGGGAATAGCAGTATTATTAGGTTGAGGAGAAAGCTTCAAATGGCTTAAAAATTGGTATAAGACTGTAAGATAAGAAGAGCTATATAGTTGAAGATTTCCATAAATGTGCATAGTATTCCTTTGAGTCTTTGCTGAATACTAAACTACACATGAACAGAGTGAAACTTTATGAAGCTGAGCAAAAACAACTACTAGATAGAAAACAATTAAAAAGGTACTAACTGTAAACCAAATAGTACTGGATGGGAGATATTCAAATTCTCAGCAGGCATAGCAGAGACATTATTAAACATCCAGAGAATTCAGTAGCGACTTCAGAAATGTCACACTTTAGGATTAAGCTACTTCTTACAGTTAATCTAGATGTGCCCTAACAAAGTTTAAACTAACTGCCCACTAGAATAAATCCTTATATCCTTCAGAGGAAGACAACATCAATATAACTTGCACAATATCCAGTATTCAACTAAAAATCACTACTTACACAGAGAGGAGAAAATGTTACTCAGGACCGGGAAGACACTTAGTCAATACAAATAGAACCAGAAATGACAGACATGATGAAATCAGTAGTCAGGAACTTTAAAAGAGCTATTATACATATGTTCAAGCATGAAAGACAAGCATAAACTCAATGTAGAGATATATTAAAACTAATTAAAAATCCAATAAAAATTCTAGAGCTGAAAAAAATACAATACCTGAAATATGTCCACTAAACAAAGAGTTTAGTGCCCATACTGTAACTATTTTAGGCTTTGAGGGCTCTATAGTCTGTGTCACAACTACTCAACTCTGCCATTGCTGCACTAAAGCAACCTCCATAGGCAACATACACAAAAAGAAATGTGGCTGTGTTCTAACAAAACTATTAACAAAAATAGGTGGCTAACTGAATTTGGCTTGAGGGCCTTACTTGCCAACTCTTACTCTAACCATTAAAATTTAACTCCCAGAATTTTTTTGATTAAAGAATTGGAGGTATGAAACAAGGCCAACATTCTTTGTCTGGGAGAATTACTTTTGTGTGATAGTAGCTGGGCACCATGTACTCAAACCCCTGGCCCTTTTACAAAGCTTGCACTATCCAGGCTTTGTTTATTCCTTTAAGAATATTTTACCTGAACCTCTTCTCCTAGCAAGAATTCAGGAATTCATGGCATATCTGTTCCTCTGCTGTCAAAACTAGAAAAAAAAAATCAGATAACCCCAAAATAGAGCCTCATAAATTAATATCATGAACTGTTTGAATGAAATAAAATTCAAGGGAGAGAAGAACACTTCTAAGATAAATTATGTGAAAATAAAGAAAAACCAAAAGAGGCTATTTATTCAGAACTTGCCATAGAAAGAGTTAGCTACCATAACAGCATTTGGTAGGGATGCAAAGGCAGGCAGGAGGTGGAAAAGCTTTATGGGGTAAAACAAGGTTTAAGAATGCTTTCTTTGGAGGTTGTTGGTATGTGCAAGGTGGAGGCAGGCTGACTAGAAGTGGGGCTTCCCATGGGATTGTTTGGGGGACCATATCTGGCTTACTCCAGTCGGCTTTGAGTTGGGAATGAGGACAAAAGTTAGGGAACCCAGCAGACATTATCCAAGCTCTGATTCCTTTGGACGGCTGCTGTATAGATTTTGATTTGGCTTTCTGGACTGTTTGCAGCAAGTTGTGGCTCAGATATCTGCTCTCAAAAATGGTCTTGCCATTGTCCATTTATATATTCATCACTCAGATCAACCATTTTTACTCCTGAGGGCATTTGCAGATCCTGGACACTAGCTGAATAATGGGGAAGCTTAGGGTAAGAGTTCTAGGGAAAAAGAAGCCAACATTTATTATTTGGCAGCTGTGCACAGAAGAAGTAACACATTGTAACCTGAAGGGCTTCAACTGCTTGACTATGTTTTTCCATGAGATAAGTGCTATCTGGGTATTCTATGGACAGTGTGAAAGGCTGAAGAGTTAATGTGAAAGTTTCTAAAGCCAGAATAAAATCTGTCAGTATTGCCTGACTTAGGAAACAAAGACCTGTTGGAGAGTGGGGTAGCCTTAAGCACAATGTTGTTTGTTCTTTGCCTTAGGCAACAGCCTGTTAATGAAGCTGTATAAGGCAGGTAGCCTAAGAACAGGGCAGGAAATCTCTGAAGCCTTGTAAATTTTCAGAGCTGAGGAGAGAAAACTCTGTGGCTCACAATCCAATAATTTAGAAAACTTACAAGGCCACACCTCTATAAAGGTAAAACAAAAGAAGACTGAGTCTTCCCAAAGCTGCAGTCCAGCCCTGATCAAGATAAATCTTACCATGAATGGAGAGAATATATATTTCCCTTATTTACTGTCTTATAGTAAAAAAAAAAAAAGGGGGGGGGGAAACTCTGGAAAATGTGTATACATGAAACCCTATTTTTTGACAAACTGCCCAGATTATATTATAAATATTCATAAACTTTCAAATTGCTAAATATACAAAATGAGTATATATAACTAGTACTCAAGATAACAGAGATAATAGCAGCAAACCCAGAAATGCTCTAGTTCTTTAATATATTTTTTATATTATTACATGGAAATTGTATATAGTATATTATGATTATGTAACATATTTCAAAATATATTTTAAGACCTTTGGATTTCTTTAAAGAAACAATATATTACATGGAAGAATATACAAACAAGTAAATCCAAAGTTAAAAAGTAAAATAGAGTGCATAGTTACAGAAGTAAAAATCGCTGGTGTTTTCCAATAACAGAGAAATAGGTTATTGGAACAAAATAGAGAGGCTACAGATTGACTCATGTATATGCATAAATTTAACATAGGATCAATTGGCAGCATAAATCAATGGTGAAACAAAATATCACCCATAGATACATAGTAGAAAGGCTCAACATAGGAGAAAAATGAAAACTCATTCTTTAATCCTACAGACAAAAGAGTCCCAAAGAGATTAAAAGAAACATGCCAAGATAGAATTTCAAAGGCTATAGAAGTAAATGAGCGAGTCTATATTTGTGACAAAAGAGTAAGCGGGTTAGTTAAAAAATACTTAACCAGAAAAAAATTTCAAAAGACAAACTATAAAAAAAAAATTAGTGTGATACATCAAAATTAAGGATTTGTCTTCAATGAAGGACACCAAAATCAAAGTTAACAGATACATGTAAGATTGGGAAAACATTTTTGTTTGGTCTAAATCAGAAAGAGAATAATATTTAGAATATAAAAGGAACTTCTGCATACCATCAACAAAAATTCGGCAACCCTGACAGAAAAATGGAAAAGGATGTTAATCTACATGTTTTAAAGAATAAACTCAAAAGGCTAACAAGCACATGAGAAGGTTTTAAATTAATTAGGAAACAAAGAAATGCAAATTTTTAAAAAGTGGGTTATTATTTTTTAACTGGAAAAGAAAAGCTGGAGAATGCTGAATGTTGGCGGTAAAATGCAAATATAAACACCCCAGTAGTGGAAGTTTAGACTGGTTCAGTCATTCTAAGAACAATCTGTAAAATCTTCACCAAATTTAGTATATGTTTATACTTTGGCAAAAATTGTAAGTTCTTGGATATGTCTTAAAAATAATTTTATACATATATTTTTACAGCAATAAGCCTGAGTAGAATAGAAGCAAAATTTTTCATATTCAAGAACCCCAAGTATTACAATCATACTAACTAAAAATAAATCCACATTTATACATATGAGTATAAACTTGTTAAGTAAAAGACAAAGAAAAAAGAGTTCAAATAGCCAGAAGAAAACAAAACACAAGTTTTCTTCAAGTGGATGGCAATAACACTGACGGCTAATTTCTATACATTAAACCTGCAATAAAGAGGATAATAAATATCTTTATTTTTTTAAATATATATATATAATTTCAGAGAGGAAGGGAAAGGGAGAGGGAGATAGAAACATCAATGATGAGAGAGAATCATTAATTGGCTGCCTCCTGCACGCTCCCTGCTGGGGATCCAGCCTGCATATCTTTAAATTAAAAAAAAACATTTAAAAAACACATTAAAATAAAAAATTTTCCAATAGTGGACCACTGTCCCTAATAAAAACCTTCACTTAAGGAACAGTAAAATGATTTTATGTAAAAAGATGTAAAATTCAAAAAATAATGAATACCAAATAAAGTGATAAATAGTTAACAATATAAATTTAAATTAATAATAATAACGTTTTACCAAATAAAAAATTTAAAAATAAAGAACTAAACCAAATGACAACAACTTCATAAAATTTTGGAGGAGTTTGATTAAAGTTGAAGTAGTCTAAATTTAGGATAGTAAATCAATATTTTTCTCAAACAATCATAGAACATTTAAAAGTAACACATACAGTAATTAAAATATTTATCTAAATATTAAAAAGAGGGTTTTATGTAGAATCTCTTCTTTTTCTAGTTTTATTAGCTATTTACTTTATATTCACTCTTCAATTTTCCCTTCTCCAATTATTTACATAAGGATTTTTTAAGCATGTAAATATTCTTTGAAGTGAAAAGCTATTTCAAATAGTGAATCACTATCACTAATTTTACAGTTAGTATTGCCAGTCATTTTATAAAATAATTAGGTCTAATACATTGGTCACAACCTTATAAACCATCCTGTATAAATCAATATAATCTGACAGCTTCTTGGTTGTCATAGAAACTGATTATAGCAAGCATGTTTAATGCAACACATATTTTATGCATAAATGATTAACTTACTAAAGTTTAAAATTGAGCTTAATGAAAGCCATGTTTACCACAATTTTCATTATCACTCCACATTTTATTTTAAATAAATAGTTAAAGGCCGTAACTTTAGAGCTAATAGTTGGTAGTTCTCTCCTAAGGAAAGAATTTTGTTATTCCAGATGAAATAATGTATCAGTGAGACTTGTTCTAGCAACTGAATTGCTCTTGCTTCTGATGTGTCTAGGTGTTCCCTTCCCTGCCTGTTATAATTTGGGGAATGAAAAAATGTGCACATCCAACATTTGGATGCACTGAACTACATCATCTTAAGGATTTAAAATGCAATTTATGAGGAATAAAAGTAATACAATTGGAGTCTTAAAACAACTAAGCAGAGTTTTCTGTGCAAATATTCAAGATCCAGTCAAGGGAATATTTTGTTATTCAGAGGCTACATCCACAACTGATGAAGACAAAATATGTCATTATTTTATGCAAAATGCATTTTATAAATTCCTTTTGTGTGTTTTAATAGGTACTACCAAAACATTAATATATTATAATGCACAGAGAGAAGCAGACTATTTCAATACAGAATATTATTAAATCTAGCATATAATTTAGGTATTTACATTAAAGAATATCATTCAGGAAAAACGTTAAAAGATGTATGAGTATGTTAAGAATATCCATGGAAGACTTATATATGCTAAGAGTATCCACAAAAGACATATGATATATATATATATATAGAGAGAGAGAGAGAGAGAGAGAGAGAGAGAATAGCAACGTAGCCATATACCCATCACTCAGCTTCAATAAATTAAAATTCATAACCAATTTTGTTTTACCTTCATTCCTACTACTTCACCACACATCACATTTTTAAGGAGCTAAACTGAAATATAATTTCATTCTTCTTATATATTTCACTAGAGGCCCGGTGCACAAAAATGTGTGCACTGGCGGGGGGGCGGGTCCCTCAGCCTCACTTGTGCCCTCTCACAGTCTGGGACCCCTCGGGAGATAATGACCTGCTGGCTTAGGCCTGCTCCCGGGTGGCAGAGGGCAGGCCCAATCCCTAGGTGCAGCCCCTGGTCGGGCTCAGAGCAGGGCCGATTGGGGAGTTGGGGCACCGCCCCCTGTCACACACAGAGCAGGGTGGATCAGGGGGGGAGGTTGCGCCACCCCCTGTCACGCACAGAGCAGGGCCGATCAGGGGTTTGGGGCACTGCCCCCTGTCATGCACAGAGCAGGGTGATGATCGGGTTGAGGAGCTCCCCCCTGTCACGCACAGAGTAGGGCCGATAGGGGAGTTGGGGCACCGCCCCCTGTTACACACAGAGCAGGGCGGATCAGGGGGTTGGGG
>NW_005354291.1:16840818-16865394 GCF_000412655.1 Myotis brandtii
TTTTTTTATTCTGGGATTTATTTACCTTCTATGGCTGTCACTGGAGCTGAGAGCCGGCTTTAGCTCTGAGGCTCGGCTCCAGCTCTGAGACCTTGGCTGCTGAAAGCAGGTATCTGGGTTTGTTTGGATTCTATAATTGAAACACTGTTTCAGCTCCATCTCGGCCAGCTGGCTGAAAGCATGGGGTTTGTTTAGCTTCTATGTTTGCAACATTGTTTCTTAGAGTGCAAGCTCAGAGGCCGGCAGCAGCAGGCGGGGAACCTTGGCTTCCTCCATCACTGGAGCAAGCAAGCCTCCTGTTAGCTTCAGCTGCCTGGCTGCCGGCCGCCATCTTGGCTGGCAGTTAATTTGCATATCGCCCTGATTAGCCAATGGGAAGGGTAGCGAAGTTACAATTAATTACCATGTTTCTCTATTATTAGATAGGATATGCACCTCTATAAATAAGCAATCTTTCAAAAAAACATAACCATAATTTTGTCAACTACCACTAGGAGTTAGTTCCTTATTATCATCAACTATCCAGTGAATTTCCCTTTCTGTTTTTCTTGGTTTTCCATCTTATTATCTATCCTATCTAATAAAGAGGGAATATGTTAATTGACCCTCACACTGTTGCAAAGATGGTGGTGCCCACAGCCAATAAGGAAGGAATATGCTAAGTCTGCCTCGCCTTCAAAGATGGCAGCACCCACAGCCAATAAGGAGGAAATATGCTAATTGACTGTCCCACCCTCAAAGATGGCAGCTCCCACAGCCACAAGATGGCGCCACCCAGTCCTCTCAGCCCCCCAGCCTTAAAGGGCCGGTCCAAAGTGCAGGCAAGCCTTGGATGGCAGCTGCCCAGCTGCCCAGGGCCTCCCAAAGCTCAGGTAACCAGGGCTGGCCTAGGCTTGCGCTGCCGGCAGTGGCAGCAGCAGAGGTGTGATGGGGGCATCACCTTCCCCTGATCGCTGGGTCGCCTCCCACCCCTGAGGGCCCCTGGACTGTGAGCAGGCCAGGCTGGGGGACCCCCCCTCTAGTGCATGAATTTTCATACACCAGGCCTCTAGTGAATAAATAGTTAGATATAGAGATTCAGTTTTAAATTTTAGAAAGAATTCTACATAAATAGACGTTGTATACTTGCATCAGAGGCCATAATGGATGGTTGACTTGAGTTTGATCTATAGAAGTAATAGATGATAATTACCTGTATACATTAATGACTTTGGGGTTGCAAAATAGTAAAATGATAATTCTAATACCCTATTCATTTATTGGCTGAGATATAACTTATAAAATAACGTTTATATAGAAAGGAGGGAATAAATACTTGACTGTTTATTTTATTTAACAGGTTTAAGAATAAATGATTTTTCTAGCATCTTCCAAGAAAATCATAACATTATTTGTGTACATATACCAATATTTAATATTTAAACCATAGCCATAATTTCTCTTTTACGCTCAACTTATGTATTAGTAATAGCTTTATTATCTGTAGAGTCATTGGAGACCTTAAAGGAATCTATATATATAAAACACTAATATGCAAATAGATTGAACGGCGGAACAACTGAACAACCGGTCGCTATGATGTGCACTGACCACCAAGGGGCACGCGTGGAACATGGCAGATGTCAGCAGCAGATGGCAGAGTGAGGCACATGGCGGGCATTAGCTGTGGTAGGATGGTGGAGCAGGTGATTGGGGAACCAGACCAAGTTGGGGTGCCAGTCACTGTCATCGGAGCAAGCCCCTGGTGGTTACTGAAAATTCTTTGCTCCCTACTGCCGGCACTGGAGCAGCCGCTCACACCCGCTGCCGGTGCCCGGCACTGGCCCCGATGGCTCAGTGTTGTCAGCAGGTACAGTACGAGCAGCAGTGGTGGGAGCGGGGCTGCCAGCTGACAGGGGACTGGGTGCTGTGGCAGGAGGGGCTGGGCGCGGGCACGGAGGATGGGCTGAGACCCACCCCTGTGCCCACCACACCCTAAGGCCCACAGTTCCTTTCAAGGTGCACAAATTTGTGCACTGGGCCCCTAGTACTATTTATAATACAGTTTAAGTGGCAGTATTTTTTGGTATCTCAATTATGAATGTGTAAGACCATGTGGTTTTTCCTTTTCAAGATGCTATTACATAAAGGTGTGTTTTATGAGCTTTAAAAATAATTTTAATATGATTTTAATTCTATTGCATCAACTAGTGTTTTTCAAGATATCTTATTGATAAACACATAAGTAGCTATGTTGCAAAATATGAGGCACAGATGATATGGTGTGAGAAGGCTCATTGAATGCATGTTATAAAAAACAATGGTACCTGGTATTATATGTATGTATATCTGATGTAAACTTCACAATTTCTTACATGGAAGAAATGTTCATATATAGCATTCATATAAAGGAATAAATTTTACATTTATTATTTGACATCACTAAATATATTGGCACATTTTAAAGAGCCAGGGATTTATATTTCACATTTTCCCTTGGCAAATTAATTTAAAAAATTCAAAATTCAAACTTATTTCAAAACTCTCATACTATTCTAACATTGATTTCTTAATAGTGAGGGATAACAAATCACTTAAAGAAAAAATGGAAGATGATTAATCCAATTTGAACAACAGAATTGTGATTTAAGTATAATGAAATACTCAACTAGTTGCAACAATTTTCAATATTGTGTTTATTTCTGTTGTCATACAACTTTAAAACATTTTGAAGATAACTGCCATAACTGAAAAGTCATAAGCAAACATCAGATTAGAATATAACCTTTGTTGTTTTTAATAAAGAAGCTTGGTTATGTGATTCCTGGAGTCATTAAAATATGTTAATTAAAAATTCCATAGCAATAATATTTTTAGAATTATTGCTTAAGATTAAAATTTTTAACAAATAATATAAATACAAATAAGAAATTTTAAGATTTATAAACAGATCTTAAGAGATTACTCTTAAGGAGTACTGTGTACATAAATAATGAGACTGTATTAACAAAAATATATAATTATTCTGCTTATATAATATATACATCATATATGCATATATGTGATAAAATTATATCAATTTTGCCCTCAATTGATTGTAAGATGGATTACACTTAATAATTCATTGTATCTGTTAAATCATTCTCCCAGCCTATTTACTCGTAAGTGCAGGGACATCAATATCAAGACACCATGAACTAATCACTAAAGAACACATATTTGTGTTCCACATTGTAGTTAAACTGCTTAAGAAAAATTTTCTGGTTTTATAAGCTATAGTCTAAAATAATGAGATGTAATGTAACTGGTTAGTTATTACATTTTTTATTCAAAATTATTATTGCATTATGTGCCCACTGCCCAAAGTAAAATAATCTTTTGTTACTATAGATTTACCCCCCTTTACCCTTTACTACCTCTCTGGTAACCACCATACACTTGGTCTGTGCCTATGAGTTTCAGTTTTATATCCCACATATGAGTGAAATCATATGCTTCTTAACTTTTTCTGACTGATCTATTTCATTTCCATAATATTCTCAAGGTCCATCTATGTTGTCACAAATGGACGCATTTCATCTTTCCTTATGGCTGAGTAGTATTCCATAGTATATACATACTCCATCTTCTTTGTCCAAAGGTATTGATTTTCTTGATGTTACCTCCATGAAGAATCCCAATATAAGAGAATCAATGCTCAATTATCTAGCATAAGTTAAAAAATTTATATAAATAAAAATGTAAATGTTCGTTTGTTCAAAATCTTAAATCTCTGAAAGCTCTTCACCGATTGCTTTGAAATCTTGACACAACGTTGCATTCGAATACGCACATGTTTTTACCTACCTATATACCTACTATTATATAGATGTCACACCTGTGACAGGTAAAAACATGCTTTTTTTGAAAAACAGCGCCATCTGTTGGACGTAAAAGCAACACACGCTATACTAAATATTTTACGATTCCATTTCAATGTTTCTGTTTACAATTATAAATTGTAGATAAAATTAACTACAAATATGCATATCCAGCTGCAAAACGATCGATCAGCTGAGATATTCTCACATCAATTGCTGGAAATGGGGAACGGAAAAGTGCTGGTTGATCTGACCTCAGGACGAATTTCATTGCCTCATAACTTCTGTAATTTAGTGACGTCAAAAGAAGAATTGGTTGAAAAAGTATTTCCCAATATTCAAACCAATTATAAGAATCATGATTGGTTGAGTGAAGGAGCTATTCTTGCTGCCAAGAACAAAGACATCTGCGAACTTAACAATATTATTCAGTCTAACATTCAAAGTGAGGCAGTCACATACAAGTCCGTCGACACTGTTATGGAAGCAGATGAAGCGGTTAATTATCCAACAGAATTTTTGAATTCACTCGATCTGCCATGGATGCCACCGCACGTACTGCAATTGAAAATCGGCGTGCCAATTATCATGTTGCGAAATATCAACCAGCCAAAGCTTTGCAACGGCACGCGGCTTGTAGTAAAAAAATTAATGAGCAATGTCATAGAAGCAACAATCTTGACAGGACCTTTCAAAGGTGAAGATGTTTTCATTCCTCGCATTCCTATGATTCCAATGTATATGCCATTTCAATTTAAGAGATTGCAATTCCCAATTAGATTGGCGTTTGCAATCACCATCAACAAAGCTCAGAGCCAATCTTTAGAATTGTGCGGTTTAGATCTAGACACGGATTGCTTCTCACATGGACAATTATATGTTGCGTGTTCTAGAGTCGGCAAACCAGACAATCTCAATATCTGCACAGACAATGGAACAACAAAAAAATATTGTATACCCACAAGCATTGTGAAATTAAACATATTAGAAACGTGCGCTTTCTCTTTTCTTTCTTTTCCATTTAACCAGACTGAGCCACAGCAACGCGTGGCCGGGTACAGCTAGTACATTAATAGAAATGTTGAAAAATTAAAAATATTTAATTCATAGTGTGTCCGCAGGAACCATGCTAATTGCTGATTATATATAGATTGATTCTATAATTTATCATTTAATTCAGTTATTGTTTAAGAGTGAAGGGGGCACTATTAATCATTAGACTGAAACAATGTATATAAAACAAGTCTGTCCAGGGCAACAAGGACATCCTGGTTACAGTGAAATAATTAAAACAAATCTGCCCCTACTTTCGTAGAACTTGTTAGAGTATGACAGCTATTTTATACATAAATAATTAACAGTAAACTTGTAAAGTATTTGATAGCTGAATAGGCATATTTACAATTAAAACATTTATCTGATTGCATATATTTCAACCTTCCTCTGCTATTGCAATTTTTTTCCACCAGATGGTAGCCAATAAATGCAGGAGAGCGATTAACAAAGTTAAAAGAAAGAAAAGCAAATTGAAACCAAACTCAAATTGAAAATTTGATTACAGCTAGAGATATGACAATGCTTGGAAAAATTCATATATGAAATATGTAAAAACAAATATTGTGAAAATTATTTAGAGTTAACATGGCTTTCTAGGTCTCTGAGACTGTTAAATGATGTAGACAGGAAAATGCTAGATTTGAGCACAGGAGTCAATGCTCATTTTTTCACAGATCATTCACAAACACATGAATACAGTTTTATTTTAAATATTCCTCATGTCTGTTTATTTATAAGAAGCATTGTGATGTTCTAAAATATGATTTTTAGAATATGCATTTTCTGACAGTTCCTTTTTAAAAATTCATCTGTCCCTCTTATCCTTAAAAAATCAGATACGTGGGATTATTTCCTCTGTGTGGAGTTTTCTTCTCTAGTCTTGGCTTGCACATGAAGTATTCATTATTTGCAAAAACCAATTATCATCCCTGTCTGGATACATTAAGATTTTTCCTACAAGTCTTTTCCTCTCTATCACATTTAAGCAACAGTTTGCATGAATTATTCATAGTTCCCATATTGCAGGAAAGTTTTTTATTATTAAATTTGATCACAATAATAGTTATTACCCCAGTCATGGCAGTTTTATGAGTCTTCTTCAATGCCATTACATGGAAAGATTTCAATCAAGAAATATAAAAGATGCAAATCAATTTCCATAATAAAATTAAACTGTACCATCTACTCCTTCATTCCAGCAATAGAGCTGATGGACAGCCTCTTCCTAAAAGCTGAAGCAGCTAACATTCACATACAGACATAGAGAATGGCAGATTATTTGCTTTTAAGAATTTCAGTGGCTTTTTTCTTCATTGTTGCTATTTGGTGTTCGCTAATCTGACCAGAACATAATATTTAAATCAGAGTCTATACACAAATTTATTTTCAAGCATACTATTTTCTTTTCTAAAAGTAGTTTATTTTCTCAGGTAGTTGTGCTTATGGAATAAATACAGCATTAAGTGATATTGTTTTCCTCCTAATGATAGTGTAACCTCATTTTGTATACAAAATACTCTGTTATTGGGAAGAAAGAGTGACTGATTTGTTTCTGGGTGTCAATTTTTTTTTAATAAAAAATGATCAGACTTTCATGGTGAGAATTTTCCTGTAAAAGTATGTCATAATCTCTTATCACTCAGTGAGGGGAGGTGTTCCGTTAGATTGAACTGTAAGATTGTAGACTTCTACTGGGAAATTTTTACCATGAGAGATCATGATGTCTGAGAACAACAATTTTCATGAATATGTACAGTACATACCCTGATTTAAAAGATTGGGTCTGTAGACCTATGACCTCCTTCGCTTCCTCAAAACCTAGGTAACTAGAATAGCAACCATCCAATTATACTCCTCCCAAAAATGTATCACAGGATCTGAGTACAAGATGAGATAGCAACCATGATTTTTACAAAAATGACTCTTCACCATTCTTCAAGGCAATGGCACGAAACAGATCTCACAACTTAATTCTTCATTTTTTTTCTTTAACAAATATCCACAGTTAACAGTCAATATTGACTTAACATCTAAAATGTCTTCAGCTTAATATCTTTATTCTTTATATTTCTACTCTCACAAATACTTCTGTGATTTGGAATGAAATTAAAATATAATTTTAGGAAGAGAAACACATTTTTTTAATGAAGGAGAACAGATAAATTAATGTTCATTTGGCAGCAGTAGTAGCTCCTAGCATGGTTTCATCATGCCAGCCCTACTTATCTTTCACATAGTAGCTTAAACTTTACTATGTCATCAAGCCTTTAATAACTATCCCATCTGGTATAGGAGCCTGTTCTCTCTGCTTGTCTATATCATAGCACTTATCACCATGAACGTTTTTTGTCTAATTGTTTAGGTCTACATCATACTATAAATATTTTCTAGCCAGAAATATTGGATATATATATTCCATATCTAGTACAATAACCAGTCAATGCTTATTGATTTGAATAGATGGATTGATAAATATACCAAGCTGCAGAGGTAAGCAGATTCCATCATTGATATTGATATTCCATAAGGATATTTTCTAATCAATAAGCAATTGTTTCTCTCCTGCTGCATAATAGACCATAATGTTTATTTTTGTATCCTATGGGGTGTTCACTTCATTCTCTAGTTCAATTAACATCAATAAGGAGTTAATCTCATTCATAAGGCCATAATATTGATTTGAATTCAATTATATTTATAGAAAAGTATTATAATTTCAAAAACAAAGGCATACACAGCATATGTAGTTTACATATTGTATTGTTGGAATGTAAAATTTCTACACACTTAACTAGCTAAAAGTAATTTAAATAGTAAACTTAATTAACAAAATTTCCTGAAAATTTGTTGAATATTGATTACAAAATTAGATTTCATATTCCTAATGCATTAAATAAAAAATGAAAATAAATTATACCATTTGTATTACTCATTTGTGACTGAATTGAGAGAAGATTGTCTGAGCTGTAAGTAGATTTTTCCATAAAAATGTCCTTATTAAAATAATAATAAAAATAATATGTCACCACAAAACTGTATTAATTAAGAGAGTGTGGTGCTGGTACAAAGATAGACATATAGATTAATGAAAAGATTTGAAAATCAAGAAAAAACCCTTTATATTCATAGTTGATTAATTTTTGACAAAGGTGCCAAGACAATTTAATGGGAGGAAATAAAAACTCTTCAACAAATAGTGCTCAAACAATACAATAATCACATGCAAAATACTTTGTATCTTATATTTCACATCAGATACAAAATTAACTGAATATAAATCATAGATATAAATCTAAGAACTAAACTATAAAACTCTTAGAAAAAACATGAGTAAGTCTCGAAGATGGATTAAACAATGGTTTCGTACATAGGAAACCAAAAATCACAAGCAATAAAAAGGAAAGAAATGAGATAAATTGAACTTCTTCAAATTTAAAAAGTTTGTGAACACAATAAAGTAAAAAGACACCCCCAAAACTGAGAGAAAATATTTCCCAATCATATATATAAAGGGCTTGTTTCCAGAATAAAGAACTCTTACACCTAAATGGCAACAGACATACTAATTCAAAATACACAATAGATTTGAGTAAACAATTCTTCAAAGAAAACATACCAATGACCAATAAGTATGTAAAAAATGGTCAATATTATTAGACATTAGAAAAAAATATAAATCAAAATCACAATGAGATACCAAAGAAGAGCAATAGCAAGTACTGGTGAAGATATAAAGAAATTAGAACCCTCATATGTTGTTGGGAATGTAAAATGGTGCAGCTTGGCAATTCCTCAAAAACTTAAATATAAAATTACCATATGAGCAGAAAAGCTACTGGTATAGAGTGGGGCAAAAGTACATTTACTGTTGCATGATAAATAATACAATAATCAATAAATGATAATGCAAGAATAAACTCTGTTTTGTATACTCACAGCTGTAAACCTACTTTTGTTCCACCCTATATATATAAAAACATGGAAAACATATGCCCATACAAAATATGTAAATATCCATAGCAGCATTCTTCATAATAACAAAAATGTGAGAAACTCAAATGTACATCAACTAATGAATAGATAAATAAAATATATTCATACAATGAAATACTTTCTCATAAATAAGAGAAAAAGTACTTGTACATGCTACAGCATGGATGATATTATGTTAATTGAAAGATGCTAGTCAGAAATGACCATATATGTGTTACTTTATTATACAAAAAGTCCAGAAAAACCAAGAGCAAGTTGAACAAAAAGCAAACAGCAAAATGTAATACTTTCAACAAAGACTTAATTTTTTTTTTTAAAAAAAAGCAATATGATAAATTTTCATTATGCTAAGTGAAATAAGCCAGTCAGTGAAAGATAAATACTACATGATCTCACTCATTTGTGGAATATAAAAAACATTATAAACTGTCAAACAAAAATAGATAGAGGCAAAGAAGCATCGAACAGACTGTCAAACTCAGCGGGAAGGTAAGGGAGGGTTGCGGGGGCAAGAGATCAACCGAAGGACTTGTATGCATGCATATAAGCACAACCAACAGATGCAAGACACTGAGGAAAGGGGGGTGAGGACTAGTGCCAGGTGGTAGGGAGTCCGGAAGGAAGTCAATGGGGAATAAAAAAAGAGACATATGTACTACTATTTGTGATACCTTAAGCAATAAAATAAAATTTAAAAAAAGAAAAGCCAAAAAATAAAATAATAATAATAATCACTTTAAATGTGAATGATGTAAAAATATCACTTAAATAACTGAGGTTGTCAGTATCTATCTATCTATCTATCTATCTATCTATCTATCTATCTATCTTTTCCCCTCAATCTAAGAGTGATCCAATGCTTTTTGTTCTGCAAAGTGCCTTCCACAGCTTTCTCTCCCTGTAGAAACAAGGGTGGAGCACTACTCAAATTACACCTATGTTCATTGCAGTATTTTTCACAATAGTGAAAAGCAACCTAGGTATCCATTAATAGATATAAGTGGATAAAGAGGATACTGTGTATACATACAATGGAATATAATTACTCAGCCATAAAACAGGATGAAATATTGCCATTTATAATATGCATGTGCCAGAGTGTTATGCTAAATGAAAGAAGTGAGACATAAAAAGACAAATATCATATGATTTCACTTACATGTAAAATCTAAAGAACATAAAGTAAATGAATAAACAGAAACAAGCTCATGGATACAGACAACAAACTGATAGTTTCCAGATGGGAGGAGGTAGGGAGATGAATGAAAAAGTGAAGGGGATTTAGAAGTATAAACTTCCAGTTATAAAATTAGTCACTGGGATGTAAAGTACAACACAAGAGATCTTTTAAATAACATTGTTGTAACTATGTATGGTGCCAGATCAGTACTAGATTTATCATGCTGATCACTTCATAAGGTATATAAATGTCTAATAACTATGTTGTATACCTAAAACTAATGTATGTCAATTATAATTAAAATAAACTGTAAATAAATACTGTGAGAATTATTGAATATTCTGAATGTAAGTCACAATATATGAGCAATTTATTCTAAAACATATCACTGAATGACTTTTGTATTTTAAAAATCATAAACAGCTAGCAATATTACTTTATACAGTAAATAAAATATTTACTTGCCTTGTTAATGTCTCTTTTAATATCTATTTTAAACCTTGGCAATGTAAATTATTTTTGGCTTTTTCAAAAAACAAATTTTTGCTTGGTTTTTAAATAAAATGTGGCATTTAAGAAATTTGACTGCATAGCAAAAAGAAGTTTCTGAATCTTCCCTTTACATAACATTTCCATATCAGGGTGCTTCTAGAAGAAAAACAAAATGGACTACAAATAAGCAGTAGCTATTTTCTCAGCCAATTCAGTATTGAAATTCTCTGATATTTGATGTGTCTTTTGTATTTATTCATCTTGAAAATTCATCTATATATTTCACATTTTCAGACATGTAAAGAACCTATAATGGTTCGTTCAATACCTGCTACGGCAGTGGTTCTCAACCTTCTGGCCCTTTAAATACAGTTCCTCATGTTGTGACCCAACCATAAAATTATTTTCGTTGCTACTTCATAACTGTAATGTTGCTACTGTTATGAACCGTAATGTAAATATCTGATATGCAGGATGGTCTTAGGCGACCCCTATGAAAGGGATTTGACCGCCAAAGGGGTCGCGACCCACAGGTTGAGAACCACTGTGCTATGGGATTGAGTGACCAACACTGGAAAAATATCTTGTGTCTGGCAAAACGCTTTTTCCTCTCATATGGAAAAAAATCAGTTAAAACAAGGTAATCTCATCCAAATATATGTTTATTCAAGAGTCTCTGCAGCTGACTTTATTTATTTTTAATATTCATAGACTATAGGATGACAATACAACTAACAAATACAGTTGTTCAGTTTTTCTGACTTACTTAACGAAAACACTTGTTTTAGAAGAAAATAGCTGTTTAGAAAGAATCCCTGAATCTCTTAGGAATTCCATTAGCCATGAAACAATGCTATCATTTATTCACTGAAGTCAAACTATATTCAGATAAGTATTTGCTGACAAAACAAAAAGTAAATATGTAAAAACAAATTTTAGGAAGCTTCTAGACATGTAAATATATTCCCAGTAGAATAAGGTCTCTAACATGCTTTTTCTTTTGCAAGACTATTCTGTGTGTTCCAGATCTTTTTATCTTCCATATACAATTTAGAATAAGTATTGTCAATTTCCATCTAATTTTTTAATATATTTTTATTGATTTCAGAGAGGAAGGGAGAGGGAGAGACAGAAACATCAATGATGAGAGAGAATCATTGATCGGCTGCCCCCTGCATGCCCTACACTGGGGATTGAGCCTGCAACCTGGGCATCTTCCCTGGCTGGGAATGGAACTGGGACCTCCTGGTTCATAGACTGATGCTGGATCACTGAGCCACGCTGGCTTGGCTCAGTTTCCATTTTAGCAAACCCTGCTGGAGTTTTAATTTGGATTGCATTGAATCTAAAGATCTACTTGGGAAGAATTTCTATCTTAACAATATTTAACCACTTAATACATGAGTATTATGTATCTTTCAACTCATTTATTCTTAAATTTTAAAGATAAGTGGTCAGTGTAGAATTCTTACACATAGTGTATATTTATATACACTATTACTTCTTGTCCTTGTTTTCTAACTTCAATTACTGGTTTGTCCGTGTTTCTGTCTCTTCACATGTGTTCTAGTTACTGGGTATGAATGAAATGAAGTGACTACTTTCACCAGTGAGTGTCCCCTTTGCCATATGTTAGGAAGATACCATACCTAAATGAAACCATGTTTTGAGTTGAGCTAGAACTGTGTTCGGGTATTGGTAAAAGTCCGTTCTCCACTGTTTGTCTTTAGTCCTTCAGCATGGCCCTTCTTGAATTTTGATTGAGAGCCTAGAGAGTTTATAACTGGAGCACTGAAATTTCTATCACATGGATAGATATTGACTTTTCAGCCTCTCTCACAGATTCAAAATTCCCTCTGTTTTTTGTTTGTTTGTTTTTCAGGTCTTCCCCCTCTAGCAAGACTTTGTCCTCTAAATACATAGTGATAATGAGATTCCCTCTGCCTTACCAGTTCTGTATCACTGTTTCCTTTGAAACCCAGAATTTACCAAATAGCCTATGGTAAAAACTGACCTTCTATTAGGGATTCTTCTGTTTTCTATTCAGTTATACCAGACAAACATGGCTGTCAGGATCTGTTTCATTTTACTTCAAGGCGGAAGACTACCTGGTTACGCTTTATAATGTGGGTAGGTCTCATCTAGTGAGTTGCAGGCCTTAAGAAGGTGACTAAAGTTTCTTAAAGAAGAAGGAATTATCCTCAAAACTGCAACATAAAAACACTACCTGAGTTTGTAGCCTGCTTCCCTATGGAATTTTGAGTCAAGACTGCAACATCAACTATTATCAAATTTGCAGTCTGCTAGCCTGCTCTCTAACTTTGCCAGCTCTCACAGTCTATGAGCCAAGCCAATTCCTTGAAATAAATCTCTATATCTATCTCTAATTGGTTCTGTTACTTCAAAGAACCCTGACTAATACAGTCTTTGTATGAAGAAAAAAGAGATGAACTATTTTTTCTTCTTCAAAAAAGAGAAATATTTATATCTTTGAAGTTTAGTACAGCCTAAAGTTCAGGAGATTTTATATGGCGAGAGAAAAACAGGCAAAGGAGAAATTTCCCCCACCCCCCACCTCCGTTCAGTTCTGGGAAAACAAAGACATTGTGGACCTTGACAAGTGGAGTCTTCTGGATGCTAAGACAGCGAAAGCATTCTAGACATTGGCCAGTGAATTCCTTGGACAGGAATATTGGTTCTAAGAATTCAAATATATCAGAATTGAGACAGTTCTTGGCTTAGAAGATTGTATTTAAAAAAAAGAAGAAGAAGACTGCAACTTACTCAAGGATTCCCCAGATCCCCAGATAAGAAGGCCAAGCTATGGTAGAGCTGGATATTCTTAAGAACAATAAACTAAGCAAGCAAAAACTACTTTTCTGCTATTCAGAGAATACTTTAAACCAATGAAGTCTAGAACACAATACCTATCCCAGTGGGGTATAAAATACAATTGTTATTGGTTATGGTTAAAGCTTTAAAACTGAAATGAATTTTGAAAGGAGAAGATTCACATGTGGTAGCAGAGTGAAATATGTATTTCTGTGCCTAAGCTAAAACTATTAGAATATATTAAATAAAATAAGAAAGAAAGAAATGTTTCCTTAAGTTGGAGACACTGAGATACTAATATTTTGTATATAATTTAGGAGGTACTTCACATGTCTATTAAAATATACTTGTTTAAAAATCATTAAAATCTTCTTCCAACATGACTGCTCTTCAAGTTTTATTATTAATCGATAACATGGCTTAAAAGAAAAAAAAATCTACCTTCTCAATGTAGGAGGTATTACCATGAAAACCACTAAGACACATAAAAAGCTGTCTGCACAGTAGTACACTCAAGCTGCATATTAAATATACATATATGAAAGACTCCCTAGGGCAGATGAGTTTGTTAATCATAGTGTTTGAGTTTCCTTATTTGATTTGTTTCTACTTCTATGGCAGGAGGGTGGACATAGTCGCACATTTTCCTCTAATTTTTTGATAAGCACTACTATCAACATGACAGCCTGGACTGATTAAATAACCCTATTAATATGCAGATATAACCTCTGCATTTAAGAGTCTCTGAGGCCAAAATTAAATGTAAATTACCAAGGGCCAAAACCCCTCTTCAGCTTCTTTCCTCTCAGGCAATTGTTACATATTGCCTTGTGGGGAAAGACAGTGTACTTACAAATCACATGTATTTGTTTTTATGTTATTGGGCCAGTAGAGGTCAGATGAGATACCGCCAGGGGAAGAATAGTGAAAGGTCATAGTAAAAGCAAGCCAAAATCAAAGTTAGAAAAAGAAACATGTACAGTGAGTCTGATAAATATGCAAGTTGAAACAGGAAAATTCAGAGTTTAGGAAAGTAAGAAAAAAGCAAGAATGTCTTCTAGGCCTAGTTTAGCAAATACTAAATGATCAGGAAAGAGAATGCAAGACAGAAAATCCAGGTTAGCGCCCTAGGGACAAAAATGCCAGGAAGCTCTTATGGACAATGTGGGGCTGAATCAAAGACAAACAGTTGGCACAATAAAAATGTGCAACTTTGAACTGGAGTCATGGTTATCAATTTAAATAATGAAGCTCTTTAGGTTCTATGAGTGACTTGAAGACTCTGTGATCTAGGATTCTTGGTAGCCATCTACTTAGAGTCAAAGTTGATCAGAGGCAGCAGAAGACCTGGAATCAGAGGAAAAGTGGTACAGCTGGGTCAAATTGGGGAAAATGGTTAAAATATTTCTCTTCCTGACAGTGTGCTCTCCATGAAGGCAGATGCTATCTATAATTGGTTAACTGCTGAATTTCCAGGACTTGGAATATAGTATATACACTCACAAATGTATGTTGAATGCATACATGCTCTCTTAAATTCTGTATCCATATTAATGAGACTTTCGCTCATTCCGATATGGTGGCCTGTATTATTATTTTTAAATGTTCACTGAACCTCATCGACTCTGAGACTTGGTTTGGCCAATAAAGTGAAGGGAAGATGACATGTACCAGTTATACGCATGGATTTTAAAAAATAACATTTGGTTGAACATGTCCTTTATTCCCTGCCTCTTCCATTGTGAGACTGACAGACAATGAGCAGTGCTCCTGATGGGCTACAGTTAGGGTTAGATATAGCAAATAAACCCACAGCATATCCACTAAGTTTTAGTTTCAGATAAATCATGCATACATTTTATTATAAGTGTATCCCAAATATTGCATAGGACTTACTTATACTAAACATTTAATTTTTTATCTAATATTAAAAACTAATTGGATGCCCACTGTTTTATCTGGCAATCCTACCTACAATGAAAATGTAGACTGAGTAAAAACTAAACTTTGCTTTTGTAAGCCACGTGATATGAGGGTTGTCTTTTGCCACAATATAATCTAACCTTCTGATCTATCTTGATTAATAGGACCACAGTTCATCCATTATTAAAAAAATGATGGAATTACATGCTATTTCATGACATTTAGGCTTAAAAGATATTTCTCCCCCCACTAAAGACTAATACGTTAAACTGCAAAAGTATTGCTTTATCCCGGTGACTCCCTTCTTTCCAAACCATGCACTATGGTCATAAAAAAAAGCTATAACTATTCCCATACTAAGTTTTAGGAAACTCTATAAATCAAATGAATTGCCAAGGAGTAGTATAAACTTTTAGCACCCTCCCCCCCAAAAACCAAATGTTTAAACTAAGTAGTGTAAGTTACAGGTAATTCTTTTGATGTATTTAGCTTCTGGAGATGCCAAAAATCATACACAGATCTGACTGATATAAAGTTACACTTACTTATGGGGGAAAATGATGTTTAACACTTAGGTAAGTGACTAGAGAAATGATGACTCTGTACAAGGAAGGGCTGGGATAGAGAGCTCTGCCTTCACACTTTTCTCCCCCTCACTTTGTCCTGGATCAAGTCAGGCCAGGAGTTTCAGTCTAGGGAGCCAACACTGTCGTATGTGCCTGCTTCAGCAACTTCCTTGGTGAAGCACAAAAAGGAGGGAACAAATGGAGCTCAGCAAAGGGAGATGCATAAGAACAAACACATCCAATGTCCTGAAACTCAAATTCTGTGTGGTGTCCCCCACAACTGGTGCACAGTGGAGTAAGTAGTTCCACCTGGGGACACTATGTTCCAAGACAGCCTGGAGCCAGGATGACTGAATGAGCTGACCTGGATTTTGCCAACACATGTGCAGCAGGAGGAGAGCACCACACAGCACATTTATGTCTTTGAATGAATGAGTCAGGTAAACAAATATCACCACAATAAATTAGGTAGAACTTCATAACAAGGACATAGGAAAAGAGCTACAGACAAAACACTAAGGAATGTGTGCATGTGGTTGTGTACTCTGTGTGTGTGTTTCCTTGATCAGTTTTATCAGGTAACTAACTTACATATTGCTACTTTTCATTTTTATTTGCATTGCTTTCTATAATGATAATACAAAAAAATAATCTAAAGACAATTAGAACTAAGAAAAGCCCACATGGTCACTGGATACAAGATGAATACTGAAAAATCAATACTGCTCCTATGAATCTCTCTTAGGTCAAATTCTCTTTGAAGCCGGCCTGGATCCCAGGATTCAGGTACAAGTGACTTTTTTTAAGGAACTATTCCAGAAAACACAGAGGAAATGGTGGCAGCAGGGCAGGAAAATGGTAGAAGTCAAACAAGGGTGTGAAAACAGCCTCAACCTAATTCTACCAGGAACTCTATAAATTATATTTCACTCTGAACAATCATTGGTTGTGACATGCCTAAGTTAGTGAGAATAAATACTTTAAGATCTCCACCAGTGGGGTTGGAATTTCTCATAGTAGCTAAGCACAAATAAATCCAGGTTTGGGCACATGAAATGGCAAATGAAACTGAGGTGTCTAGACATAGCACAAGAGGTGTCTGCTCTAACAGAAGGAATATCTAATTAGAACACTGAAGTCAGATACAAGAGGCATTTATAATAGTTTGGTAGATAATCTAACAGAAGTATAAAGTTCCTTTTTAGAAATTCAATTGAAATAAGAAAATAAAACCTTGGAGAGGTACATGATGTTAGTGGATAAGAAATGCAACACTGTAAACATATCACTCTTCCAAACCTGATCTATAAATTCAATAAAATTATAATTTAAAATCCCAATAGGATTGGGGGCATAAGAATTCATAAAATTAGTCTTAACTTTGCATGAAAGAATACAATAACATAAATAAATAAGACACCACTGGAAAGACCAAAAAGGAGGATTTTCCTACCAAATTCAAATACATTTTATACATTATTAATAATTAAATTATGTAATATTGGTTTACAAATTAAATACGATCAAGTCTTGATGAGAGATTGTCTTTAACATGGTGATGATCCACTAAGTGTGTGAAAGCAAAGGTTTGGAAGTAAAATATTAAGGACAAGAATCAGAAACATGATAGGATGAAGAGGGCTGAGCTAAACTAACCAGAACAATAATAAGTTACCATTTGTGCACACAATGGAATCTTATTTGGCCATAAAAAGAAATGAAGTATTGATTCAATCTACAACATGACTGAACTTTGAAAACATAGTGAGTGCCAAGTGAAAGAATCCAGATACAAAAGGCCAAATCTTGTATGATTCCATTTATATAAAATCTCCAGAATAGGCATATCTATAGAGTCAGAAAGTAGGTTAGTGTTTGCCAGAGCTGTGGGAGGGAAAAATGATGAGGAACTGCTAATGGGGTTAGGGTTTTGGATGATGAAATGTTCTGGAATTAGATTGCTGTGATTGATGCACAACTTTGTGAATGTACTAAAAACCACTGAATTGTATACTGTAAAAGGGTGGACTTTATGGTACATGAATTATATCTTGATAAAACTGTCACTACAAATATTTCTATTTTAACTGCTCCTGTAAAATCTCTTAGAGTAAAAAATAATAATAATTTTTTAAAAAATAGGGAATCAGAGAAATGTAGCATGGATTTCAAGGGAGCACAATATATTTCCTATTGAATAAGAAATGGCAAAACTTAGGAACTGTAGATTATGTTACAGAGATAGTGCTTTCCCTCACTTTTCTTCATTTTCCAAACAGATTTTGGTACTATGGTAAAATAGAGAAAAATACATTTTTTCCTCTCAATGGATTTTAAACAAGTGAAATAATTTCTTTCTTATGGTGTTAGACATAGATTTAATCATCTATTATGAAATACTAGAGGCCCAGTGCATGAATTCGTGCACTGGTGGGGTCTGGCTGGCCGGCCCGATAGGGGGGAGGGGATACGGGAGGTTGGCCAGCTGGCCCCAGCCACAATCGGGGTGGGGGGACAGATTAGGGGTGGAGCCATCCAGGGGGGAGGGACCTCGGGCAGTTGGAAGGCCAGCCCTACCCCCTGGTCAAACTCCAGTCAAACTCCCGGTTGAGGGGAAATTTGCACATTACCCTTTTATTATATGAGATAGAGTCTTATACCAATTATCTTTCAAAAGTGTTTATTGTTTAATAATATGTATAATTCATTCTCAGTTTCCTGGAAGAGGACATGGGGTCTGATATTTTAGAGAACGATTAAAAAATTGATCCTTAAAACACTATTCACTTTACCTAGTTTTCCTTTTTATTGAATTTATTAGGGTGACACTGGTTAACAACATTATACAGGTTTCAGGTGCACAATTTTATAGCACATCATCTGTATACTGCATTGTGAGCTCATCACCCCAAGTCAAGTCTCCATCCATCACCATTTATCCCCCCATCCCCTCCTCCACCTCCCTCCATTTCCCACCCCCAGGCAATCAGGGCACTGTTTACCGGGTTGATTTAAATAATTATCTGAAAATCCCCCAAAGCAGCCTTTCTCAGGTACATTTTTTTGTGGCTCTAAACTCTGGCTATTGAACTGATTCTCAGTGGCTGTTTTATAACATAGTTAGAGTGAATTCAGTTGCTTTACCTGATGCTTTTGGATAGATTTTGAAGAATCTGATCGACACTTTAATAACTATTGTACTTACATCAATAATTGTTTAGTACATTTCTAGGGAGATATTAAAGTTAACTGCATTCAGTTGTCTCAGTTATTAAATCTGAAAAAGACTTCAAAGAGAGAAGCCATAACATTTATCTTAACAGATTCAGAGTCTTATATTGTTCATCTCAAAAAACAACAACAACCTGTTCCTTACCTTGTGGTTTCTATCTCTCCTTTTATATCCATGAATATTTTTAACCAGTTGTGTAGTTTTTATTTTTTGCATCTACTTACTTACCAAAATAATTTGTTGACTGCACTTAAAATAATTGTTTTTGCTCTGTTTAATTCATCTTTGATAGTTGCTTTTCCATGAGATTCTTATGTGCCCTAAATTATAAAAGTATTTCAAAAGAGATTTTGTATTTGCCCCTTTGGTAAGCCTTGGGTGTTTCACCCATTTGAGACAAAATAATTTTCCAAGTTGTACCAAGTGGGTATTTTTAATTTGGACTAATACCACCATTGGTATTTACAAATTACTCTTTATTACAGAGAGAATTATAACTGCCTCACAAAGCTTATATTTTTTACCCTAACCCCAATGTGACTACATGTAGAGGCAGGTAATTAAGGTTAAATAAGGTTGTACAGGTGTGCTCTTAATTCAATATGACTGGTATCCTTATAAGAGGAGGAAGAGACACCAGAGTTCAACCTCTCTGCATACACACAAGGAAGCAGTCATGTGAAGACAGAAACAGAAAGCAATCTGCCTCAGGCCTAGGCTTTCTTTATACATATTTTTATGATAGTCAATTACTGCCATTTTACTAAAGCCAATAGATACATCATTAGCCTTATACATATTCCTTGATATCACAGAAGTTGATTATGTTGCCAGTATTCTGTAGTTTTTCTTAAATTCTTTTAATTCAAGTCCAGAGAATTAAGTTAATCATAATTCTCAGGATAACACACCATTAACGTGGATGTAAAATACCCCACCTATTTTTCCCCTTTTTAAATTTATTATTTCCATTTTTCCCCTCTCTAGAGATATACAAGATAATAGATTTAATATTTTTAAATTGCATATGTGTACATCATTTAAATATATATATATATATGTATATATATATATAGTAGTGTTTTGTGTGTGTTGTGTTCTTGTGCTTCAGTGTTTATATGAAATTACATATTGGAAGTGTCATATATCTTATTTTTTTTCTTTTATTACTTGGTGCAAAGTTTTAAAAGGCATAGCAATACATGTTATTCTTCAAATACATTTATCTGTTTCCCTAATGATATATATTTAGATTGATTTTTATTCTACGTTCCTGCTACCATAAACAACACTGTGATAAGGATTCTCATACATTTTGACATTAACTCTCAGTGTTTTATAGACTCCTCTTGCTCTAGCCATATCTAAAATTCCGAGTTTTATCACGAAGGCACTCATTTTTCTAGGTTAATCTTCTATTCTCACTGCGAAGGATCTCACCAGTCTGTCTGATTTCCTCCAATAGCTTTAACTTGGAGTAATAGTTGTAATGTACCAAGAAATGACAGATCTCTTGTCCAACAGATATCTCTCCAGAGCCTCATTTAGGTATGTCCACAAAGTCCAAAGTTAAATTTATGATTTACCTCCTAAATCAGTGATGGCGAACCTATGACACGCGTGTCAGAGGTGACATGCAAACTCATTTTTTTGGTTGATTTTTCTTTGTTAAATGGCATTTAAATATATAAAATAAATATCAAAAATATGAGTCTTTGTTTTACTATGGTTGCAAATATCAAAAAATTTCTATATGTGACACGGCACCAGAGTTAAGTTAGGGTTTTTCAAAATGCTGACACGCCGAGCTCAAAAGGTTCGCCATCACTGTCCTAAGTCATAATTCCCTATTTCCTAACTTTTCCTATGTTATTTAGGTGGCAGCGGGGTCAGTTATTAAAGACAGAATCTAGAAAATCATCCTTTATTCCTTTCCCTTCCTTCTCTCAAATATCTAATCAATAGGTGAGACCAGTAGATTTTACTCCTAAATATCTATACAGTTGTCTTCATTTCTACTGCAGCTACTGTAGTTCCCTATTTCTGGTAAACTCATCTTTCCCAATTTAGCTGGATAAATCCGACTCAATCAATCCTTCAAATCTTGAGTAGACCTCAAGGATTTTTTTTTTTTATATCAAGTGAAAATTACATTCCCCTGTGAAGCTCTAGCAAAGCACTTTGTGTTTTGTCAATTTTTGAAACTAGGCACTTATCTCTAAAAGTATTCATTTAATTTCTATTTCATCTTCTCTGAACTAACCAAAATTGTAACTTTTTGTTGATCGACTATATTACCTGGTACAAGATTGCAGATCAAATATTAACTGAGCTTCTAACAGGTTTCAGACATCATTCTTGGCACCTTAGAGACAGCAGGAAACTAAACAGAAAAAAGTCTGCTCTCAAGGGAGAGACAATCTATACTAATAATAGCCTAGGGCCGTCACGACCTAACAGACGATCTGTCCATCCCCCGGCCCTCAGGCTCCATTGATCAGGGGATGGCTAATGGGGGAACTGGGTCCCTCAGGCTCCAATGAATCCATGGCAGCAGTGACTGGTGAGCGGGTGGAAGGCAGACTGCTTGATTCCTCCCCCCGCCTGCAGGCTCCCATTGATCAGGGGGTGTCTAACAGGGAACCTGAGTGAGTGGCACGGGGGCCTCTAGTCAAATATAATACCAGTAAGTTAAAAGAAGAAACATAGCATAGGCTTTTACCAGTAGAGCACCGACTCTGAAGCTGTACTGCCTAGATTCAAATCACAGTTCAAACACTTCCAAACTCAGTGATTTTTGAACATTAGTTATTCATAAAACATGGATAATAGAACAAACTTCATAAGGTTGTTATAAAAATTAAATAACATTTATAAAGAACTGGGAATAATATCTTGCATATAGTAAGCAACATACAAGTTTGTTAAATAACATTTATATATTATATTATAAAAATGTATATGTAATGAAAAATAAAAATCAGGTTAAAGGGGACTGACCATAGAGGATGGAGAAGTTAGGTGGCAATTTTTAATAGGGTGGTCAGATAGCCTAAAGCATCATTTGAGCAATAAGTTGAAGAAGGTTCTAAATCAGGGGTGGGCAAACTTTTTGACTCGAGGGCCACAATGGGTTCTTAAACTGGACCGGAGGGCCGGAACAAAAGCATGGATAGAGTGTTTGTGTGAACTAATATAAATTCAAAGTAAACATCATTACATAAAAGGGTACGGTCTTTTTTTTTTTTAGTTTTATTCATTTCAAACGAGCGGGATCCAGCCCGCGGACCGTAGTTTGCCCACGGCTGTTCTAAATACATATTTTTAAATGAATTAAAGGATAATTTATAGCACTTTAAGAGTGTCCCAAGAGGAGATCCTAATCAGTTCCTAACCAGAACTCTGACCAGAACTTTGGCTGGAGATCCTGGCTAGAGGTCCTGACTAGGCTGCTGATCAACTGAAGGCTGTCTCCGTGTCATTCCTTCTTCGCCGACTCCGTCCACACCTTTGGGGACCCCTGGACCTGCTGGGGTTGGACCCCAACATCTGGCGCCCGAACAGGATTCCCGAAGGCAGTCAAGAGAGTAATCGGTAACGAAGAGGCAGCCGATATACTAATCAAACAACTGGCTTTTGAAAATGCTAATAATACCTGTCAGGCTTTATTAAGGCCAATTCGCAGAACGGGAACTATAAATGATTTTATAAAACAGTGTGCTGATGTAAGTCCAGCATTTATACAGGGTGTAGCTATAGCTGCAGCTCTCAAAGGGGAGACATACCCTCAATATGTACAGGGCATAGGACAAGCCAGCAATAATACAGGTAATAAAAGAAATATGAACTGCTACTCTTGTGGCTTATCTGGGCATTTTAGCAGAGAATGCCCAAATAGAAATAATAATACTCAAGCCAGATGGCAAGCTCCTCGACAGCCTGGAAATACATCAGGGAATAATATTAATCCTCCAAAAACCGTTTGTCCCCGATGTCAGAAAGGATTCCATTGGGCAAAGGAATGTAGATCGAAATACCATAAAAATGGTCGGCCTTTAAATTCTACAAACCGCTCCCAAGGAGGTTATATCCCATCACCTCAATTGGGAAACTTGAGAGGGGGCCAGCCTCAGGCCCCTGCAATAATAGGGGCATCAACCCTCAACCCCTCTGCTGCAAATTTCAATCAATCAATGACCTCTTCAGGGCAACCCCAGGCAGTGCAGGATTGGACCTCCATTCAACCACCCACGCAATACTAACCCCAGACTCGCCAGTAGCAGCCATTCCTACAGGAGTGTCTGGGCCGCTGCCTGAGGGAACTGTAGGATTAATATTAGGGCGGAGCTCCACCTCGTTACAGGGGATCTTAGTCATCCCAGGAGTTGTTGATGCAGACTACACAGGAGAAATACAGATTTTACTTTCCCCACCCACCACAACTATACAGATTCAGCCCAACCAGAGAATTGCCCAATTACTCCTGTTACCAATACATAAAATAGGGACAGCTGTTACCCAGGAAGCTAGAGGGGCCGGAGGCTTTGGATCTAGTGATGCAGCATTTTGGATACAAGAAATCCATGCTACTAGACCTACAAAAATTTTACAAATTCAGGGAAAACCAATTGAAGGTATATTGGATACAGGAGCAGATGTTTCCTGCATAGCAGGGAAGGATTGGCCCTCTTCATGGCCCACGCACACCACCTCCACTTCCCTAGTAGGACTAGGCAAGGCATCTAATGTAAAAAAGAGTTCTCAGATTTTAACTTGGGCTGATGAAGATCAACATTCAGGAACATTCTGTCCCTATGTAATTACGACTATCCCCTTTACATTATGGGGAAGAGATATCTTGTCTCAAATGGGAGTTCTATTATATAGCCCCAGTGATAGAGTAACATCACAGATGCTAGACATGGGATTTAATCCAGAAAAGGGATTAGAAAAAGAAACTCTATATTTTTATTAAGTGTTTTTCAGTCCTTTGCTAGGAAGTCTTCATAATTCTTTGCTTTTAGAATTGAATGTAAGTAAATTGTATTTTTTTTTTACTTTTAATAGTAAATTGTATAAGTGTATAAATTTTCTTTATTATAGCTTTGTGTGAAATGATCTGAACTGTGATGACAGGTTGATTCTAAATAATTTTGAAAAAATGTAAAGTTAATTTTGTTCTCTGCTTCAATCAAAATTAAAAATTAGAAAATAAATTAAGCAAAAGCTTAATTATTTATTCTTTGGTTTTAAAAGTACTGTTTTTATAAACTGTTAAGCGGCTGTTTTGTCAAAGGTTGGTATTTAGCATTAAGTATCTGGTTTGTTTGCATTACAATTGGTCAGTGTGATGAGTAGAAATTCTATTCCAAGTCAGTGAGATTCTCTCTTTTTCTATTGAGTATTATCTCTGTGCTAGAGGCCCGGTGCACAAAAATTTGTGCACTCGGGGGGGAGAGGGGG
>NW_005354291.1:16865602-16865838 GCF_000412655.1 Myotis brandtii
TGGGTAAGATAATACAAAAAGTGAACTAGTCATAAAAATGTAATAAACATACAAGACTTGGTAGTTGGTAAATGGGAACAACAGGTAATCTTAATGGATGAAAAATAAGATTCTGCATGAATATAAAATACTAGAGGCCCAGTGCACAAAAATTTGTGCACTCGGCGGGTGGGGAGGTCCCTCAGCCCGGCCTGTGCCCTCTCGCAGTCTGGGACCCCTCAGGGGATGACCACCTG
>NW_005354291.1:16866011-16877770 GCF_000412655.1 Myotis brandtii
GCTGGTTTGCCCTGAAGGGTGTCCCGGATCAGGGTGGGGGTCCCGCTGGGGTGCCTGGCCAGCCTGGGTGAGGGGCTGATGGCTGTTTGCAGCTGGTCACACCCCCTTCAGGGTGGGGGTCCCCACTGGAGTGCCTGGCCAGTCTGGGTGAGGGGCTGAGGGCCATTTTCAGGCTGGCCGGCAACTGAAGCTCCCAGCCTCTCCTTTTTTCTTTTTAATGCTGGGATTTATTTACCTTCTATAACTGAAACTGTGTTGCCGTCCTGCTCGCTCCAGCTCTGAGGCTGCAGCTGGCTGAAAGCAGGTATCTGGGGTTGTTTAGCTTCTATAATTGAAACTTTGTTGCTTTTGGAGCTGTTGCTTTCAGGCTCAGAGCCAGGCCTCGGCAGGTGGGGAACCTTGGCTTCCTCCAACACTGGAGCAAGCAAGCCTCCTGCTCGCTTCAGCTGCGTGGCTGCTGGCTGCCATATTGGTTGGCAGTTAATTTGCATATCTCGCTGATTAGCCAATGGGAAGCATAGCGGAGGTACGGTTAATTACCCTTTTTGTCTTTTATTAGATAGGATAATGCTTCCTTACTCGCCTATCCACCACTGGCCCAGTGGAACATGGAATAGGAGAGGAGAATAAACCACTCTCTTTATGAGGGAGCTGTAATTCAGTACTCTCACAGGGAGAAACTATTTTTAGTTAAGGTAAGGAAATGTCCTGAGAGAGAAAGGTGAGCTGGTCAGGAGAGCTGTTCAAACAAACAAAATCCCCTTTCTTAAAATTATGGCTTTATTTGTGAAAAATAAAATTATGGCTTTATTTCTGTTATAAAATTGGCATTAAAATTAATATTTAAATTTACTAGGAGACTTTAGTAAATTATATGAATTCATTATTAATCACCATTTTACAGTTTTCTTGTGTGGGTGAATATCTTAAACATAATTGGTTCTGAAAAGAATTATGATGAGGAGGAGGAAGAAGAGGAGAAGGATGATTTAAGTGATAGCATGGAAAATCTCAAGGAATCAAAAGAGAAGGAGGAAGAAGAGAAGTTAGCTTGAGGCTCCCATATGGCTTGAATTCCTTTGCCAATATGTTGCTGTTTTTCTTTGTGAAATGCTACACTAATGAATCCTCAAAAAAAAATCTCTATAAATCACTCCATAGTACATAATCCTTGAAGTGGAAGAATAGGCAATTTCTGTTCTATATCCAGTAGTTGTTGTTGAAAGAAGATAAAGGTATTAAAACTGATATTACCTTTCATCTCACTGGGCAGAGACCATGTCTTTTCTATTGTCGACTCAGCACTGAGTGATAAATATACTCTTACAATATATGAAGAATGGATTTTTCTCTGTTCAAATCCTTTGCTCATTAAACAAACCTCTCTGGTGCAATGTTTTTCAATAAACAGTTAATAAAATGTATCTGGCTTTATGAATTCACTTATAAAAATTATTAGACATCTGCAGACAATAGAATCAGTCTTTCTCAAACATTTCATTTACTAAATATAGATTTATAGGAAGAAAGCAAAAGAATAGACAATTTCTTTTTATAAACAATGTCACATAATAGATAAATCAGAAAGCAAAAATTGACATTTTAAATCTCTCTGGCCACTGCAAATATAATAAAGCACCTCCATTCACCTCCCACAATATTTGGAGATCATATTTTGAATGCTTCTCACCAGTTCAGCTGAAAGTAGAAATGATTTTTTAATGCTATTTTTAACTTCCCAGAGATTACTCCACAGGAAGAATAAAGTGTTGCCAGAAATAAAAGAAATAAATATCTTACTTCTTTGGAATGTCACTGTTACAAGATAGCAAGGAGCTAGAAAAATTCCTGGGCAAGTAGAATAGAGAAACTGAGACAAGGAAATTAAACAAGGCTAATTTGGGAAGCTTTCAGCCAGCATGTAGCAGGACCTTATCTTCCCCAATTAAGGAACTTGTGAACAAATGGTTAATACTTCTCCTCCCTCTATGTTACTGGTTACTCCATTTGAATGCTAATACTGTACTTTTAAAATTACAGGTGCTATTGTAATTGATTGCAATAGCTGGTTTGATTAATCCCTCTTCCCACATTGATTTTTAAAGGAATTTTGTCACTACTAGTAATTGTTTGTTTTTCCATATGACCTTTAGAATCAATTTATCTATTTCCATACTCCCCAAAAAGCTGATATTGTTATTGGGATGGCATTAAATTTTATTGACTTAACGCAAATTAACGTATCTCTGATATTGCATCATCTTATCCTCTCTTTTTGTTTAAGTCCACTTCTGGATCCTTCACAAACATTTTGTAGTTTTCTTCATTTAGGTTTTATACCTTTTTTGACAAGCATATTCATAAAAATATTACCTTAGGATACTACCTTTTGATTGTGATGGATCCTTGCATAAATTATACCTTCTAATTTGCTATTAGTTTTATATATAAGAACCATGTTAGGTTCTCTAGAAAAACAGAACCAACAAGATATGTATGCATAGAGATTTTAAAGACTCACATGATAACGGAAGCTCACAAATCCAAAATCTGTTGGATAGACTGGCGACACTAGGAAGAGTTGATGCTGCAGCTTGAATCACAAGGCGGTCTCCTGGCAGAAATCCATCTTCCTCATGGGAGGTCAGACTTTTTCTATGAAGTCCGTTAACTACAGTATAGAGATAATCTGATTTGTTCCAAATCTACTGATTTAAATATTACCTTCATCTAAAAGATACTTTCACAAAAATATCTAGAATAATGTCAGACCAAATATCTGGGTACTGTAACTTAACTAAGTTGATACATAAAACTAACCACCACAAGGACCTTTGATTTTAAAATATTAGTTTTATATTGCTACTTACCCAGTTTTATACCCCTCTCCCTCTTGTTACTTCCCAACCTACCCTCTCTCTGTTTTCACCATTTTCTCCTTTTCTTTGACTTTCTGTAGCATTCTAGATAAACTATAATTGCATTAGCACACAGTTGTTTTACCTTTTTTTTCTTTTTCTCATGCCTCTAATAATTTTCTCTTATCTGATTTTATTTTTTAATATATTCAACATAATATTAAAAACTCTGGCAATAATGAGCCTCATTTCCCTTTTCTCTACATTAAACAGAAACTGGTCCAGCACACCCCAGTATTTAAGATATGGATTAATCATATTTGAAAAGCACTGAGGCAATTATTCTTCTATTGAGTGTCTTTATTACAAAAAGGTATTCAATTTTGTGCTGAACTTTCCTTGGAAATAACATGACTTTTTTTCTCCTTATATCTATTTAAAACATGAATTATATTAATAAAGTTCTGCATTGTGTTCCATCCTTGGAATACTGAAAAAGTCTTATTTAGTCATTATTTATTAATTGAATGTGTTTTTCCTCTAATGGCTAATATTATTTTATTTCAAATATCTGTGTCATAATTTGCATAAATAAGGATTGTCTGCAGTTATCCTTTAAGTGAAATACTGATGTTTCACATGTGCATCTGTTAAGACCCATTTGAAATCAGAAACCATTCAACATATTTCAAACCAAAGGTATTTAATGTATGATTAGTTGTATGATTTGGAAGGATGAGAGGAAGAAAAGAGATGAAGGCAACATTATTAAGAATCATTTATTACTGCAGACCAGTAAGTAATGTTACTGAAAGCTCTGAGTCACAATCCTAACAGCTGTTGTTGGAGTCAAGCTGCCTGATACGGAATCCATAAGCATGCAGGTCTAGGTCACTGCTGCTGTTGCTGGGACCCGCACTGCCTGGGCAGGAAATAGGCTCCAACATTCCCAGGCTACTGTTACTGACTGAAGCTGTATCTGCCACTCTCACCACCTTCAACCCTGCTGTTGCTTCTACAGTTCTTGAAGCCAGAAAACCATGAAGAAGAAAAAAGGAGAATCACTTCTCCATGTCTCATTCCACCACATTTTGCACTAGCACATCCCAATTGTATAGCCTGCCTATTTGGTATGTGGTTTGTGGGGCCCCAGACCCTGAGCTACAGAACAGGTCACAGAAGGGCTGAAAACATGCAGAGAAATTTCTGGGAAAGCTTACTGGAATTTGGAAATGTTCAATTTAACTAGTGTATTTTAAGTAACATTGTCACCTATGATCTTTGAAGCATCATTCTAAGCCAGTGCTTATTTCGGGGTAGCTCTTTGATAATATTCTCATTTTGGGGGGTATAAAAACTAGATGTTTAAAACTTTTTCCTGGGGCCAGATATGGGAAATTATATTTTTCCTAGAAATTTGTCTATTTCAAATTTGTTGAAATCGAACCAATCTAGATGCCTTATATCATGTTTTGGCATCAGAAAGTTATTTGAAGTAAATCATTCTCCCCAGTGCCCCTACATATTCAGGGAAGCAGTGGGAAGAAAGTTGGGGATTTTTCCCTGTTTAAATTATCAGATGAATATTTAATAACTTTATACTCAGGGGAAAAATTAAGCCAATTTCATCTTGAGGGAAAGAAACAGTAGCAAAGAAATACACAATTAACAATGGCTTTGAGGTGATTGGCTAGTAATTTGGTCATGGGAGGAGTAGCAAGGAGATAAAAAATCTAGTTAAAACTGCCACCTCAAACCTTAAGCCAAGTAAATTGTAGATGAATAGGAAGGTAATACATTAAAGAGATGGGGTGAGGGAGAGACAGAGAATAGATAATGATACTGGTAAAAATTATTTCCTTTGGTCTATTTAACTGAGAAGAAATAGAAGCTTGTCTACCTTTAAAAATGTAGGTTATCCTTTTACAACCTGGAAGACGGAAATAAAGGATTATTTGTTGCAAGATGTTCTGAAAGCAGGTTTAGACATTTTCATTTTAGAGAAAATAACACTGTTTTAAGAGAAGAAAAAAATTTGCAAAGAGCATTTAAAGCTGCAGGACTTTGCCTACTGGGTTTTATTTTGTGTTTTGGGGAAACATAACCTGTTAAAAATGATCTTGATAGGCTGTCCTTGTGGTGGAAACTTGTGGGCTTGATTTAAAAGTTTAAATTATATAGGAAGGTGGGGCAACTTGGAAATTTTTCTCTTGGAGAGATGTGGGATTTTTTAAAAATATTTATTTGTTTAATTGTCTGACTCATTCAATAAGTAAAAATAAAGAGATGTGGGATTTTTAAAAAATATTTATTTGTTTGTTTAATTGTCTGACTCATTCAATAAGTAAAAATACTGCAAAATTTACATTGGCAACTTTGAAAGACAACAAGCCACAGAAAATTTCCATATAACTTACTCTAGTACTGAGTAATTTAATTTTTTAGAATGTATCCTGAAGTAATCATCTATATGCTAAAATATTTCATCTTGTATTAGTATATCTTGCAAAGAGTCATGAAAAAGAAAATTAGAACAAAAAGAAGCAATGACAAGAAAGGATACACTTGATAAATTATATATAAGTACGACATATTGTTGTACTGGTGTTGATAAAATCATCCTTTAAAAGAATATAAAATTTCAAAAATAAAGGAAACTAATCTAAAATATCAAAATAAAGTGTAGCTGAAAAATATGGGTTTTAAATGTATATGTAATCAGTCATATTCAATTAAGGTTACTGGCTTTTAAGCCACTTGGTATTTAGATCAATTTAATTGTTCCCTATTTATTTGAAATTTCCCATTTTATAATTAGATATATTTACTCTTCAATGAACAGCAGACTTTTTTTTTCCAGAAACCATTTTACATTGGGTATTATTCCCATTTCAGTCCATCTCTTCTCTACCATTTTCCAGAGAAAACTTGGAATGAGGTAATTTCTTTTGAGGTAGATTTTTCTTTATCAACCTCTAATTGTTGCTCTTTGCACAATGCCCAGATTATTCCCCTTTTATAAATTACCATAGTGTAAAATAAAAATAAAAAACCCACAGGCCTGAAGAAAGTCATTGGCAGCATCTCTAAAGAAAAGGAACAAAAGAGCAGGGCAGGTGGTCATTCACTATCTCTAGTATTGATCTGAACTGATTCTAATTCTTCTCAGAAATCATTAGATATTACATCAGAGGCACTGTAGTCCCATGAATTTACAACTGGCAGCATCTGAGATGAAACAAGATTTGAAAACAGATACTGTCTGTTTAAATGTATTTTTAATTCAAATGAAGCTTTCTACACTCATTGTAATGTGAGAATCTGATCATTTTTCTTTATATATACAGATCATGATTCACCTTGAAAAAGCTGTGGAGTCAAAAGTCTGGCAAAGAATAAAGATAAACTAGTACAGAATATGACAGCTACAGATGGGACTGGTGATGTGGAGAAATGAAATAAATGATTTGCCTCATTAATTTTGTTCTGTGATTCTTGTCTTAGTATATTGGACCTATTTTCATAAAAAGAAATTAAATGTGCAAAGAGTTTTTAATTCCAACCTATTTTACCAGTTAGGATTATAGTTATAATCTCTTCAGCTTTTTTTCTCCAAACTTAAATTTTAAGAATCCAGGATCTATTATTCCATTAAACCCTTGTTTTTTGTGGCATTTTCAAAAGTAATATCTGTGGAACCCAGGTAAACATTTATAGGAGTTTTTTTAGTAAGCTAAAAAACTGAACAGAGATGCTCACAGAATATGCAAAGAGAAAATTATTCCACAGCAGTGTAATATTTTAGACAGCCCAGGTATTATAAAGTGAATCACTGAAATAATATATAAAGGCCCTTATAGGAGAGGAAACTAAAAATATCCTTATATTTCTAATACTATAATATTTTTCTGGAGGATAATTTGTACATGGAGAGGGTACAATTAAGTGTAAATAAATACCAGTAACTCCATGCTTTGTATACTAATTTTTATATATTCAATGAGGTTTGTTGTAAAGAATCAGATTAAGTTTTTATTTTCCACAAATGGATTTTATGAAAACCTGTGATTTACAAACTTATTTGTATATATTCAACTAGTGGTTTTTGATCTCTGTTATAGGGCAGGCTCTGTTCATGGTGTTGGAGCACCATGAAGGAAACACTTCCTCCTTGCTGGGTGATAACAATACCCTGTGCTATCATCCCAAACACTGCTGCTCTGCTTGTCTTTTGCATACTAGAATTCTATGCAATGTTTTATTTGGAAAAGAGATTCCAACTTTTCATAAAGTTTGAAAAACATGCATTTAAATCTTCCAAGGGAAATCTCAAAGAGATTTCATAGTAGAAACAGTTGTCAGTGTGAAAAAATATTTGAACATCTGTACCTATTGTAGTTATTGCTGAATTTTAAGTGTGGGGTGGGGCTATAGAGGGGAGTTGAAATAATCAAACTTTATATCAATTTTATCATCTCTCAAAAATTCTTGGGTTATGTGAAAAGGTGAGAATTGGAGAAAACACCCCATGGTTTGACAAATTCAATAGCAGGGTTGTAACAGGGGCTACAAATGTGTTTGGGTTTAGTCACTAGAATTGTACTGCATAATTAAGAGAGAGTAATGTTTTTGTAATTTCTGGGAAGTAGCAGGAGCAAGCAAAAGTGCTAGGCTTCACATCAACAGATCACCAGACTGATGTCCAATGATCAGCATGAAGATTGTATGTGTGTGTGTGTGTGTGTGTGTGTGTGTGTGTGTGTGTGTATGTAAATAAAGAAAAGGAAGCTGAGTTACAAAAATGGGTCACTGTGTGACTGAAAGAAACAGAATCTGGTAAGAGAGGCAAGTGAAATAAAGATTCTCTGGAGCAGTATCAGGAGAATATAAATCCCTTAGCATGTGCAATAATCTTGCAGTAGAATATGGGTTATAGGCTTAACACCTAAATTACTAATGGTTGAGCCAAAACTTGAGGGATGAGTTAGTTTGTGAACTGGCATTGGGGCATCAAAAGGTATGGGAAACAGAATGGGAGGAGGAGGAGGCAAGTTCAATTGATGGAAATGACACATGCAAAGCAAATACCAAAGAGTGCAGAGATTATTCAGGTAAGTATATGTTACCAGAATATTAAAAAACAAGATGGCACTCACTCTCTCTTGCTCATAGTACACTCATAAACTGTCCAGCTTCTATAATTTACATACTAGGAAAATGAATAGATTTAATTAGACAATTGAATGTCATTTAGTTTACAGCAACCTGGACATATGCATTCATGTACAGTTCACGAATCTTTCTTTTGGGAACTGTATAAATATGTCAATGTTGTAGAGTGCACTGAAAATTATTCTGCCACACTTTTTGTTTTGTTTTGTTTTGTTAATCCTCACCCCAGAATATTTCTCCATTGATTTTTAAAGAGAGTTGAAGGGAGGAGGAGGAGAGAGAGGAAAAAAACATTGATGTGAGAGAGACACATCATTGGTTGCCTCTTGCATGCAGCATGCCACAAGGCTGGGGATGGAACCTGCAACCAAGATATGTGCCCTTGACTGGGAATCAAACCCAAGACCCTTCAGTGCTTAAACCAATGCTCTAAACCTGAGCCACACCAGCCAGGGCTTGCCACACTTTCAATAGCACTTCTTTATAGCAATGGTTTTAGAAAAAAACTACTTCTCAGCAGTCAACTGAAGCTTTTGTTTGTTTTTGTTTCCTTTTTTTTTTTTGTTCTTTGATCCAATCTGTGTGTCATTTTTAAGTACAAATCCTGGATTCTTCCCAGTAAAGATATTCTAGGGTATCCTATCATTCATTTTCCAATTATTCTGTTGTTGCATGACAATGCTACAAGTTCTTTAACTTTATGATGATAATAAAACCACAGGTGCATAATTAAATGTCTTCAAGCTTAAGCAAATTAAGTAAAATAAAATTCCAGTGTTCTTTTCATCTGAGAAATATAAATACACAGGCTTATATGGAATTTGCATTCTTGCTTAGTAAATATCATGCAGTTATGCTGCCAAGTGGACAAAAAGAAATACTTTATTATCTGTCACAGTCCATCCTTATTTTAAAAATTCTCAGTATTTAGTTAAAACAATTTGAGAAAAACATATATAAAAACAGTAAGGATAGAAAGAGCTGTCAGATGAACTGTCAAATGCCCTATATGATTAAAAAAGACAAGCTAAAAATTGAGAAAAAAAATAAATTACTTAAACATGTACAATAGAAAAGGTAATTAGAGAAACACTTGAGTCCTTATATTATGCCATTCATTTGAGACACTACCAATAAGGAATAATCCTCATCAAGTTTATTAATTCAATATGGGAAACAGAAGTTGAGAGTTTACATCAAAATGCTAATCACTAATAAAGGTATCCACAGGTACACTGGCAGATTAAAGAGAAGCCTCTAACCTCTGTAGATGACAGGGAAGATTTCATGTGAATAGAGAAGAGCCTGAGGGACTTAATGAGGGAATAAAGTTTTAAGGAGTTAAGACACTTTCACAAAATAGTAAGACCAGGTTTATCATCTGATAGTACAGATGTGGCACATCTCTTATTTTTCTAGGAATGATAAAAGCCTGACTTTGTTTTTTAGCTGTTTTTTTTAATTATTTATCTGAAGGTACTAAGTGATTTTTTTAAAATTAATTTTTATTTCCTGTTATTTTTGACAGGGGGATACAAACCAATTATGGTGACAAAGCCCTGTGTCAATTTATTATCATTCTCTCTTTGAAGGTAAGTTCCACAATTTTACCACATAATTAAATTTAGACATTTTCTCTTTCAATGTCATTTTTTTCCTGATTTGTGTTTCTGGCTCTTTCTTATTCCACAGATACCACAGGACACATTGATTAATACATATAAACTGTGTTATGGTTAACAAAACTAGAGGAGTATGATATGATAGTTGTCAATACTAGGGCTTGAGAGTTCATGTCTATTTGGAGACACTCTAAAGTTGTGTTGATTTGAATCACAACTCAATCACATTACATGCCAGAAATAGTTTTTATTGCTCTTATAAGCTTCTATTGACTACTTCAAGGCTAGAAACAGGATATGACTCATCTCTACCAGGTTTGCCTACAGGACCAATCTAGGAATATCTTTTTATTTTCTTTGTAAATCAAATATGTGTTTGAATGCACTTGACCACTGAGGAAGAAACATTCATTATTACTTATACGTATAGTAGATTTCTATTATATAGAGAACATATACTGTGCTAGTTCTCTGAGAGGGCATTTAGGCATCAAATACACAAATGAAGTTCAGGCTTTGGGTGAAACATGAATTCTTATTGCACTTTGTCTATAGTCACATGGTTATGAACTGTAAGAGGACTTTGCAAAAGTACTTTGTATATTTTACTATAGTTCTGAGTAATTTTGCAGGAAAGGCCAACCTATCTATTTATCCTTATTTCTAGTCCCTGTAGATTTATTATTAAGTTTTCCTATTGATTTGTTAGCTCATACTTAAGAATTTTTACAAGCTGCATTTTCTGAACTATACAGGGTTGATTTCAGCAAGAAACTATATAAACAGTATTTCTTTAAAGATTATATAAATATAGTCTGTGAAATTGATGTTTATATATAGCTAAAGAAGAAAAACAAGGGTTGTTTCTCCTGTGTCCATTAGAAAATAGAGCTTTGACTATAATAAATCCATTTTATCTAGAGAATTAATTATCGTTCTGATTTTCTTGGTGTAGTTCAGAGTCTACATTCACGAAGTTGTCAGCTACTAGACTGGAAAGAATCTTGGAAATCCTGACTCAGTTCCAAAGAATGAAAAGAATCTCTTTATAGTGACAATGTCAGCAAACTTGAAAAACCTGCCTATGTCTAGTCTCTTAAATATTAATATTCAAAAATGCATGGTAAGGCTCTTAATGAGGTTATTTTTCTTTTGAACTTTCTTCAAGAATACTCAGGCAGGGACTTATAGACAGTTGTAAGGGAAGAGCAGAAACCATCTGTCCATAATGAGACTGAAAGATCCTGATTATTATAATATACTGAAAATTCAAAAAAGAGGCTGGAATTCTCTACTGAGGCAATGATCAATTTTTAAAGAGTAAGTCAGTGATAACTCTGACAGGAAAAATGTATTATGAATAGTGAGCTATTGATGGATCTTCAGGGACTTCTCATTCATCTCATAAAATGTTTGTTGTGCTTGTCACAAATTGACAAGAAATTACAAAATAAATTTATAAATCAATTTGATGACACTTATTGACAGTCTTTAAACATGAACATGATGTTGCTTTTATTCATTCTGAATGGGCATAACTGCTGAATTATTTTTCACAGACTGTTGGTATCTACTTAATCTAGGGACCCTGTCTGAGTTTCTTCTTTTGATTTGTCAATACTTTCCACAGTGAAAGTTTTATAACTAGCACAGCAATCTGTATATTTTAAACTACTTTTAAATATAGAAACTGCCAAGTGTACATAATTTTTTTATATCTCTTCTTTTATAAAGTAATATTTTAAAAGTTGGTGTCAATTATTTATCCTGGAAATCTCAAAGGCAGTATGGTGTGAAGAAATATAACAGTTTTATTATTATTTTGATTTTTTGAGCTCTTAAATTTGAATTTAAGAAAGCCAATATCATAAAGACTTAGATAATGCAAAATAGGATCATAAGCATCTAAAGCAGCTTAAGTAATTAAAGTGAAGAAATGATTTCAGTTTTAGTTTAGAGTAGTAATATTTAAAGTGAACAAAAAGCAAGTAATAATGATTAAGAACTCTAGGTTTTATTTTAAAGAGAAAACAATTAACAACAGCCAACACAACAATACCTGTCCATTGTGAATGAGTTGAAATTATAGCTATTTTTCTGTCCTTCT
>NW_005354291.1:16877849-16883915 GCF_000412655.1 Myotis brandtii
GTTCTACAGATTTTTAGTAGTTAGCTTTATGTGCCATGAGATGAAAAAGGTTGAAAATCACTGATCTAATTATTGATTTTCTATGGTGGAAAAAAAAAGTCAATTAAAATGGCCACAAATTCTTTGTGACTCAATTTTTTCTTACCTTTTATCTGGCCACAAGGTTTCAATGGGAGCATCATTGCAGGAAATCTGAGAGTAAGTCACAAAATGTTCTTTGGCTTCCATCTGAACTTCTTGAAATGCTTGCCCTTAGGTTGTACTTTTCGTGTGCCACCTCTTGTAGTTGTTTTTTTGGGGTTTTTTTTTTGGGGGGGGGCGGGTATGGTTAGTTTCTGTCCTTAAGCTCCTGACGCCTTTGCTGAGATGATCCACACGGCCAGTAGGCACTGGGGTTGCAGACAAACCCGCCAACACCTATGTGGACCTGGAGCCACGCAGCCGGGTGGCACCAAGCCAACCCCCACGATTCCCACGCAAAGTCCTTCAGAAAGAAAGGAAAACCCGAGCCTCCACCATCCATCAGCCACGGCTCCTCGGACCACGACCACGGCCTCATCCAGAGCACCAGGCGGCCAATTGCCAGCAACCAATGCCTCATCCAGCTGTGGTTTCTTAGGCATCACCACGCACGGGTTCCAATGGCTTCTCCAAAGCCCACTCCATGGAGAGAGGAAATTCAGAAAACAAATCGACAACAATGAAGAAAGGGGAAACCCGAGCTGCTCCGCAGTGTCATTTATGTTCCTGACTGGAGGGTCCCTGAGCTCACAGACACAGGTGGTGGCTGGGGGTTTGGAGCGTCGCCTTCCCGGCGCCCTGGGTCCCGTGCCACCAGGGCAACTCCTTCACCAGGGTGGCCAGCGTCCTCCTGAAGAAGCGGAGCCCGCGGAGCAGCCACCTCCGCAGAGCACGTGGACTTCGGGTCCACTTGGGCGTGGATGCCACACGTTTCCATCATTTCGGCCTTACGAAATGGGATGTTTTCCTCCAAGATCTGGGAAGTATCGCTCCTCCTCACGACAGTCAGGCTGTAAAACTCTTCCAGCCTGAGGACTACCCCCTCCACCTGCCTCGCCCCCAACGCACGGTCCCAGGAACCCAGGGCGCACAACCACGTGGCCTGCGTCTGCAGCATCAGGCGCGGTGGGTGGGGCCCAGCAGGTGGAGCAGCCTGGAGCTAGTAGTCCCTGGGCCTGGGCTCCAAGCTCCGCCCAAGGCCAGCTGCATGCCCCAGAACATAATGTGATAAACTCGTTTTATAGAGCAAAAATCCAATCTAAGGGGATAATATCAGTAAAATGTGGTTCAGGTTGCGTTCCTGATCCAAGTTGTGGCTGTAATACCTGTTGTTAACTCAGAAAGATTTAAGTAGAGTCTCTTAGACTATAGCAGTTAGATGGAAAGGTTTCAAAAAATCTTAATTGTGTGCCCCCTCTTGGCCAGATGAAAGGTCTTCTGGGACCTTAGGGGTATGTCTCCTTGCCTTTATGAGTAGACACAAGGTCATCTAAAAGATTTAAGGATATCGTCCCATAGCATCCTCACTCCCAAGATATAGAGGGATCTGTCTCAAAGAAATTTATGACAGTAGCCTTTATCTTGGACAGTGAATCCCAGTAAGATCCCTGGGAAACTAACAACCATTTTTTTAAATGTGGTATTAGTAGCAACACTATTTGTCAGCTTGGGCTGAATAGGGTCAGACATAGTTCAAGATGGAAAGAAGCCGCTGAGCCCTCAGCCTTCCACACCCAGAAAGCATGCTGGGAAGCTACTCAACTACGCAAGCAGGCCATTTCTATAGCAAGAAAGGATGACTCCCCAGGAGAGGAATCTGGTTCAAGGACCTGTACCTGAGGAGCTCCACTTAGAACAATGAATCTACATCCAGACGTAAGGTGATGAGCTCCCTGGTGAAACACGTGGCGCTGTTAAGGGTCTTTAAGGAGCTGTGTCTATTCCATGTGTTAGGAATATAAATGATGTTAGGCAAATGGTAGTTGATTAAGTACGACCAAAATTGGTAGCAATACCCCTATTGGGAGCTGGAATCGATTTCACCTCATTTTGAATCTGGGCTGGTCCAGTGAACTGCTTTGACCAACAAACAACATGTGGTGGAAAAGAAACCGTGTGACTTCCAAGTGTGGGCTATAAGAATCCATTCAATATCACTGAGCCTCTTCGAACACTTACTCGTAGGACGTTTCCTCTTGGAACTCAAATGCCAAACCATAAAAAGCCCAGGCCATGTGCTCCTGTGAACAAACTCATTTGAGGTTCCAGATGAAAGGAAGTATGCCAGCCACGTGAGTGAGCATTCAGGTGGAGCCTTAATTGTCTGCAGACACAGCCACTAGCTGAATGCAATTGCCTGTAATAACCTCACATGAGAACCCCCACCAAGTCTAGCAGACACACAGGTCGAACAGATAATACATTGATGTTTTTAGCCACGAAGTTATGGAGTGGTTTGCTAAGCAGCAATAGATAAAGCAAAACAGTAGGCAAAGTTATAGTAATCTGCTCAGAAAATATTTTGTATTCATATAATAGAAGAATTTTAAAATAAAGAGCAAGCTGTAGACATCTGGAGTTTATAACTGAACTTTATGTATTATTATGTTGTTTTCTTTAGTAATGATTATAAGTTGTTTAAATTTAAGGTTTAATAACATCCAGTTTTCAGCACATAAAGCATTTTCTCATATTTTGGCTCGGCTTCCTTACGTATTTCTATAGGGATTTTGTATTTTCCTTGAGAAAAAAAGGAAGAAATATGATGTACTCTAAGCTCTTTGCAGGTCAGAAGCAATTAATTCTGTATTATTTATATTTCATTCCAAAACACCTTCAAGCTGATTCATACAATTGCAATTTTAACCACATAAATTTCTTACATAAGAATCAGAGCTCTGCATCTTTAAGCTGCAATTTAAAAAATGCATCTATTTTTCCAGTAATAATAGACATGTGTGTTTTTTAAATTACACATTATTAAAGAGTAGATAAATTATTAAAAGTTTTGACCAACTAGTAATTATAAGTTTCCCAAAAAAGGAAAGAGAAAAATAGGAAAAAAATAAGCAAGATAAAGACACAGAAAGAGATGTAAATATAAACAGATCATTGTAAAAAAGAAGCAAATCACCTTTCTTTTTTAAGAACAAAACTTTTATTTTTTTTATTTAAATAAACAGACACACACACACAACCACACACTCACAAACACAGATTGGGAATCTCAGTGTTACAATTTCAGCCATGGTCAAATAAATATAGAACACAAATTGTTGTATCTCAGTAAAATTGACTGATTGGTTGCATCAGTTCCAGAACAGAAGGTCAAAATGGCATAGACAATCTCAAAGGCATCTTTATCCTGATGTTTTCTGATCTAGTGTCTGCTCTTTATTCTAGTGGACATAAATTGTTTCTTCTCTTCTACTCTTGTTCTGACTTATTTGAGCACACAAGAAAACAAATAACACAAGATATAAAAAATTGGCAGCCAACTAGGTAGCAGTGTAGGCTTTGATAGAAGCTTTATTTTCAACACTACAAACCGTAATTTTGTGACATGATGAAACAGAAGCAGAGGACTCAAAAGCCAAGAGAAATAATAATTCTTAAGATAAATTATTTTCAAAATGTTTTTAAAAAAACCCTTAAACAATAAAGGATGAAGATAGTTGGACGATATAATCAAAATCACCAAAACCAAAACTGGGAATAAAAAGGATAGCTAAAAAATAGCCACACCAGAGTTGGAATCAGACTGTCTTGGAGTCTTGGAAAGGACTAAATGTAATCCAGAGAGTCAGTGTGAGACAAAGCACCAATTCACTGACTTTGAATCAGGAATGGAGTAGGAGTTGAAGAGCAGAATGATGAAATCCACCCTGCGAGTTGAAGAATGTACACCTGGGTTAAATAGGTCCACGAGATCTCAGGGCAATGTTATTAGGGATAGTGATGGAATCCACTGGGGAATCTCAATGAAAAGTGTTATCTGTAAAATAAAGACTAAAAAAAAATAATTAAGGAAAAATTACTTTAAAATGATGTTTTTGCATGAAGTGAAGACCTGAAGACTATCATCACCACATTAAAAAATACAATAGATACTTTATATAAATGAGTTTACTAAGGTTACATGTAGTCTGTTCATAGTGAATGAATAGTCACTTTATAAAGCTATACCTTGCAATGATTGTCACAGATTTATAAGAATCAGGTCTCAAATTGTTTCCCTTAGTGAACATACAGAATGTGACTCAACAGTTCATCTGTTTGGGGGATATATCAAGGTGAAATAAAACTATCTTTTTTCTTACTCTATGAATCCTATATAATAAAAGGGTAATATGCAAATAGACCGAAAGGCAGAACAACCAAACAACCAATCAAAGCATAATATGCTAATGATATGCTAAGGCTGCTCAAATGCTCGCTATGATGTGCACTGACCACCAGGGGGCAGATGCTCCGACTGGTAGGTTAGCTTGCTGCTGGGGTCCACCTGATTGGGACTGAGCGAGAAGGGCTGGACACACCCTGGAGCCCTCCTACGGTCCCTCCCCAGCCCGCCCTCATCCTGGCCTGCACCCTCTTGCAATGCAGGACCCCTCAGGGGATGTGGGAGAGCCGGTTTCAGCCCAATCCCACAGGCCACTCCCCTTGGGAGGGCGCCAGACGCAGGGCTCATGGCTGGTGAGTGTTGCTGCAACAACTCGAGCCTCTCCCGATGGGGACTGACTGGGCACGATCCTGGAGCAGGCACAGTGGGGCCGGGATGAGTGGGAGCATCAGGTAGGAGTTGCAGGCAGCATTGTCCACGGGTTTTGGCCTGATCCCTGCAGGTGACCCAAAGGGACCCCACCCATGCATGAATTCGTGCACTGGGACTCTAGTATAATACATAATAAAAATAGATCAAATTATGTCACAGCGTATGTCAGTTTGCTTTCTCAACATGCTTGGCCCTTGTTTCTGAATCATGTCACTTGATCAAGGTTGCTAGACTTCCAGTGTTAACATAAGATGTCCCCAGATCAGTGACTTCAAGCCAATCCCGTGTCTTTGCGTGTAGCTCAGTATACCAGTTCAGACCTTCCTTCCAATGATTCTTACCCAGGGCTACACTTAACTTTCCAACATGAGGCATGGGCTGTCTGGTTCTGACCAGTCTTTCACAGTAAATTCTTTGACTTCCCGTGCAAAATTGTCTATCTTCTTGGGGTATCATAACAGGATGTTTTTACTGAACTTAAAAAAAAAAAGGCTTAATATAACACCCCTGCAAGGTTAAGGTGTTTTACTTGCCTTACATTTGCATTGAAGTTGTTCCATTCTCAGTGGAGAAGATCAGCTCCAATATAACTTTCTTTGGTGCCATTTGGAAAATTGAAAAAATTTTCACAAAGGAAGTTGTGAAGTTAGGCAGAGACAAGATCATAAAAATCATGTTAGCATGCTAACACCAACAATAATAAGAACAGACAAATAATTATAATAAATCTGTATTAATAGTTACTAGTAACTAGCTACTTACATTATACTAAAAATTTACATGCATGATCACACTTTTTTTCTTAACATGACCCCATAAATTAGCAATTATTCTTATAGTTTTCAGTTATCACACATTGCTAGTATAAGGGCCTCCAATATCCAGTTCAGTAAGTGACCAATTTGTTGAAGATCAATTAACTAATGATCAATTTGCATATTCTTAACTTTCCAAATTTTCCAAATTAAAACATTTGTCTGTTTACCAAAAATTGTTTAGGTTTCATAAGAATTCACAGAAAATATATTAGCATTAACAACAATATGATATATAATTACAATTGATACATTATGAATACTAAAAGATTATAGTTAAGAAAATTATAACAAATGTCATATTTCATCATTTTTTTAAAAAATATTATTTCTTGTGGGAATTCTTAGTGAATAGTGATTTTTTTAATCCTCTATAGCAGTGGTCGGCAAACCGTGGCTCAGGAGCCACATGCGACTCTTTGGCCCCTTGAGTGTGGCTCTTCCACAAAATACCAC
>NW_005354291.1:16884178-16887093 GCF_000412655.1 Myotis brandtii
CTTAGGAGTACCCTAATTAAGTTAATAACAATGTACCTACCTATATAGTTTAAGTTTGAAAAATTTGGCTCTCAAAAGAAATTTCAGTCGTTGTACTGTTGATATTTGGCTCTGTTGACTAATGAGTTTGCTGACCACTGCTCTATAGCATTTAGTTTTACCAATCTTCTTTTATCTTTTGTCTTTGTCATTTTAGTAATTTAATCTATTTTAAAATTTTATCATTATTATTAGATTATACCAAATTTTAAGTATAAAACACATAGACCATATCATTCATATTATCATTCTTTTTTTTATATCCAACAGTTTCTTTTTTTAGCTGCAAGCTACCTCGTTAGCATATCCCAACTTCTCTGTATTGGAAGCATAAAATTTTAATACATCTTAATTATCATAGATATTTTACAATTCTCATTTAATTGTAATGTATATTATTATTTCTGTGAAATAATAATTAAGAATGATTGAAAAAATAGGAAGTGACATTCAAACATTTAAAATTAATGAGTAGATAAACAATCCTATTATAGCTGTTAAATTGTTCAATCAATTAATCGCTATTTTGCAAGTTGTTTTTTCCTAAATTGATTCTAACAAGGTGTCTCTTTAAAAAACAGTATTTTCAATCATTGGTTTTAAGCAAGTCCCTTTCAGTGAATAATTTTGCTTACACTGTTATGCACACTCTATCAAAGCGAAAATTGAGTTATAGAGTTTTAGCAGCTTGCCCAAGGTAACTTAGATAGTAGGAAGCAAATTATAGAGTTTTAGTAGCTTGTCCAAAGTAGCTTAGATAGTAGAAAGCAGATCTGGGTTTCATGTTTTTAAAACATTGCCCTTAATCATTACTGGATGCTGCCTCTCAGTTTATTAAAATTCGGATTTTTAAAAATTAATTAATTTCCATTTTCAATGTTTAGGGTTTAGGGCTTAAAGGGCATCATGAAATTAAAGAATGTGTTGCTTTCTAATGAGAGATTATTCTTAGCCACACTGTGGGTCTTCACTAAGTAGGCAGACAGCCAGGATGCACAAAGTGAACCTGGGGATGTTTGCTTGAAAAGCTTAGCAACAGTTAACTAACTAAGGATAACTAAGGGGACTAACAGTGTTAGCTTTTATCCTAAAAGTGACAAAGAGGCATTCTAATATGTATGTAAATGTAATGGCATCAATACCTTTTGATTTTAGAAATATCCACCTAGGAGCATTGTAGAAAAGGGAGGTGAGGCTGGAGACAGGAAGGTCAAATGGGAGACCCAGATATATCTTACAGTTAATGACTAGGGCCAACATGATGCTATTAGACATAGTGATGGATAAGCACAACAGATATCAGAAATAGAATACAGAGAATTTCATAATTTATTGAAGCTAGATTCCAGGTAAAGTGGGAAAGTTATGGTCTGAGTACATAAGCAAATAGCCCTTTTTTCCATAAAGAAAGTAAATTGAGGTGGAATGATTCTTTTGGAAGAGGAGATGATGAGGTCAGTTTTATATCTGTTAACTTGGAATGATTGTGACTCATTCAATGGAAATATGCACTAGGTAAAACCAGTACTATAGGTATTGGTGTGTGTGTGTGTGTGTGTGTGAAGAGAGAGAGAGAGAGAGAGAGAGAGAGAGAGAGACTGGATCAGTCTGTATAAATACATTTTAGAATCATCAGCATATATGTCGTAATTGAAGCCATATATATGGATGAGACTGCAAAAAGAGAATGTCAAGAAAAGATATAGGCCACAATAGAACTTTGGAAAACTCTAAAAAGCATAGAAGAAATAAAAATCTTCTGGAACTCTGAAAATGGGCAATCAAAAGAACAGAAATGAATCTGTGATACAGTGATCACTTAAATGCCAAGCAATATGAAGGAGTTAATTTTTAGTTAGGACTCAATTTACAAAATAAGAAAATGCCCAGTGTGTACTGAACAACTGTATGAAATGTAGGAGAAAAGTCAAATATGAGAGACACAGGCAAATATTTAATGTGTTTCTTAGTAAATCATTGGTAATATTAATGAGAGTAATCACCCTGGGAGGGTAGGACTAGATGTAGACTTCCTAGGAAATCTCAAGCTTCCTTTTTTATTCCATGCTTAAGAAGAAACAGATTTTGAAAATATTTCTTTGAGAAATAATTTTTAAAAATATTCAGATAGTAAGAGCAGAATGGACAAGATAAATACTGGATAATTCAAAACTAATGCATATTCCTCCTTTGTCCAAAGTCAGGAACACATGACTTTGAAATTTCAATGCCATGTTTCTGAGCAATATATATAGTGAACCAAAACAAAAAAAGACAATTAAAAACCAGTAAATAATTAAGTATGTAATAAGAAATCATTGCACTTTAAGTAAATTTGATAGAGAATAAAATAGATATATTTAATAGTAATTGTTCTTCATATTAGTAAGGTTTTGTATAGCTCTGTCATTAAAACACTTAATTATTAATGATGAATAATCACATATATAAGATATAAATTCATGTGTGTATTTTCATCTAAGGAATCTAACTTTATAAAAAGTATTGGGAAATACATAAGTAACAAAGAAACATGGTTGTTATCATGTAATAGTTTAAACATTTTTAACAGAATAACAATGTGTTGTTTTTTGTTTGTTTAAAATATATCTAATCTAATAAAAGAGAAACATGGTAATTAGCGTATGACTGCTACCCTTCCCATTGGCTAATTATTGAGATATGAAAATTAATCACCAGCCAAGATGGCGGTTAACCGCCAACAAAGATGGCGGTTAATTTGCATATGTAGGCACAATGCAGGGAGGCGAAAGGGAAAGCACTGAAGAAGCCCCCTGCCACTGACAGTGATTGGAAACCCAGGGGGGAGCTAAGAGCCAGGGGGCAGGGCAAAGGCCGCCCTGGGGGCCGCCTTT